>NC_039358.1:17453718-17826933 GCF_003573695.1 Papaver somniferum
TACGGTCCCCGCATGGTCGGCCTCACCAAAAGGGTAGCATAGCTTGCTAATACGTCCATCCAAAGCAGCGCGGACGTGAAACCCTAAATTAGGGTTTGCGGCACATTACATGTGTCGCAAAACAGTCTCAACCATCCATCTTTGCAGACATAGATGGAGGGTGTAGATATAGATTCTACGGGCCCAGAGCATGTCAACACAAACACCATGGGCCCGCCTACATACATGACCGATCGGTCAGGACCAAACATGGTTGGTCGTCCCAATTCGTGCGCCCAAACAAGACATGACGCACGGCCGGCAAAACCCTAATTAGGGTTTGTATCGATCACGAGCGTCCATTTTCACCTGATCGAATGAAGGGTCTAGGAGTCGATTAAGCAGGTCCAATGAGCATCAACACGATCACTATGGGCCCACCTATCTCCACACCCGATCGACCAAGGCATACCATGCCCAGTCGTCTCGATTCGCACGCCAAAACTAGGCATGGTCACACCTCCCAATTGCAAACTAATCTCGACCACTCAACTTTGCCGGACAAATTTAGTGTCTTAGATCACGTTTCTATGGGATAATAAAGTATAGGCGTGTACATCAGCCCGCCGTCTTCAAGACGGACTGATCGTCCAAGATCGACCAAGCTTGGTCGTCTCGAAACGCGCACCCGAAGTAGAATTGTCGCGCGGCCTTTGCGGCGCAAATTTTTTGTCACAAATCGATCCTAGCCGCTCCTCTTTACCGGACAGATTGAGCGGTCCAGATCACACATTCATGGGGCAACAAGGTATATGCGCCTAAACCGGCATGCCATTTACATGCATGCACAATCGGCCTGGCCAAAATTGCGTCCCAAGCTTGGTTTCGACCAAGCTGAAGAGTGATGCTTTCACACCTCTTCACAAACCCTAATTCCAATAACGGTCGCAGATGAGTGTCTCAAATATCATCTCGTCTGTTCAACTTCACCATCTTGGTTATACAACCATGGTCAGGAGTTAACTGGTCAATGAGGTGTCGTGGTGATTATCATCCGCCACTCTACCACACCATGTGGTCGTCCAAGGGAGGACTTGCTTGCGCAGCCTCCAAACCATCACATGAAGTAGGCTGAATATGAAGCTATTTAAAGACGCTCAAACAGCGATGCTTCATACATGCTGAGTATATTCGATGCATTACTTGCATAGAATACACATGATACTTTACAAGTATCGACTTCTTAAATAACTTAGTTATTTAATCTAGCATCACATGCTGCTTTCTGTGGGTCCCACGATCCACACACTCGAGACATCAATCACGTCACAAACTGGGGGATACATACTGGGGTATTGGTCTGGCGGTTTACAGCGTGCAGCGCACTACCCGCGCCATCAAAAAAACGTGCCAGGAAGTCATAAACGGTTAGTGATGATGGGAGAAGTGGGCAAGACTGATCGTGTAACACTAAAACACGCAACTCACTACTCCATCACACCACTTTTTCCACTTCCCATGAGAGACATGGGTTAGGCTCAGTGACTTGTATAAATAGGTTCTTCTCCCTATTTTCAAACAGGACAAGACAACAGAAACCAAGTGTTGATACAACCGTATTCAAACACCGGAACTGATAGTTTACATTTTGCAAGCCAATTCAGCTTTCTGATACAAGTCATATATAGCCAACACCTTCATAATCTCAACACCTTCTTCGCTTCCCTCCCTAAGATCAATTCCATCTCCTTCACTTTGTGACCGAAGCAAGTCTGGAACGACCATTTCTTGGTTTAGGCTAGAATTTTACAGATTGATTTATCGAATCACAAAGCACTCCCGTGCAGTGCATTTGTTTAGGGTTTAGATTCATTCCTTATCCACACACCCCATTATTACCAAATTCGGCAGGAATAGTTTTCACCCATAAATAATTGGCGGCCACAGTGGGAGGTTAATCTCTCGGTTGTAAAGTCAATTTTTTCAAAAATATGATTCAATTTCATCAATTTCGAAGGGGTAGATCTTAAATTCAATTTAATCATCAATATGTTTCAAAGATGGTGGAACTTTGGTCAGGATCAGCAATCAATTCTGATGGAACTAGTGTAGATAACGCTCTCAGTATTGATGTACCTGTCAGTGGAGCTACTGTGGTCAATACATCTCGTGGAACTGTCTCTTCTACCACCAACGCCAGCGGAGCAGGAGATATTCCAGTAAGTGTAACGCCTCCTATCACCAGAGCCAGAGAAGCCGCGAACCCTGGCATCTCTTCAAGTGTAACACCTCTGGCGATCACCAGAACAACAACTTACATTCCTTCATCAGGACGGGGAGCCGTAGGAGCAAGAGGAGGACCACTCCAATTACCATCGCAAACTTGATGGATAGACAGGAAGCTTTTGTTAACTCAAACAGATATGGCTGCAACTCAGAAAGAAGTACTCACTTTCCTCAAAACCTTAACTAAACGATTGCCACAAGACTCACGGCAACCCCTGGAGCCAACAAGGGATGCCTTCAATACGCCCAGAACAGGTGTTTCCACTCAGACCCACATGAATTAAGAAGCTCGTGTTGTTCCTGAACGCCCAAGGGAGATGGACCGGTCATCCAACTTCATCACACGTGAAGACCTTGAACGACTTCTCCAAAACCGAGGCAAAGGAAACATGATGGAGGTGCACCAACATCAGCCGCCGTACCCTCAAGATGTACAACGAATTTCTCTCCCAAGAGGATACACCTCTCCTCAGTTCTCTCTCTATGATGGTACTGGTAACGCTCATGAACACATCTCTCGATTTATGGAATCATTAGGAGAACATGAATACAATCGTGTTCTCCGCCTGAAAGAATTCTCGAAGTCACTCACGGGAAGGGCGTACACATGGTACAACAAAATCGCGCCTAACAACATATCCAATTGGGACGGGATGGTCAGTGCTTTCTATAAAAAGTACTTCTTCGTGTCCGAGCAGATCACCTTTTCAGACCTGGGGAGAATCTCTCAGCGGAACAACGAACATCCGAACGATTTCGTTAAAAGGTTCAGAACTCAAGCACTAGATTTTCATGACCCGAATATCACTGAACAGAAGTTGGTGGAGTTGTACATCAACGGGATGATACCTATATACTGCGCCCTACTGGAGAATCTGGGCTTTCAGACGTTCTCCGAACTCCATGAAGCTGCCAAGCGTTCAGCCACAACTGCCCCAGCGTTACTAGACAGAACCAGGGTTGTTCGAAACAAAGACCTACGTGAGAGTCGAGGAAGTAGGCACATCACCAACAAACAATACAACACTAGTCCTTCTGTGAGCGTGGTAGGCAAAGGAGGAAAAAGGAAAGCTTCAACAACGGAACGACAACCTAAGCATACGGCTCCGGCACAGACGACCTCGTCTCAAAAGGGAGTAGGCAAGACTCCTGCACAAGACACCGAAGATGTAGGCTTCCCATTCCCCATGAGTGAAGTGATAAAACTCTTGTAGGCATGGATTCAAGACGACGCTATCAAGTTGCCTCCTATCAGACGCCCACCAACCGAGAAAGATATGGCGGATCCCAAGTACTGCCGCTACCATAGGTTTGTACATCATCCGACTAAAGACTGCAACCGACTGAAGCAAATCTTAAAATAAAAGATAGAGGCAGGAGAACTTCAGCTTGGAAACGAAGGTGTTCATAGAGATCCTATCCCTGTCAGGAACTTCATGATTTACGAGGATTTTGTTCGAAAGACTGTACAATCTATGATGGAACATTTGTGCGAGATCTTGTACTTCTCAAAAGCACAGCGTCAGTACATATTTGCATCCCTCAACCGCGTTGTCTCAGGCAGGCGCTTGTATCTGGAAAAGGAAGCGGTCTCGAAACCTCAGTCCTTACTGGAAGATGCAAGCAAGGGAAACTGGGGACTCTTAACCGTTTCTCGTTTGAGGGATGTCGAGTTTGATAGCACATTAATCGATACAGCCTCTGAATTCAACATCGTCACTCTCCAGACCTTGAAAGCAGCAAAGATTTCAAAGAAGGAGGCTACTCGCAACCCAACTGTGATTAAGACTCCAAAAGGAGAACTTGGAGACGCATATGGATACATCGATCTTGAAGTTAAATTGGGTGACACCCTAACGCAAGCAAAGTTCTACATATTCAAGGAGCATCCTAATTACGACATGATCTTAGGACACTCTTGGATACACGACAACAAGGAAACAATGGAAGTTTGTCCTCTACCGGCTTAGGTACCCGAAAGGATATCCAACAAGCCGTCTGGACCTGGGGACTGTTTGTTGCCGCACCACCTACAGCTTTCCAACATGATACAACTTCCTGGAGAGAGCCCGTCAGCGTACATTAAAAGGTTCCGAGCTCAAGTAAGTCTCATCACACAACCCTTTTTGCAACCAATCACTCCTCACTCTGACAAGCACTGGGGACTGGTTTCAACTAACAAACCAACCCCGTCTAAGAGATGTGAATGAGAGGTCGTCCCCTTCAAGCGTTTTATCAAGAGCTTAAAGGATGTCTCAGTCAAAGACGATAAAGCCAAGGTCCAAGCATCTGCACGACCAAACCCATTTGGAATTGGAGATCTGGTGACGAAGATGACTACATTCAAGGTTGGGAGCATGACGGTGAAAGTAACCAATCCACCTGACTCGCCCACTGAAAGAGAGGATGAAACATACCTAGTAGCAGACGTTATCCTAGGATGCTACTGCAAGCTCATCAACGCAGACAAACTGGAAGGCGTAACGATTCACTCGCGATGGCTCAAACCCTACCGTACTTAAGACGGTGTGCTACCACTTTCCAGCGTCCTCCATACTTTAAAACGTTGTGCTGTTTTCTCCAGCGTTTCTTTTTACAATTACCTTCTCATGTCATATTTGTAATTCCTCCAGAAAATGATTGCAATACTTGCATTCATAACTAGGGTTTCAATTTTCAATTTCAAATTAATTGAAGTATTATTTTCATCCAAGAACTTCTTTACTCCTAAAGGAAGACACAAAGTCCTGAGTCAGCCTAAACCCATTAGAGCAAAACAGAGAAGGAAACCCTAAGCAAACATTTCGTAAGAAGTTAAGGGAATATAATATGTGCGGAAAAGGAAGATGCTTTGAGCCATTCACCCAGCAAGACCAGGGAGATCTCACGTCAGGAGCACATGCAGGTCCGTAGTATTCCATTATGACATTATTTATTTTATCATAAACAATCACATACATATGAAGGCACACCATTGCGCCTGGAAAGGTTCAGATGTAATCTCAACAAAGGATTATAACATAAAAACCTTTATTCAAGCAAGCAAGCAAAATATCCTGGACTCAGCCTCCACTGAGTACAAGGAAGATATTTATGAATTACGGGAATGTATTTAAGGAGAAAGAAAAGCAAAATCCTAGCCGTCAACAAGGTCGACCGCGTCAGCACCACTACTAGGTCCTGCTTCAACGCCATCACCATCGTGAGCCGTTACTGCTTATTCTTTCGGATCTTCCTCAGCTTCCGCTTCAGATGTTTCTACAACAGCACTCTCCACCCCAACATCGTTAGCAGGAACAACTTCCATGTCTTCCTCAAAGGCCACAACAACGTTAGGGATTGTGTTGACTGCTTTCAGACGCTCAGGTTCATCTGTGTCATCAGATATACCTGGGAAAAGCTGTCGTGCAACGGAGGAGAGTACACCCAGTTCAAGAAGTGGGCCAAGCTATGTCCAGACGTACATGGAGGAAACCGAAAGCGACTCGCCTGACCAATTCCTGCCTCTTTCATGACCCTAATCAAGACTTCAAGGACATCACCTGATGTGTATCTATGCGGTAAATACGTATTTACTTTACTTTAGCTTAATTTTTTCAGCATACAAAATTGTCACCATCTCATGCCTACCCCACAATAGTGTAACCATTACGTGCTAGGCAGGGGACTTAATGTTGATGGTGGATTTTAGTTCAAGGAAAAAACTGTAAAACCAAATTTATGCGCTGACATCCTGCAAAGGATAAAGCCACTGATAAGTGATGAATACTTCTCCACTTTACTAATTCACCTAAAATGGATCATGTAGCAACAATCCCATATACCTTGTGAATTTATAACATTATTAATGTATGACCAGCCTTGTATTTCCTGTACTGCTCCACTCTTATCATTGGTGCGGCATGACGACTGAGTGTTGCTCTCAGCAGAGCAACACAAATCTCCAAGCATTAATAATGAAGCATGTACGAAATACCCGTACATGTTATAACTCTCGGAGTGTGATACTAGCCCGATTGAGCATCTGGACTGTCCATATCAGTCTCAGAAACGATCACGACCATCCAACTTCACCAACATGATTGGATGGCTTAGATCAGATCCATAACCCCCAAGCAGGTATTGGAGTATTCACCACCGACCCAATGCGGTCCCCGCATCGTCGGTCTCCCCAAAAGGGTAGCATAGCTTGCTAATACGTCCAACTAAAGCAGCACGGACGTGAAACCCTAAATTAGGGTTTGCGGCACATTACATGTGTCGCAAAACAATCTCAACCATCCATCTGCGCAGGCATAGATGGAGGGTGTAGATGTAGATTCAAAGGGCCCAGAGCATGTCAACACAAACACCGTTGGCCCGCCTACATACATGATCGATCGGTCAGGACCAAACATGGTTGGTCGTCCCAATTCGTGCGCCCAAACAAGGCATGACGCACGGCCGGCCAAACCCTAATTAGGGTTTGTATCGATCACGAGCGTCCATTTTCACCTGATAGAATGAAGGGCCTAGGAGTCTATTAAGCAGGTCCAGTTAGCATCAATACGATCACTATGGGCCCACCTATCTCCACACCCGATCGGCCAAGGAATACCATGCCCAGTCGTCTCGATTCGTACGCCCAAACTAGGCGTGGTCACACCTCCCAATTGCAAACTAATCTCGACCACACAACTTTGTCGGAAAAATTGAGTGGCTTAGATCACGTTTCTATGGGATAGTAAAGTATAGGCGTGTACACCAGCCCACCGTCTGCACGCCGGATTGATCGGCCAAGACCGACCAAGCTTGGTCGTCTCGAAACGCGCGCCCGACGTAAGCTTGTCGCGCGTCCTTTGCGGAACAAAATTTCTGTCACAAATCCATCCTAGACTCCCCTCTTTACCGGACAGATTGATCGGTCCAGATCACACATTCATGGGGCAGCAAGGTATATGCGCCTACACAGGCATGCCGCTTACACGCATGCACAATCGGCCTGGTCAAAATTGTGTCCCAAGCTTGGTTTCGACCAAGCTGAAGAGTAATGCTTGCGCACCTCTTCACAAACCCTAATTCCACTAACGATCGCAGATGAGTGTCTCAAAGATCATCTCTTCCGTTCAACTTCACCTGCTTGGTTATATAACCCTGGTCAGGAGTTAACTGGTCAATGAGGTGTCGTGGTGATTATCATCCACCACTCTACCACACCATGTGGTCGTCCAAGGGAGGAATTGCTTGCGCAGCCTCCAAACCATCACATGAAGTAGGATGGACATGAAGCTATTTTAAGACGCTCAAACAGCGATGCGTCATACATGTTGAGTATATTCGATGCATTACTTGCATAGAATACACACGATACTTTACAAGTATCGACTTCCTAAATAACTTAGTTATTTAATCTAGCATCACATTATGCTTTCTGTGGGTACCACGATCCACACACTCGAGACATCAATCACGTCACAAACTGGGAGATACATACTGGGGTATTGGTCTGGCGGTTTACAGCTTGCAGCACACAACACGCCATCACAAGAACGTGTCAGGAAGTCATGGACGGTTAGTGATGATGGGAGAAGTGGGCAAGACTGATCGTGTAACACTAACAAACGCAACTCCACTACTCCATCACTCCACTTTTTCCACTTCCCATGAGAGACATGGGTTAGGCTCAGTGACTTCTATAAAGAGGTTCTCCTCCCTATTTTCAAACAGGACAAGACAACAAAAACAAAGTGTTGATACAACCGTATTCAAACACCGGAACTGATAGCTTACATTCTGAAAGCCAGTTCAACTTTCTGATACAAGTTATATATAGCCAACACATTCACAATCTCAACACCTTCTTCGCTTCCCTCCCTAAGATCAACCCCATCTCCTTAACTTTGTGACCGAAGCAAGTCTGGAACAGTCATTTATTGGTTTAGGAAAGAATTGTGCAGATTGTTTTCTCGAATCACAAAGCACTCCTGTGCAGTGCATTTGTTTAGGCTTTAGATTCATTCCTCATCCACACACCCAAAATTACCAAATTCGGCAGTAATAGTTTTCACCCATAAACAACTATATGTCTTGATTTCTAGTACACTTATGACTAAGTCTCGGTCTAGGATAGTTAGGAATAGTTGAGATCCAGACTCCATGATGATTATCTTACGAAGACGAAGAACTACTCAAGGAACCAGTGGAACTTCATCCGACCAAAAGGTATGTGGAGACTTGAACTCATTTTTCACTCAAAAGTCTATCTACTTTATCTCCTACTCTTGAGACAAAAGTCGTATGAGTATGATAGTTTTCATACATACACATTTGTTATTTTGATCCGAGTTTACTCGCCTATATTTTTCTCGAAATATGTGTTGGTAAGATTTTGCTTTAACCATTTTCATCTTTACATGTGACGAAAGTCATGATGACGTTTCAATCTTGAAAATAGCTTTCATGACGATAGTCGATTCTTTATGTCTAACGACTATTATAACATTATGGAAGAATCTTTCAATGATTGAAATGTAGAGTTGAGATTACATAAGCAAATATAGATATAATCATATATAGTGTGTTCGCACATTAGTGTATAAATCCATGTACCGGAAACCAAGTATGTGCATATGTGTGCATACGGTATTGGTGAAGGAGACAGGTTGGGTACGCGTATGGGCGGGACTTTTCCTCCCGGAAAATTCTGCTGAGTTTGGAGTTTACGAAATCATAAACCAGTCACCTTACGTACGCGTACTGGCGGAACTTTTCTACCCGAAAAATCTGTTGAATTTGGAAACTGAAAGCCAACTAAAATCCGGTAGCTAAGGTAGGCATACCCGTACGCGTACCCAAGATGGTTATATTTCTCAAACCGGTAGTTTCATGAACTTAAACAATAAATCAATAAGGAATACAATCTTTGCAAACCATGGCTATATTGTTCATGAATTGATTCAAATGAATCAAACCGATTTTGTTTCAATTGTGTCTATCTATAAAGATCTAAGCAATTGAACAACTCTTGAACTAGTTCTTATGAGTCATTTGAACTAGTTATGAAGAAGATGAATATGATTAATATGAAGTACTCATATGGCTAACCATTGGTTAACTATTTGTGAACCAACTAAGTGTACATGTTTAGGTACGTTTACTCAAACCTAAATGAATGCATTTCATGTGTGTATGACAAGCTAAGTTTCGATGTAACAGTTGAAAGATATTAGCTTGGATAAATCAGGTTTTTCATCTAACAGTGAATATTGAATGCTTTGTTACCAAGGTAACTTGGATTGCAAACCTTGATTTGAAAACTATATAAAGGAGACATCTAGCAATTGGAAAAACTATTCCCCACATCTCATGTGTGATACTAGGTTGTTTGCTAGAGTCGATTCTCCTTTAACCGTAGGTTTCTTCTCGAGACCCTGTCGGTTAACGACTTGACGACTTCATTGGGATTGTGAAGCCAGACGAAACTACTTCTCTTATAGTTGAGCGATATGATCTTGCCATTTCCTGTCGTACGAGTTCAACTGTAAGATTGGATTGAGATTGTATCTCCGATAGGGCAAGATAAAAAGAAATCACAAACATCTTCGTCTCATCGTTTGTGATTCCGCAATATCTAGTTTTGCTAACATACGATTTAGATTATTGTTAGGTGATTGATAATTCTAGGATGTTCTTCGGGAATATAAATTCAGGTTATCGATTGGTTCCTGTTCACCTTGATTTTATCAAAATACGGAACAAAACTAATAGGTTTATCTGTGGGAGACAGACTTATCTATTATGGTAGACTTTTCTGTGTGATACAGATTTGTTTATTAAAGTCTTCGACTTTGGGTCGTAGCAACTCTTGGTTGTGGGTGAGATCAGCTAAGGGAATCAAGTGCGTAGTATCCTGCTGGGATCAGAGACGTAAGGAGTGCAACTGTACCTTGAATCAGTGTGATATTTATTAGGGTTCAACTAGAGTCCATACCGAAGTTAGTTTGTACTAGGCTAGTGTATATAGCGGCTTAATACAGTGTGGTGTTCAATATGGACTAGGTCCCGGGGTTTTTCTGCATTTGCGGTTTCCTCGTTAACAAAATTTCTGGTGTCTGTGTTATTTCTATTCCGCATTATATTTTGTTATATAATTGAAATATCACAGATTGTGCGTTAAGATCAATCAATTAGAATATCCAACCTTTGGTTGTAATTTACATTGATTGACACTTGGATATTGGTCTTTGGTACCATCCAAGTTTAACTCTCTAATATTTGATAAAGACTATAAATTTCCATTTGCTTGAGTAAAGATCAAATCGAGAGATAGAGATATTAACTCCTTGATATACTTTTTTATTAAGATTGAGTCTAACTGTCTAGTTGATTCTCTTAAAAGTATATTAGAGTTAGTCCATACAGATTTTTAATCGAAATATTGGGTGTGGTTGTTAGACCCTCGCTTTTTCACATGTGACCATTTGACTTTTTGGCTTTGCATGGTTTGAGCAATATTTGAGAAAATATGAAGAAACCATGATTTTTGCTCAAACTGAGGAGTTTCATGAGATGAGGGAAAAAATAATTATGAAAGATTAGGGATTGTAAGGTGTGGGACCGGTCACGGCTAGGGCATGGCCGGCCGGCCAGGCATCCCAGTCCCGCGACACCTTTCCCTATTTTTATTGGTTTTCACGAAACCGTGAAAATATGGAGAAACCATGAGTTTTTCTCAAACAAGGAAAGTTGCTAGAATGAATATGTTTTCATGAGTTCATGAAAATAATAAAATAAGGAAAAATAATGAAAGATGCATGGGGATCGTCCACGGCTAGGGCATGGCGGGTCGGACGGCCCCTAGGCGCCTCTTTATTATTTTAATATTATTAGTTTCTCTCTCCTATTTTGTGTAGGATTCCTCTTTGTTCATATTTTCGAGTGCTCATTCGTACATCATTGTTGAATACACTTGCACCATTTTCTTGGGGCTTACTCAGTGATAGTACAGATGCCCGATTGTTGAGTATTTATTACTAATTCATGAAATTTAGTAGAGAATGATTCATGAAACCGAGTAATAAAGGTGAGTAGTTATTTATTATCAATCCATAAGATCAGTCGTGGATTCGATTACGAAGTTTGAATAATAAAATGAGCATTACCAACCTATAGGATCGTGGATTCGACTACAAGATAGAAATAATAAAATTGGTTATTACCATCTCATGAGATCGACCATGGATTCGATCATGAAATCGGAGTAATGAGATTATCTATTACCATTCCATGAGATTAGTCGTGGATTCGATCATGAAATCGGAGTAATGAGATAAAATAGATTATCTTCTAGGAATTCATTGGTGAATGTCACGGTAGAATTAATCTATTGCAGAAGGAATATTAGCCAGTTAAAGCGTCATACCCGTTCTGAAAGGTGCATAGTCAGGAAACAACGAGTTTTGCCGATGTCCTGAAGGAGTTTTTCCCTCTCAACAATTATGTATGGAGAGCCTCCTAAATCTATACACGGTCTCTCTACATAGTCAGGGAACAGTGAGTGTCACCGACGTCCTGAAGGCATTTTTACCTCTCAACAATTATGTATGGAGGACCGCCAATTATTCTTCTATGTAAAGAGGTCATGATGAAATGCACAACATCGAACGCTCAGCTATTGGGAGGCTTTTACAGAATCATATTCATCATGGCTCTGAGAGGAACTCGATCAGAGATCATGAAACGGTTCACGGATCGTAAAATATGAATCGTCACATGCGTTCCTGAAGTCGAGTCAGAAACATGTGGTATCATGATTTTACGATTTTGACCGTTTTTGAAAATCCACCATCAACAATTAGGTAACTACTTTATTATACTAGTAGTAACATATTTTCTAGTAACTAGTACTATACTAGTAACATATGTTACTTATAACATAACAGTATTAATATGTAGTATCAATACATAACATAACAGTATTGATATGTAGTACATAACATATTGATACTACATATTAATATGTAATATCAATACATAACATAACGGTATTTATTTATATGTAGTACATAACATATTGATATTACATATCGATACGTGGTATCAATATGTTGATACTACATATTGATATGTAGTATCAATACATAACATAACAATATTTATATGTAGTAACATATGTAGTAACATACTACTAGTAACATATGTTATTGCATACTACATACTACTAGTAACATATGTTACTACATACTACATATATTACTACATACTACTAGTAACATATGTAGTATGTAGTAATACATGTAGTAACATACGTAGTATTATATGTTAGGGTTAGTAGAGTAATTTTACTCTTTTCAAAAAAAAATTGTACTAGTGAGTAAATATGTTTTTCCACTGGACTAGCCATTAACCCGAGTCGGGTTTTGTGACGGACCAGAAAATTACGCCTTTGGCGCATTGCCCCGCAGGCCGTAACTTTCCCGGTGCGCCATGATGAAACTAAGATCTGGGCCTCAAAGCTAGGAAAATGCACGTCCATTGACCCTTGCAGGCAAGCTCGTGGAGCATGACGCGGCTAATTTAGCTTCCACACCGTTCCAAACTTACCCTTGTCTGCGAAAGGGTCAAGGGCCATAAGGCCAACGCTAATGCATATTGCATGCATCTCTAGCTCTGCCTCTATGTAGGGAATTCATCACTGAATTTCCTATCTAGCTGACCAACCGTCATAAAGCCAAGTTTTATCCAGGTGTAATCCTTGGACTATGGCATAGGCCGCACTAAGCCCTTGCCATTCCCTACCTTATCTCGATTACCAACTCTACGTAGCTTGAAAGGAAGTATGAGCATCCATTTGCTGGAATGCAACCATGCCTCATAAAGCTTGGCCTTAATCATCTCTTGCGGCGAACTACCGAGCTTAGATGATATGAGGGGCCAACGTGCTGGACTGGCAATGTTGCAACTCATTGCGGCTGCCTACGTACCCTTCCCTATTCTAAAGAGATCAAGCACAGACCTTAGTTCATCCTCGAAGGGACATAAGCTTAACCAACTCGTTTGCAAGGCCGTAGCCTAGCAAAAATGGTAATGGCCTAGTCCGTGTAGGACGTTCCGTCAAGATGCACAATGATTATGTATCACCGGGTCCGCGGCATGGCATAATGATGTCTAAGCATAAAATTCCCTCTTCGCAAGGTTAAGAAACTATAAATGAGCCTTAGTCATCATTTATACTATTCCGGCTAATCTATGAAGCTTACTTGGTACATAGTCCGCATATGCACCTTCAACCAACTACCTCTCCCTATATATGTCTTAATGAAATTTCTACAAGTATGGAAAGGGGAGAAAAATGACATGCTTGATTCACTGTTCATCGCAATGATTGCGCATAATGATTGCGCAACATTCTTCCGCCAGCCCTCTCTGGTCTAATGCACAATGATCACGCACCACTCGTTCTGCCGTATTGCACAATGATTGTGCATATTGGCTCTAGGCCAATAATTTTTGTGATACGCAATGATTACGCTGCAAGCTCAAGGCCACCTACCCAACTGGCCTAATGCATCATGATGATGCAAGATTTGGCTCTTGGCCAAATGTCACTCATAATGCGCCATTTTAGCGCGGTATTGGCCTTAAGCCAATCTACCTCTTGCCAAGCAACGGAAGATTTGGATGAAGCTTCATCTCAATCCATGGCGCATATTTTAGCATGGGACATGCTAAAAACACGGGGTGTTACACTCTTCACCCCTTCAAAGAATTTCGTCCCCGAAATTCAAAATCAAACTATTGTCGACAATCTCTTCAGTTTGGATTTCCTGAGCAAAAGTCCCACACCAGATGCTCAGAAATCACGGGTTTCTTCAAGTTTTCATGAACAACAATTTAGACCTTCTGAGCAAATGTCCCATACTACCTGCCCAGAAATCCAAAAGTGCCCACAAATAAGAATCTCAATTGGCCAGTGCCAAGAGGATATCTCAACAAGGTATCCTAAGTATGCATCCCATACTACACACTCAGGAGTCCCTAAAGTTCACAAGGTTGATGTCATTTAAATGACAAGATTTCAGCACAGTACTGTGCGGATCAGTATTCAGTTTCCCATCGTTCCTGAAGGTCATCCAGGTTGCCACTCGTAAGTGGGATGCTAGCCGGGGCTGACAGCGCACACCATTGGCCAGTTGCCGACGTGTGGGGATGATCAATCCCATTGTCTACCCACCGTCCCAGACGGTCTTACGGATATCCTTTCGTAAGTGGGGTTCCACTTAGGCCATGCAAACTCATAGCACATGAACAAGCTCAACTCGATTCACATAGTAACTTTTATAGCAGTTACAAACTCTTCCCGAGCAAAATTTGGCCTACTCTCCAACTTTATTTCTCTTTGAAGGAAAAATACTCGTTTGACAAGTCCACTCCGCAGTCCCTAGTGTTTTCTCGGAACTTTCTCTGATACCAACTGTGACGGACCGAAAAATTACGCCTTTGGCGCGTTTCCCCGCAGGACGTAACTTCCCAGGTGCGTCATGATGAAGCTACGATCCGGGCCTCAAGGCTAGGAAAATGCACGTCCATTGTCCCTTGCAGGCATGCTCGTGGAGCATGACGCGGCTAACTTAGCTCCCACATCGTTCTAAACTTACCCTTGTCTGCTAAAGGGTCAAGGGACATAAGGCCAACGCTAATGCATATTGCATGCATCTCTAGCTCTGCCTCAATGTAGGGAATTCATCACTGAATTTCCTATCTAGCTGACCAACCGCCATAACGCCAAGTCTTATCCAGGCGTAAGCCTTGGACTATGGCATAGGCCGCACTAAGACCTTGCCATTACCTACCTTATCTCGATTACCAACTCTACGTAGCTTTATAGGAAGTATGATCATCCACTTGCTGGCATGCAACCAAGCCTCATCAAGCATGGACGCAATCATCTTTTGCATCGAACTACCGAGCTTAGATGATATGAGGGGCCAACGTGCTTAACCGGAAATGATGCAACTCATTGCGGCTTCCTACGTACCATTCTCTACTATAAAGGGATCAAGCACAAACCGTAGTTCATCCTTGAAAGAACAGAAGCTTAACCAACTCTTTTGCAAGGTCGTATCCTAGAAAAAATGGTAATGGCCTAGATGCACAATGATTATGCATCACCGGGTGTGGATGGGGAAAAACGGTTTGCTGGTTTTTTAGGGAAGTGAAGAGTCGAGCGTGCGGTCGAGACCCTCAACCGAGCAAACTGTTGAACCTCACACAGATGCACTGCAAAGGGAGTGCTTAGATTCGAGAGATCAATCTGTAGGACTCCGGCCTAAACCAAGTCAATGGTCGTTCCAGAGTCAATTCCGTCGCAAAGAGGAAGATGGGTTTATCTGTAGGATGGAAGCTGAGAATTGTGTGGGATCAATGATGATCAAGGATTGTTGGTGTGTTGAAGGTTTCTGCAAATTGAAGAAATGCGGAGGTTGAGTTCTGTGAATAAGTTCTGAGCGATTGATGGAATTTCTGAGAGTGATTGCTCGAAAAATTGTTGGTAGACGAATGTTTTCCGTTTCAATCGTGGATTCAGAGACTTATTTATATTGTCAGAATAGCGAACACATTGATCCCTGTAAGTGTGACGGTTTTTTGAGTGAAAGAGTGGGAAAGTGGGAGATCGTGGTAAAGTCAGTTTCATGTCGTATGGAGACTTGACTGATCGTGTACCCACTACTTTGCTACCTCCTTCAACCGTTTGCAAGACTTACGCACATTTCTCGTCGTGGATGAATCCACATGCCGTAGACCGCCAGACCAAAACCCTAAGTGATATCCCTCCATTTGTGACGTGATTGATGTCTCACAAATCGTGGAGTATGCAAGGCAGATGTGTTTTAATTAGTCAGTTGTTGACTAATTAGATAGTGAGTCTTAGTTTTGTTGAATTGAGCATGATTGACGAATGCCCAGTGATTCATGGATTTGAACGTGTTAGTTCTTATGCTCATGTGCAATCATTATAAATTCGAGCATCTGAGCAAGTATTGCTCGACTCAATGAAAAGTATTGATAGTTGGGCAATTGAGCAAATATTGCTCAATTTAACGAATTACTGAATATTGATAGTTGGATCAATATTCGAGCAAGTGAGCAAGTATTGCTCAATTCGACAAACTACTGATAAATTACTGAATATTGATCGTGAATCAATATTCGAGTAATTGAGCAAGTATTGCTCAATTCGATGAGTTATTGATGAATTACTGAATATTGATAGTTGGATCAATATTCGAGCAACTTAGCAAATCTGTGGATTACTGAATATTGACAGCTGGATCAATATTCGAGCAAGTATTTCTCAATTCAAAGAATTACTGATAAATTACTGATCATCGAGCAATTGAGCAAGTATTGCTCAATTCGACAAATTATTTATTTATTGGTGACGTGACCCAATAAAATATTAAAATATTGGTAGATTACCGAACATTATATAACTAATTCGTGTTTGTTTGCTGGATTAACATAAATTTATTTAGTGTTTGAACTTGCTCAGAATGGTGATTTGTTGAATGTTTGTTCGAAACCCTAATTTTGAGCAATTGCTCATTGATTGACGAATTGCTGAAAATAGGTCATTAGCGAAGGAGGGACCGACCACATGGGACTATGGACGTCCATGTGATGCGCAATTTCTCGAGTGAGCATTACACCAGGGTCCTGAGTTGACCAGCTGGTGAAGGAATGACAATTAAATGCCGGTTTCATCATTTATTGAAATAGCGCTCGATTAAGAATTAAGTGAGAAAACTTAATTATAGAAAAGTGAGGGACCGACCAAGATGGCGTGAGACCACCCTTGAAGGACGTGGGACCGCTAGTGGGCGTTTGCGCAAACTCTGAGTTGGTTGTGAAGAGTTTGGACCCAATATTAGCGATTGCGCAAATTAGAACAAAAGTGTGAAAACGTGTGGGACCGGCTCGTTGCAAGCCTTAGAGCCGCCCTTGGTCAGTCAAGGGAGCATGCCCGTGTCTCCATAATGCTCGAGTCTCAGTCATGAGAGTTTCAGCATTTTCTGATGTGCGTTTGAGCAATATTTCGGATTTTCAGAAGAGTTCGATCTTTGACTGAAATCCTCGATTTTGCTCGAATGAGCAAGTATGCTCGTTTGATCAATATTTTGTGAATATTTAAAATAATAATATTTTAATATATTTCTCGTGAGTAGCCTAGTCGGTTGTGTGACCATGTTGACTTTTAGCATTTTCATGGTTTGCACAATATTTGAGAAAATATGGAGAAACCATGATTTTTGCAAACAGGGGAGTTTCACAAGATGAGAAAAATAACAATTTATGAAAGATTAGGGATTGCAAGGTGTGGGACCGGCCACGGCTAGGGCATGGACGGATGGCTATGTTGCCCGGTCCCACAACACCTTTCCTTATTTTATATTATTATTTTTTGTGAAACTACACAAAATTGGGGAAACCATGAAAACATGGAGAAACCACGAGTTTTGCTCAAACAAGGAAAGTTGCTGAGATGGAGAAGTCTTCATGAGTTTATGAAAACAAAAAATAAGGAAAAATAATGGAGGAAGCATGGGACCGGCCATGGCTAGGGCACGACCGGCCGGCCGGTGGGCCATGGGCGCTTCTCCATTATTTTAATATTATTATTTTCTCTCTCCTGTTTTGTGCAGGATTCCTCATTTGTCCATATTTTGGATGTGCGTTCACGCATTTGGGTGCTCGTTCGTGCATCATTGTCGAGTACACTTGCACTATTTCATGGGGCTTACTCAGTAGTAGTCCAGAGCCCAATTGTTGAGTATTTATTACTAATTTATGAAATTCAGCGGAGAATGATTCATGAATCTGAGTAATAAAAGTGAGTAGTTTTTTATTATCAATTCATAGGATCAGTCGTGGATTCGACCATGAATTCGGAATAATAGGTATTACCATTTCTTGGGATCGTGGATTCGACCATGAAATCGGAGTAATAAAATAAGTGGTGATATTACCATTTCATGAGACCAGCCGTGGGGTTCGACCATGAAATCGGAGTAATATCTATTACCATTTCATGAGATCAGCCGTGGATTCGATCATGAAATCAGAGTAATACATTTATCTATTACCATTTCGATCATGAAATAGGAGTAATGAGATAAGATATATTATCTTCGAGGAATTCAGTGGTGAATGTCACGGTAGAATTTAATCTCTTGTGTATAGTCAGTGAAACATCGAGTGTTGCCGAAGTCCTGAAGACGTTATCGCTCTTAATCTTACGGAGAACTGCCTGGGTCTATACACGATCTCTCTACATAGTCAGGGAACAGTGAGTGTCAACGACATCCTGAAGGCGTTATTGCTATCGATCTTACGGAGAACCGCCCAATCGTTCTTCTATGTATAGGGGGGTCTCTCTCATGTAGTCAGGGAACAGTGAGTATCACCGACGTCCTGAAGGAGTTATTGCTCTCAATCTACGGAGAACCGCCCAATTATGTTATTCTACATAGAGGGCACGACAAAATGTCAGGGATCGAACGCTCAGCTAGTGGAGGCTTTTCGAAAGACATATTCATCATGGCTTCGTAAAATATGAATCGTCGCTTGCCTGAAATCCGTGTCAGAAACATGCATCATGATTTTACGATTTTTCCCTTTGTTGAAAATCCACCATCTACATTAAGTCCCCTGCTTAGTGAGGGACAGTCATGTTCCGTGGTAAGCATGAAATGGTGATTTTCAGTCGACGAGATCAGTGGTTGAACTCGGTCTACAAAGGTATTATCAAAATCCTCGATTTGCTCCAATGGTGTCATGTACGAGCAAATGTTTGGGTGAGGACCCTGATGGTAGGATAGAGTGTGATTATGTGAGCACGGAGAGATCAAGCATCGCTGATTTGGTCGGTCAAAAGTCCAGTTTTGGTCGGTTTAGCGTTTACGGGCTCGACCCCAAAAAGGAAATCCTTGTTTTAAGAACAAACGTTCGTTTGTTAATTTAAGAAATAAACAAAATAGACCTGAGTATAATGACATAAAATTTTGTCTGTGAGCTTTCACGAAACCAAAATTGTTTATGTGAGATTTCACAAAAGGGAATAAACTCTCATTTCAAAGGTGGATGCTCATACGAGAGAATTTTTTTTTTTAAATAGACGTTCGTCTGTTAATAATAAAATTTTGTTTATGAGATTTCATAAAAAATTTAGCTTCAATCTTTTTGAAATATTTTGACAATATACTGTCGTTTCAAAGACGGATGCTCGCGAGAGGGAGCAAAAAATATACATACATATATTTTCAAAGTTACGTGAGTTTCACGTTGTTTATGGGTGAAAATTGTTTCTGCGATTTTTGGTAAATTTGGGTGTGTGGATGAGAAACGAATCTAAACCCTAAACAAATGCACTGCATGGGAGTGCTTTCTGATTTGAGAGATCAATCTATACAATTCTGTCCTAAACCAAGAAATGGCTGTTCGATACTTGCTTCGGTCACAAAGTGAAGGAGATGGGGTTGATCTTAGGGAGGGAAGCGAAGAAGGTGTTGAGATTGTGAAGGTGTTGGATGTTTATGACTTGTATCAGAATATCGAACTGGCTTGCAATAATGTAAGCAATCAGCTCTGGATGTTTTCTGGATACGGATGACAACACTTGGTTTTCTGTGCTTGTGTCTTTGTGTCCTTTGGAAATAGGTGATGGACCTATTTATACAAGTCATAAAGCACAAACCTCGTCTTTCGTAGGAAGTGGAGTGATGAAGTAGTGGGGTCGTGTGTGAGTGATTTCACGATCACGTCTTGGCCCGCTTTTTCCATCATCGCTAACCGTCCATGTCTTCCTGACACGTTCTTGTAAGGGAGCATTGCACGCTGCGCGCTGTAAACCGCCAGACCAATACCCCAGTAAGTATCCCCCAGTTTGTGACATGCTTGATGTCTCGAATGAGTGGATCGTGGGACCCACAGGGAGTAGCACACGATGCTAGGTTAAATAACTGAGTTATTTAGGAAATCGATATTCATTAAATATCGTGTATATTCTATGCATGTAATCCATCAATGTGTATGAAGCATCGTTGTTTTAAGGCTTAACGGAGTAAGTCGCGGATTAAGCGTCTTAAAACAGATGCATGCTTATCTATCTTCGAATGATAGTTTGGAGGCTGCACAGGAAAGCCCTCCCTTGGACAATCTCATGATGTGGTAGAGTGGCGGATGGTAATCACCACGACATCTTATTGGCCATTTAACTCCTAGCCTGGGCTTCCTAACCAAGCTGGTAGAGTTGGACGGACGAGATGATATATGACGCTCATCTGCGACTGTTGATGAAGTTTTAGGGTTTTGAAGAGGTGCGCAAGCATCACTCTTCAGCTTGGTCGAAATCAAGCATGGGAGACATTTTTGGCAGGACTGACCAGGCATGCGTGTAGATGGCTTGCCGGTGTTCATGTCCGTACCTCACTGTCTCATGAAGGTGCGATCTAGGCCACTCAATTTGACCGGTAAAGAGGAGTGGCCGAGATCAAATTTCGACAGGAATCTTATGCCGCAAAGGATTCTTAAAGGGGCGCGGCATGCCACCTTCAAGGCACACGAATCGAAGCATCCGTGCATGGCTTGTCTTGGTCGGTCGGACATAGAGAAGACGGGTCCACAGTGATCAAGTTGATACTCTCTGGACTTGCTTAGTCTACTCCTGCGCCCTTCATCCAAGCTGGCGAAGATGGACGCTTGTGATTGATTAACGACACATGTAACATGCCGCAAACCCTAATTAGGGTTTTGGATCGGTCGTGCGCATGCAACTTCATCCAAAACGGGTTGGCAAGCTATGCTTCCCTTGGGGAGGCCGATCATGCGGGGCCCACGTTGGGCCGGCGTGAACGTGTGTATATCTGTCCCACGGTCATAGGCTTGATCTAAGCCATCCAACCATGCTTGCAAAGTTGGATGGTTGTGATCAATTTAAGACACTAGTGGACTTCCAATTCTTTTAAAGCATTACGCCAGCCATGTTTTGAGCAATCGCTTATTGCTCCATGGCTTGGTTGTGAAAGAGATGATCAAGTAGGTGGAAAGTGGGCCCGCCAACGTGCATACCAACACTTCACCGATCAATCGCGGGATGATCCAAGCCGTCCAACTTGTCTTGCGAAGTTGGACGGTCGCGACTTCTTTGAGAATGTTTTTGACAGGTTTGCGCATACAAGCCACTCCATACTAGCTCGACCATTCTTCTTCAAGGCTGGCATTTGGTGGCTGTTTGGGAGCATGGCATGTGTTCGACCGACCAGGGCATAAACGGGCCCGCTGGTGGTCATTGTGGTGATAGCCTGCTCCTGCTAAGGATCGTCTAGGCTGGTTGAATCATGCGGCCAGCTTGCATGGTCGTGATTATTTCTGTGGCTGACATGGACAGTCCAGATTTCCCTTAGGAAATTAAATATACTCAATCAGGCTAGTATAACACACCGAAAGATGTATCATGTATGGGTATTTCGTGCATTCCTCACCATTTGCACTTGGAGATTCGTGTTACTCTGTTAAGAGCAATGCTCAGTCGTCATGCCGCACCAATAATGAGAGTTCTACGGGAACATCACATGAAATACTAGGCAAATCATGCATTATAAATAATGCTAAAAATTCACAGGGTATTTGGGATTGTTGCTACATGCTCTAACCTGGATGAATTTTGTATATTTAATTCACATGAATAATTGGGATTGTTGCCACATGCTCCATTCTAGGTGAATTAATAAACCGAAGAGGTACTCATCACTTATCAAACAACTTTATCTTCAGCAGGATGTCAGCGCATAAATTTGGCTTTACAATTTTAGCCTTTGAACCAGAATCCACTATTAACATTAAGTCCCCTGCCTAGCACATAATGGTTGCATTATTGTGGGATAGGAATTAGATGGTGACAAATAAAGATAAAACTTATGAGACAAAGTTAGATGTTACCAGGAGAGATGGGTTGTCCTGTCTTTGGAGCATGTCACGTTCAAGAGGCATCCAGGTGAGCGTTGAAGCAGCTTCTTAAGCGAACGTGAAAGCGGCTCCTGGAGAGAAGAAGGCTTCTGAAGCAAACGTGGTTCCCGGAGAGAGCGTTGAAGTAGGCTTCTGAAGCGAACGTGGAGGCGGCTCCTGGAGAGAGAGTTGAAGCAGCTTCTGAAGTGAACGTGGGTCCCGGAGAGAGCGTTGAAGCAGGCTTCTGAAGCGAACGTGGAGGCGGCTCCTGGAGAGAGAGTTGAAGCAGCTTCTGAAGCGAACGGGTCCCGGAGAGAGCGTTGAAGCAGGATTCTAAAGAGAACGTGAGGCGGCTCCTGAAGAGAGAGTTGAAGCAGCTTCTGAAGCGAACGGGTCCCGGAGAGAGCGTTGAAGCAGGATTCTGAAGCGAAGGTGGAGGCGTTTCCTGAAGAGAGAGTTGAAGCAGCTTCTGAAGCGAACGTGGGTCCCGGAGAGAGCGCTGAAGCAGGCTTCTGAAGCGAACGTGGAGGAGGCTCTTGACGAGAGAGTTGAAGCGCTTCTGAAGCGAACGGGTCCCGAGGAGAGCGTTGAAGCAGGCTTCTGAAGCGAACATAGAGGCGGCTCCTGAAGAGAGAGTTGAAGAAGCTTCTGAAGCGAACGGGTCCTGGAGAGAGCGTTGAAGCAGGCTTCTGGAGAGAACGTGGAGGCGGCTCCTGAAGAGAGAGTTGAAGCAGCTTATGAAGCGAACGTGGGTCCCGTAGAGAGCGTTGAAGTAGGCTTCTGAAGAGAACGTGGAGGCGTCTCCTGAAGAGAGAGTTGAAGCAGCTTCTGAAGCGAACGGGTCCCGAATAGAGCGTTGAAGCAGGCTTCTGAAGCGAACGTGGAGGAGGCTTGAAGCAGCTTCTGAAGCGAACGTGGGTCCCGGAGAGAGCGTTGAAGCAAGCTTCTGAAGCGAACATGGAGGCGGCTCCTTAAGAGAGAGAGTCCCCTTCCCATGAGTATCTACTGAGCCTTCGACTTGATAGATGTTGTCACGTTGGGTTCATGATGCCGTATTTACGTATGCGTTGCGTTTCATAGACTCCAGGTATATCACCGGCCTTCGACAATACATCTGCTCTCTAGAGTATATCCTCGTCTTTGGACATCTTGGAATGATATCGTGCTTGCATCTCTCTAAATTCACCATATTTGAGATGGGTAGTGTTAAGCAGTCCCCAGTCACACTCCTTTGCCATTATCATCCTTGGATCGTGTATTTGAGGAGTAGGGAAGTTCTTTCATGCGACTGACTTAACTAATAGGTTCTGCAAATATGATGAAGATCTTGACATGGAGAATCCGTATGTACCTCTTAAGTCCCAGGTGTAATCTCCTTTGGTAACACAACTACTTCTTCTACGGGAGACGAAATTCTGAAAGTGTCCCTTATTGATGTTGCTGCCGTCGAGCCAGACATGAAATATCTTGGACGTTGTTTCATCACTGTGGAAGCCATGCATGTGATACTATAGTTGGAGTTGGCGATTTTGGACGAGAAGGATGTTGTATCTCGGTGGTTTTCTTCTTGCTTCTTCAGCGAAACTGCTTGCAGAAGGCCGAAGGTTGTATTGCCTGCTGGTGAGATGTATGCGAACATCATGAGGCTCTTCATTACTGACAGGCTCGTTCTTTCTAGCAGGGCGGGTGCTGTCACAACTGAGTGTTTAGCAGCTTCACAGATGTCTAAAAGTGCGGGTTCTTCGACAAAGTACGATTGAAAGGTACCATCCTATTGATGCACAATTACACCACTTGTTCTTAAGTCGCATTTGGATCGTGACCCTCCATTGCCTAAATACGGAATCTCTTGACATAATCATTTGGATGTTCGCTGTTTCGCTGAAGTATTCCTATTAATTTTATCAGAGTGATTCACCCAAGTTGCGGATTCTTTATCAACATGATGATGCAGACATCGCTATCTTCTTGAGGTTGCTCCCTTGAGGTGTCAGAAAATCACCTCCAATAGGGAGGATCTGTATCTCATCTCATCATCATCACCACCACCAGTTCGCACTGCATACCACCTGCATCATCACATCTGCTCCAACCATCACCACTTTCATCCCATACAGATCCACCTGCACTATCACCATCAACAGTATACACTATCACCAGTCTTTACCACTTCACCTGAATAGCATCATCATCTCTGTCTGTAGTCGCAGTTTACCAGATCATCTTAGCAGCAATAAAGCCACCATCGGAACACTGTCACCCCTGAGTTCAGACTACAACTTTCATCTATCGCCATTTTCATCGCAAGCTACAGCAGATTGCCTGAATTGACGACCAACAGCAGCAACACAACAGCTCCATCATCCATCTCTGCAGTAAACATCAGTCGCAAGACAATAGCCACCAGTCCATACACCCTACCTCTTGTTGTTGTTTGGTTAGAATTTTAGTGTTGTTTTTCTTTGTTTGCCATGAACTCCATGCTTAGCTAAATTCTTGTTTGGTTAGGTTTATTTCAAAACTATGTGACATGTCTTTGATATTTTATCCAAGTTAATCTTTCTTTATAATATTGTTTTGTTGATCGTCTTTTATCGTGTTTATGACCATGAATTGTTTGCAGGGTGACACCTCATCATTCGCGGCCGAATCCTCAATTATTATTGTTGTTTCCCATAATTTGAGTTGTTGTTATTAGGGTTACATGTGCTAAATATCATTGTGGAAGTGATATCCATTCACATGAAATGAAATCACGGTTCTCCCAGTCTTGTCGGCCTTCGCCACTTATGTGTCGTCTTCCTGTCTGCCACATCGCCTTAATAAATTGGGAAGGGATTGAATTGCAAAATCAAGGTGCTAATTATGATATCTAAATTTTTCAAGAAATTCAGATTTTTCAGTTATGAAGGTTTTATTCATTCGACTGGAAACATAAAATCATGAATGAAGAATTATTATTCAAAGAAGTCTTGGTTTCAGCAACATGAAGCAAAAAACTAAAAAATATATTAGAGGAGCATCTGCTAGATACGAAAAGATGCTTATCTACAAAAGAAATCACAAAGTGGAAAATCTAATTATCAGCATCAACACCGGGGTTAATAGCGCTGGAGTCCTCTTTGGAAGCTGCTTCAACATCTTCTTCATAAGCCGCTCATACATCCTCTCCAGAAACCGTCTCAACCTCCCTTTCAAAAGATGCTTCAACCTCTTCCTAGGAAGATGCCTCAATATCCCCTTCGGGAGCTGCTTCAACATCCTTTTCATAAATTGTTCCAGCACCCTTTTGAGGATACTCCTCATGATAGGGCTCGTCCATGTCATAGTCGAGGATTATGGCACCGTTATAAATAGGGTATTCATATTTATCCGGGAGCTCATGTTCGCCCAGGAGCTCCTCATGCTTCACCCTCCGTCGCTTTATTCGAGCAACAAATCTTTCAGCCGAGCATTCGTTGGATGAGATGCTTCATCACGTCTCCACTTTTCCTCCATGCTAACCGAAGCCAGGAAATCTTGAACACTCTCTAGAACGATGCTTAGATGTGCAAGGGACATACCCTGTATATCCCGACCAGCTTTACGGAACGGACGATCTATTTTAACCAACACCTCTTCGAATACGGTTGTCCTGGTTTTGTCAACTTCAAAATTCTTCCCTGGGAAGCTAAAGGAATAATCATCAGGAGTTTCCATCATATACTGCAGAAAAGTGTTATGGTTATGTCAACAACTGACATGGCCAATGATAAAAGCTACAAGAGAATATGTAGAACGTACCTAGAAGGAAGAGAAGTGCAACTCTATGATTATATGTGTAAAAAGAAGGACTCAAGTGCTTCCTTTTATATTCATCAAGTCGACAAGATCCGGGAAAGGAAAGGACTCCTTATATGACATGCATAGAGGCTTTAAATACGGGATGTCAACCGACTATATCCTTATCCATCTGGAACTAATTTGTGTATTCTAAGGGGAGGATCACTTCGTGCCTTGATACTTCATAAATGTGTCTTGCTCAAAGATCAAGCTGACCTCAATACTGGCAAAGTCTGACTAACTCTTCTCGTGAATTTTCATCTGTCACCATCTAGTGCTTACCCCGCAACAATGTCACTATTATTACTAAGCAGGGGACTTAATGTTGATGGTGGTTTTCATTTCAGGGATAAAATTGTGGAACCCTGTATCTAATGTGTTGTCATTTTACAAAGAAACATAGTCATTTAAAAGTAATGAGTTCCTAGGCCTTTTTACTTACATATGTATTGAGCAATTCAGTATATTTATATATAAAATTTATCCAGAATGGTGCATTTAGTTGTTAGAGCAATGCTCGATTGAACCCACTAGCGTTGGTATGTCAAGTTAATGAAATATGTATGCTTTTCCGATTCAATGAATGAAAAACCATTTTGGTCCATTTTGTTTTATGTTTGTTCCATTTCTCAAAAGAAATATTTTCATATTTTTTCAAGTATTTTCGGCAAGGTTTTAATGTAAAACGACCAAGCCGTTTTGACCATAAAAACGGAAAATTCAAATTTAAACGGACCACGACCGAACCGTAAAAAATATATCGGCTGGGTTTCTATAGTTTCCCAACCATAATGGAGATATCGGTTTGGAAACTGGTTTTTCGGTTGGGATTTAACAGTTTACGGCAGGATATTCCGGCTGTTAACTGCGATTATGTTAGAGCACTGCTCGGTTGAAACCACCAAGCATTGGTATGTCAAGATTGGTTGTCATATTTATTTCCAAAACTCGAGTCGTTTAATAAGCAAACTAGAGTCAACTTCGATAGGTTAGAATAGACACGATTGAAGTATTGAGCTCCAGTTACTCACAAAGATCCAAAGATGGATTGAAGACAACAAAGACATTTTCCTTCAGCTTGAGGTTAGTAACTACGACTTGACTTGTTTCATTCATATCTCGTGTCTTTTAAATCTTTTAGATTGAAAACATAACATGCGAAGCTATGAATGATTATACTCTAGTTAGACATAGTATTAAGGAATACAATACAAAGTATAACGCTTATCTTTTGAACTTAATATATAAGACATCGACATAATCATTTAAATGCTATTGTGATTATGTATGGGTATGAGGTGAAGATTTCATCCTAGGAAACAATGTTTTACATTCGTTTAAAGGAAGTAAATTCATGAACTTGTTTTGTGAATCGAAAGGGAAATCGCTAGGCTTAGTGGTCTTGTTATTCATTGCATATCTTTTCAACTACCAATATGTGTGATTAGTATAACCACTCATGAGTTGCTTATGTTCTTGGTAAAACTATTCACAAGGCCTGACTTTTGTATTGGTATGACTTTTATTAGTGAAACCGATCTTAAGTAATCACCTGAGATGGTATGATCGATTTAGTGTTATTGGTATGACCAACTCTAGGAAAAGGGGAGACGATCCTAGTAAGAGGTGCAACCGATCACAAGTGGGGAATCGATCCTTGTAAGAGGTGCAACACGTTTCTAGTTATTGGGAACCGATCCTATGAACATGTGCAACACGTTTTTAGATATTGAGAACCGATCCTATGGACATGTGCAACAAATACAAGTTAGATACCATACATATGTGGGAACTGATCCTAGTACCTAGTCAACCAAGTTTTGGTAACTAGCGTGACTATGTCTAGTACCCACATGGAGGTAGAACCGAAACTTGTTTTGGTAGAGTCGTTAAATCCATGTTTGGTGATTTCATACGATAATCAATCACATAGTTATTGGAAGTCAGATGAACCAATTCTAAACTTGTTTGGAAGTGTGGAAAATCGATTCCAAAATTGTAAGTATGAAAGAAGACATGCAAAGTAAAAATGTCGACATACTTTGAACATGTGCAGCAACGCTTATCTTTTATTGTCCAAAGATATTCCTTAATAGTTAAGGACAATCCCGGATCGAAAATAAATTGAGTATCTTTTAATTAAGTTTTTTAATTTTATATTTGGAAAATAAAAGATTAGTAATGTGCATTTACTAGATGGAGATTTTCTAAGAGATTTCGGTTAATATTTGGACAAAGCATTTCCAGGAATTATGGAAACCGAATTTGGAAATATATTGCATATCTTGAGAATATTTTCGTTTTGGAAATTCCTTGGTGTCCAAACTTCCTTGGTCTATAAATATCAAAGTTTTCATTTCGAACAAACTAATCCTCGGAGCTAGCAAAACTACCTAGTTGTGTTGTTACTGGTGGAGCCGCCTATTCGGAGAGGAAAGTAACCTAATTAGGTGAAATCTCTTACGTCCGCTCAGTTTAAAGACTTCTTTGGGATTTAGAAGCTCTATTAGTACCATTGGTGGGAAACTAGATGATTGAATTGATATTTTACTTTACGATTATTGATTTGATTGACTAACGGTTGTTGAATTTTTGATTGCACCTAGTTTGTTTATTCTTGAGAACCTTCTCTTCTGATATAAGGATCACTCAAACTAGATTAAATATTTAACGTTTCTACGGATCTAAGTTTTTCTAGATCCGTAAGATAGATTCATTGATTTGTCATTGTTAACAGACTCCGTTTTGTGCGACAAATCAATAAGGAATCAAGTTTGTTGATGCAGGTTGTTACTTTGAAGATTAAATCGAAGATTGAAGACTTTTGTTCTTGTGTACATAACCTTTTTTAGATAAACAAGTAGTTTGTGATTTCATTATAAGCCTTGTAATCAAAACTGATTATTTCAATAATCATTGTCTTGTTTGATCTTGTAATCAAGGAGCTTCTGATCTGGTAACAGGTCTTAAAAATAGAAGATCCTTAACTGTGCTTATATAGTATATTTCGTTATTGTGATTATAAAGTGAGTTTTGTTACCAAACAGTTTATCCTTTATTGTTTGGAATACGATCTAAAGGAATCTAGTCTTTCCATTTGAAAGATTGGTAGAAAAGTTATTGTGAACCATTGAAAAGATATATTAGATTTAAGTCCTAAAGAGAAAGGTTGTTCTGCTAGGATATCTAGTATCAAATATCTATTGAGAACTTCGGTTCTGCTAGATATTATCAAAACAACTATCTATTGATAACTTCGGTTCTGCTAGATATTATCAAAACAAGAATAATTCTGAAGCTAAGTAACTAGGATTTTTGTTTACTTAGTATTGTCTACACGAAGTTGCAAGTTTACTTTTTTGTAGCGTCTTAATTCATTGAGTATTCAAAACTGGACTAGGTACCGGGGGTTTTCTGCATTTGTGGTTTCCTCGTTAAAAAAATTCTGGTGTGTGTGTGCTTTACTTTATTTCCACATTATAATTGTTTTTATATTATAATTAAAGTAAATACACTTGTACGTTAACTAGGCACCTGATATTTATCTTATAAGATTTCGGTTATCAAGTGAACACTTTGTTGGAGTATTGTCTCGATTTCATATCCATATACGATCACACAAAGTGTATTGAATTTCTCCACTTGACTTTGATATTCTCACATTATTAGGCCAGTACAAACAAACCCTATTTCAAGTAGACACTATGTTGAAATATTCCTTGAGTGATTGTATCTCCAAGAGGTTTATACACGGTAGAAATTGAATAAGTTGTGATCAAATAAAAATATTGTGGTGTATTTGGGTACCCTCGTGTTTTCAATTGGTATCGGAGTAGGCAAACAAGAAAATATTTAACAATGTTTGGCGTGATCCAACCTATACATTTTGTATCAAATGGTTGATTCAGTTAACGTATCGCCATGGTTTGATGGCTCAAACTATCTATGGTGGAAAATGGCAATGGAATCTTTTCTTCAATCTCGTGACTTTTAACACTTAGGTTTTTGTTATTGACGAATATGAACACCCAAAAGTACTGGTCAACAAATCAACCACTGAGTTTTGACTAAAGGAATCAAAGGAGTTTAATAATGAAGAAAAATTTCTTTCAAAGCAAAATTGCGATGTATTGAATGCCAGTATTCATGCTTTAACTCTAGACCTCCATCATCATGTAACCAAGTGTAAAACATCAAAGGAGGCTTGGTATATTCTTAATGTCGTATTTTAAGGGAATGCCTCTGAAAAAGAAGCTAGGCTTCAAACCCTATATTTCAAATGGGAAAACCTTCGTATGGATGAAGACTATACCTTTGATGATTTTGATCAAAAACTTTCTGAAATAGTGAATGCCTTTTACGCTATAGGAAAAACTATTTCAGATAAAGATATTGCATGTAAAACTCTAAGGTCTTTACCACCAAGATACGAATCTAAAAAGCATGCCATCATGGAAGCAAATGATCTTTCCACACAATCTAGAAGCGCTCTATTTAGTAAAATAAAGATCTTTGACCTTGAATACCAATCCAAGAATAAAGTGGGTATTACCCTTAAAGGTGCAATTAAGACTAGTTCTTCGTCAAAAAATTCTTGTGAGACACAGACTGAGAATTGTAGTATTGGTACAACCGCACGACAATTTAGAAAGATATTAAGACAAAAGAAAAGGAGTTCTTCTAAAGATGCATATTCTCCTTCTCAAAAATCCATAAATGTGTAGAGAATAAAGAACAAAATAATGGTGATAGCTCTAATTGTTCCAAAGATCAAGAGAACAAGGATTTCCATGCAACTGTTGAACGCACACTTGAAAAGGATATTGAAGTAACTCCATAGCCAAAGGCACTTGGATGTGATCTTCGTGAAGAGAATGAAAGATTGAAAAGGGAACTTGATGAATTGAACAACGATATAGAGATTATTGCTGGTGGTAATTATCGTGAATGCATGAGCTGTTACAGAGAGCAAATCGAAGAAAGTCATGATCGAGAAGTGAAGCTATACACATAGTTGGAGAACCTGAAGAACACTAATGTAAGTAATTCTACCGAATCTGAAATAGATTATAAAGTTCAAATTGATAAATTTAAGGTTGATCTCGATAATGCTCTCGAAAAAAATAAAAACATTGGAAAAAGAGAATATGGGTCTAAAAGCGGACTTGAAAAAGTTCGATAGTAGCACAAAACAACTTGACTCAATGTTGAAGGTAATTAGAGTTCCTCGTGATACGCGAGGATTGGTCTCCAAAGGTAAACAACTTTGAATGCTAAACATGAGACAAAGTTTGTAAAGCCTAAAGACTCTGCTGAAGAAATTGCTTCAAAAGTTGCCACAAAAGATTTCTCTTCCATAAAAGAAAAATCTGCAGCACCTTCATCTTCAGCAAAATAAGGAAAACGTAAAATCCGTCAAACTCCAATGAAAGAGAATCCACAACAAGGTAACACTGAGCCTCATGTTTCATGTGTTACTAAGAATTGCTCTTATTGTAGAAATAAAGGACACTTGGAAAGGGGGTGCAGATTCCGTAAAAGGAATGAGAAATCCATAGAAGCACGTGTTTCCACGAAATTGGCTGAACTCAATAATGCTTCTCGTGTTAAATCAGGTCATAATTGTCCTAAAAATGAGCAAAAGAATTATTATAATGATAGTTCAAAGTTTGCTTATCAGGATTCTACAAAGTTTTCTCATTATCACTTAAATGGTAAAAGGAGAAATAACTTTGTAAAGACAAGATCTGATGTTCCAAATTGGAAAAAGGTTAATTCTCAGAATTTTCAACATGTAAGTTACCCTAATGTTTCCTTAAGAGATTCGTCAAAGTTCAGGAGGAAATAATAGGAAGAACAAAGTTGCTCCTGTAAAACCCATTTCTAAATGGAGTTCAAATCCTTCTCTAAAGACAACCAGGGAGGTATCAAAATATAGTCACAATGGCCACACTCGAATGATAAGTTTCAATACTCATGACACTCAGAATATTGTGCTAAACGTTCTTGATCAAATGAATGTATCTCCGTGTTGTCATCATTATATGAGATAATTAGGTCTCATACCGGTTACCTTTTTATGATTTTGTGACTTTTGATTTAGCGGATTTCATATCTAACCTTTTGGGTTGCTTAATCAACTAATCATAAAAGGATGATGACAATTAATCCCATATGTGAGTCACAATTATACTATTATCAATTTATTTCTCATAAGTTGTGTATATAGTATACATATGAGTTTTTTGTATTAGCTTATTACTATTGGCACGTAATAGTTAAAACCATTTCAACTTTTGTCTGGTAAAGGTTGTTTTTGTTGTTCTTATGTATTTGCGAAAGGATGACAAAACAATGAGGAAAAGAGGATGCGGAATCTGAGGTAACGATTTTGTTAGTTAATCGTTTTCCTGTTTAAGAAAAGCCTGATTTTATTGCATATATTTATTGCTTGTGGTTAACAAAATTTCGGTACAATTGATGTTTATTCCATTATCTGTGTATGGATGTGTGTGTGATCCAATTGTTTCCAGTTAAAAAAAATTATTGTTATCTTGCTTTATGGTTTGGTATCACTTGTTTAGGCTTACGAAATTTCGGTGCTATAATGTCTATGATTGATTCAATTGCTTCCGGTTGAGATAAATGATTACACAAGTTGATTTATTTGGTTTGAATAAATTTTTTATGGATTAACAAAAAGATTTTCGGGATCAATTGTTTAGTCCAATTGGATTCCGGATAAGAGAAACTAAGTTAATTCTGATCTTAGTTATACTTATCAAAGTGAAGGTTTCGGTTATTCAAGTCTAATCGAATGCCTTAACAAGAAATGCTAGTTAACTAACCTAGTACTTGTCTTGTTTAAAAGTGAAAGGTCTAAGTTATTGATGCGAATAATTAGAGCCTGATGAGAAAAATAGAGTTAATTTTGATCTTTATTTTGGTCTTATCGAACAAGCGATTGTATTTGTACAATCGGTTTAGCAAAAGAACTAAGGTGCTTGGTCAATTTTTGATTTGCTAAACTATTAGGGAAAATTTCTTTGGGAAATTGTTTCCTTGATAACATATCAAAACAAAATTACTTCGTAGTTTCGGTTTTGATTTTGGTTATCTAAAATGGTGTGTGGAACCCTCATGCTTAACTCTTATAGGTTACAAGTCTTTTGAGATTTGTAAGATCCTTTCGGTTTGTCCTTTATTTGCTCGTACCTTTGTCATTTTGTGACAAAAAGGGGGAGAAATATATGGAGTAAACAAGTGATATTGGCATTGATTTGGTATCACTAAGGAAAGGACAATGGTTCTTAAACGTTATATCTAACGAAAAGAGTAAAGCATAAACTAAGGGGGAGTAACATATCATATTGATACTTGTGATTATCTTAACTACAAACGGAATAACAAAGACGTACGAATTGAAAATATATTTATCTTACCTTTAGGGGGAGTATTAGCTTTGTTATTATAATGTCAACAACGACATTTATTTTTGAATACATGCAGACTAGTATAAGTTATTTTTGTAATTCGTCTATCTCCATATGTAATAGAGTTTTGTCACTAATTGACAAAGGGGGAGATTGTTAGAGCACTGCTTGGTTGAACCCACCAAGCGTTGGTATGTCAAGATTGGTTGTCATATTTAGTTCCAAAACTCGAGTCGCTTAATAATTAAACTAGAGTCAACTTCCATAGGTAATACTAGAAATGATAGATGTATTGAGATCCAGTTACTCACAAAGATCTGAAGATGGATTGAAGACAACAAAGACATTTTCCTTCAGCTTGAGGTCAGTAACTACGACTTGACTTTTTCCATTTCGATCTTGTGTCCTTCAAATATTTTAGATTGAAAACATAACATGCGAAGCTATGAATGATTATACTCTAGTTAGACATAATATTAAGGAATACAATACGAAGTATAACGCTTATCTTTTGAACTTCGTATATAAGACATCGACATAATCGTTTGAATGCTATCGTGATTATGTATGAGTATGAGGTGAAGATTTCATCCTAGGAAACAATGTTTACATTCGTTTAAAGGAAGTAAATTCATGAACTTGTTTTGTGAATCGAAAGGGAAATCGCTAGGCTTATTGGTATTGTTATTCATTGCATACCCTTTGAACTACCAATATGTGTGATTAGTATAACCGCTCATGACTTGCTTATGTTCTTGGTAAAACTATTCACAAGGCCTGACTTTGGTATTGGTATGAATTTTATTAGTGAAGCTGATCTTAAGTAATCACCTGAGATGGTATGCTCGATTTAGTGTTATTGGTATGACCAACTCTAGGCAAAGGGGAACCGATCCTAGTAAGAGGTGCAACCGATCACAAGAGGGGAATCGATCCTTGTAAGAGGTGCAACAAGTTTCTAGTTATTGGGAACCGATCCTATGAACATGTTCAACACGTTTTTAGATATTGGGAACCGATTCTACGGACATGTGCAACAAATACAAGTTAGATACCAGATATGGTGGGAACCGATACTAGTACCTAGTCAACCAAGTTTTGGTAACTAGCGTGACTATGTCTAGTACCCACATGGAGGTAGAACCGAAACTTGTTTTGGTAGAACCGATAAACCCATGTTTGGTGATTTGATAGGATAATCAATCACATAGTTCTTGGAAGTCAGATGAACCAATTCTAAACTTGTTTGGAAGTGTGGCAAATCGATTCCAAGATTGCAAGAATGAAAGAGGACTTAAAAAATAAAGATGTCACTTTGAATATGTGTACTAACGCTTATCTTTTATTGTGCAAAGATATTCCTTAATAGCTAAAGGAGAATCCCGGATTCAAAATAAATTGAGAATCTTTTAATTAAGGTGTTTAATTTTATATTTGGAAAATAAAAATTAGTAATGTGCATTTAATAGTTGGAGATTTTCTAAGAGATTTCGGTCAATATTTGGACAAAGCATTTCCAGAAATTATGGAAACCGAATTTGGAAATATATTGAATATCTTGAGAATATTTTCGGTTTTGGAAATTCCTTGGTGTCCAAACTTCCTTGGTCTATAAATATCAAAGTTTCCATTTCGAGCAAACTAATCCTTAGAGCCAGCAAAACTACCTAGTTTTGTTGTTACTGGTGGAACCGCCTATTCCGAGAGGAAAGTAACCTAATTAGGTGAAATCTCTTACGGATGCTCGGTTTAAAGACTTCTTTGGGGTTGAGAAGCTCTATTAGTACCCTTGGTGGGAAACTAGATGATTGCATTGTTATTTTAGTTTTCGATTATTGATTTGATTGACTAACGGTTGTTGAATCTTTGATTGCACCTAGTTTCTTTATTCTTGAGAACCTTCTCTTCCATTACACCAAATTCTGGGATTAGAAACAGAACTCTTGCCTGTTGCAAAAGTGGGTGTTACATATTTTGTAACGGATTTGTATCAGTTACGAATTATGGTTGTAACGGACCACGTAACAGCTGTGAGTTACGAATTTGCCACGTGGTAACAGCTCCAAGCCGTTACGATATTTTTTTGTAACAACGCTGTTGTAACGCTGTCAGCCGTTACTACATGACACATTCAAACAGCTAAAAGCCGTTACGAACTTTTTTGTAACGGTAAAAAATTACTGCAGTCAACCTTGACCTGGTCAAAATTAGTCAATACTGACCGGCAGTTCATTTTCTGCCATACAAGCCGGAAATCCAAATAACCTGCATACACTTCCGTTTCATCCCTCATCCAAATTCAGCAATAGTTTCGCAATCAATTCATATTAACATTCAATCAATTCATATAAGTATTCACATCAGAAAGGAATACAAATTCTTCAAGTACCAAATGGAATACATAAAACAAGTTCACTATATTTTCACTTAATTCGCTATAAGTTCAACTCACATACTACATAAGAACTTACTCAAAACTTGCAAATACTTCCCAAACATTAGTTGCTAAGCACTCTTCATCAAGTTCTCCATAATCCCTGGCTTTAAGTTCATAATTCCAAACCCATACTACACGAAACAAACCAAAAATATATATAATTAAAGCTAGAGCAAACATCATGGTAAGAAGTAAACAGTGTGTCATGAACAAAACAAACCAAAAATATCCATAAGTACGGCTAGGGAAAACATCATGGTAAGAAGTAAACAGTGTGTGATGAGATTGATGTCATCTTTGAGAGACAAGGAAAATTCACTTAGAGAATACAAACATTACCTGCTTGTGGTAACTGATTTGGCTCCATGAACGTGTCTGTAGTGGAAATTGCTGAAGTTGCAATTGCAACTGGAGCTGTTGTTGCTGTGGTATTAGAATCTGCTGCTGATGCTGCGGTGCAAGAATTTGTTGTTGCTGCTATTGCTCCTTGTTCAGTCATTTCACCTGAATGAGTCAACAAACAAAAAAAGACACATAAGAAACAGGATGACCCTCAGCCAAAAAAAAAAATACAAATTCTTTAAGTACCAAAAAAATTCCAAGGGAATACATAGAAACTTCCTAAGTTCAGTTCATTCTCACTTAAATCACTCTAAGTTCAGCTCAAACACTACATAAAAACTTACTCAAAACATTGGTTGCATTCTTGATCAAGTTCTCCATAATCCCTGTATTTAAGTTCATAATACCAAGTCAATTGAGATGGAATTTCCCCTTGAAAACTGTTATTAGTTAGTTACCTGCAGCAATAGAACACTGCCGTCCAAAACTCTTTAAGTATACAATAATAGTTTTCGCGAGAGTCAAGACAAAGAAAAATCAGGGCCTTATAAGGAGTTTTACTTACAAGGTAAGCAAATGCTCTAAATCAGCAACATAAGATGCACCTGTCCTGAAAAATTATTGGTCGAAAGATCCATGCAATCAAAACACAAATAAGTTAGCTAAGAGAAATTTTCCTGAGAGAAAACAAAATTATCCAGGCTCTTAAGACTTGCAGCGTATGAAGATTTATAATTCTCCCAAGCTCAAATGAATCTATCTTCTGAAATGATTTGTCGAGAGATTTTATTTAAATTGCGCAAGACAACTATAAAAAAACAAACAAGGAGGCAAAAGGCGATAATACTATACAGAGAAGAACACTAAGATAGGTTTAAAATACTTACAGGTAAGTTAGACTTCCTGGTGGGTACCATTTGCACTTCTAGCTTTTCCAGCTTCGACAACTTTCTTCACCCACCTAAAAGGATTATATTAGCAAATATTCATTTAATGAATTATTTGTCGAACTGATTGCAATACCTACCACTTAACGCTGTAACGGCAGTGGAAGCATGGTCTTTTGCAGTAATAATTCAATGTGTAGCAGAACTGCAAAACCATCAGAGCAAAGTGGGCCGAAAGGCCTTTTCATAGGTAACGGTGACATTGTATAGCCATGAATGGATCCCATTTAAGAGGGATCACCACCAACTGAGGCAGAACCAAGAGTGCAACCAACGCATCTTCCTCAGCATTGTTCCTCTGAGGAGCAGTTTGTGTCGGTTGCCTTCCTACCGGTACATATATTGGAGCTGCCATCTCCTAAGAAGAAATTCCTCACCCACAACGGTCAGGATCATACCATAAAAGATCACACATCGGTCCTTCATGTGGAAACTATTAAAACCCAAGTCAAGGACATTGCATGAAAGAGAACAATCATCAATTAAGAACACGGTAGAAAATCTAATAAAGCTTTAGACGACCGATGAAGTATGCACAAATAAAAGAAGATGTATATTATTCAATCTAAAGTAAACAAGATACGACAATGGAAGATTTAATATGTAACTACCTGGTCCCAGTTTTTCATTGATATCTTGTATGCATCTGCAGCGAACCATGCTTCCATTCTACATAAGTACCACAGTAGGACTTCATGGGCAAGACCTTCCAGTCTACACAAGAAACAAAGAGGAAACCATATATTACCAAGAGAAAAGAGGCAACTAGATCAGCCATATAATATACACAACTATAAGAAACAAAGAGGAAACCTTCATGGGCAAGACCTTCTAGTTCTTCAATGACCTGCTTTGCAAACCAAGAAAAACTTAATAGAAATTAAAACAAGTTTTATTGTTCAAGAACCATGAAAGACTGAAAAATAATAATAAACAAGTTCATAATGATGCCTAAAAACACAACAACAACATCAACATCAAACTCAAAAATAATCGCATAACATCAGAAATTAGATTTCTACGAAGACAATATCACTTTATTACCTATGGTGATTAGCATGTGGTGATCTACCAGTTTGAACAGCTTTCGCACAACCATTGTGACCATGGCTAACACTTGCAATTCACAACCATACTCAGCACCACCTGACGCAGCCACCACTTGCAACTGCAATAGCAACTTCATCATAATAACCACCAACTTCAGTTCATTTGCACCCATCTGTAGCTGCAACACCATTTCAGTCTCATCTAACCATCCACTAACCATTTGCCTAATACCAACAGCGGCACCAAAACCTTGAAAATTATCCACTGCAACAATCATTCTCATTCATTCCCACCAGTTCCATCTCCTGCAGCAGCTGCTTGCAAACCAATAACAGCATCAACTTCAACCAAATTCAATCACCACCAAATCCTTTTGTAGCTTCTTGCCTGCACAACAACTACCAACACTGACTCATCCTGTAGCATCATTGGCTCCATTTTCTATTCCATTGCATCTACTACTACAACAACCATTCTCCCTGCAAGAAATCTGCACACATTCTCAAGCCAGCTTCTGCATACCAACATCACTGCATCTCCATACTCAGACCTTTTCAGCTGAAATCAACACCTACCCTTTCACTACACCATTCAATCACCATATTATCTTGAGCTCAGACCACACAGATTCACCACCAACCCTGTATTGTCCAAGTCCTCATCATATTTTCCATCGAGAGATCAACAGCAAAACTACCATCTCTTCAACCTTGAAAAATCTCAGCTCAAATGCAACAAAACTACCTTCTTCTCTCTAATCAAAGTTCAAAACATCGATTCAAATCTCAAACCACCAAACCCAGTCTTTGATTTCTTCTTATCTATCACTAAATCGAAACTTAAATCAATTTCCAAACCCTAACTTCCTGCCTCTGATTCACCTTAGCCTTTATACCCTGAGTTAATACAAGTCCACCATCTCCTCTTTCTGTTATTCAATCCACCAATTCCTCCTTCGATTTTGCACAAACTCAATACTAACTCCAGAAACCCTAATTTTATTTCCTCCTGATTCGTCGTTCTTCAATCAATAAGAACCCTAATCAAAATCAAATCACCACCTTAGTAAAACCTTCCTGATCCATTTACTTCTCCAGACTTCTTCTTAATTGAGATGAACGATTTCTCAGTTCATGCTATTGAGAACTGAAAAAAAAAAAGAGCGAAGAACAACAAAAAAGAATAAGTTGAGAAGAAAAAAAGCGAAGAACGGCGAAGAAAAAGAAGAAGAGAAATGAGTTTCTCTTCGGCATGTTTCTTCTGAGAGATCGAGAGAGAGGAAGAGGAACGGAGAGAAAGAGATGAGATGTAATAATGTGGAGTGAGAATAAAATCTAGGGTTTAATGATTGAGATGCATATCGAGAATAGAATGAAGGGTAGAGATATGAGTTTAGGCATACACGGTGTAGATGAAAGGTAAAATAGCACGCATGTGAATGACACGCACATACTCCAGGTGTTACGACACGTGTGACCAAGAGTGTGACTGGCACGCCTATAAAGAATTCCTAACGGATGGAATCTGTTACAAATTTTTTAAAAATTAATGGCTTCTTCCTGTTATGAATATTTTGTAACGAACTTTTGTAACGGGAATTTTGTAACGGCCACAAAGCCGTTACAAATTCATGTTACGAATCCGAGAATTTGGTGTAGTGTTCTGATATAAGGCTCACTCAAACTAGATCAAAATTTAACGTCTCTATGGATCTTAGTTTTTCTAGATACGTAAGATAGATTCATTGATTTTCCATTGTTAACAGACTCCGTTCTGTGCGACAAATCAGTAAGGAATCAAGTTTGTTGATGCAGGTTGTTACTTTGAAGATTAAATCGAAGATTTGAAGACTTTTGTTCTTGTGTATTGATCTTGGTGTAACTTTCTGTGACTTGATTTTCCGGGATTAAGGGGTTGTTTATTTTCAATAAACATAACCTTTTTTAGGTCAACAAGTAGTTTGTGATTTCATCATAAACCTAGTAATCAAGACTGATTATTTCGGTAATCATTGTCTTGTTTGTTCTTATAATCAAGGAGCTTCGGATCTGGCAGCAGGTCTTAAAAATAGAAGTTCTTTAACTGTGCTCATATCATATATTTCGGCATTGTGATTATAAAGTGAGTTTTGTTACCAAACAGTTTATCCTTTACTGTTTGGAATACGATCCAAATGAATCTTGTTTTTTCAGTTGAAAGATTGGTAGAAAATTTATTGTGAACCATTGAGAAGATATATTAGATTTAAGTCCTAAAGAAAACGGATGTTCTGCTAGAATATCTAGTATCAAATATCTATTGAGAACTTCAGTTCTGCTAGATATTATTGTTAGAGCACTGCTCGGTCAAACTCGCATGTGTTGCTATCTCAAGCATGTTTGTCAATGTTATTGATCAAAACTATAAGTCTTGATTTCTAGTCTATTATAGCTAAGTCTCGGACTACGATAGTAAGTGTAGTTGAGCTCAAGGACTTCATGGCGATTCATCATACAAGTAGAAGATCTACTCAAGGAACCGGTGGAACTTCTCGACAAAAAGGTATGTGGAGACTTGAACTTATCTGTCACTCAAAACTCTATCTATTTTATCTCCTACTCTTTGAGACAAAAGTCATATGCTATATATATAGACTAGATTATACACATTTGGTATTTCGAGCCGAGTATACCTCGCCTATCTATATCTCGAAATATGTGTTGGTAAGCTTTTCGCTTCGACCAAGTTTATCTTTACCTAGTGACAAAAGTCATGAATGTTTCAGTCACTTTGGAAATTGCTTTGACGAGAAATAGTGTAACAACTATATAACGTCCTCTAAGAATATTTTAATGATTAGAATGAGAGTTTAGATTAAATAACCAATGGATTCCTTTAACCGAAGTTTTCGAACTTTGTTGATTAAGAGAATCGGAAGTATGGCAAGTTCCAAGTCCGCGAACTCAGTCCGCGAACTGCCAAAGTTCTCAAACCCGAGAATTTCTGCTGGAGTTGACAAACCACTTGTGTGAGCCAAGTCCGCGAACCAAGTCTGCGAACCCAGTCTGCGAACCGGCAAAGTTTTCGAACCCAAAAATTTCTGCTGGAGTTTGTAAACTCTATCCGGTGTCTTAAGTCCGCGAACCTAGTCTGTGAACTTGAGAAGGTTATATATATAAAGATGATTTCTGAACTTAATCTTAAAAGACTAAGGAATGCATTTGCAAACCGTGGATATTAAAGTTCATGAATGTATTCTAGTGAATCAAATCATCTTTTCTTCAATTGTGTCTTGTGTAGTTACATAAGATTTCCTTGCAATTGAAAAACTCTCTTAACTAGTTCATTTGAGTCAATTGAACTAGTTATGGTGAAGAAGAACATGGTTGGTATGAAACACTCTTATGGTTAACCTCTTTGGGTAGACTATTGTTGAACCAACAATGTACACGTTTGGGTGCGGTTAACAAACCTAGAAGCGTACAGTCATTTGTGTATGACAAGCTAAATTTTCGATCTAACGGTTGAGAAATATTAGCTTGAATCTAAATCAGGTTTTCATCTAACGGTGAATATTGATTGGTTTGTAACTAAGGCAAAACCCTAATTTGAAAGACTATATAAAGGAGACATCTAGTATTGTGCAAAACTAATCCCCACACCTTACGTGTGATACTAGTTTGTGTGCTAGAGTCGTGTCTCCTTTAACCTTAGGTTTTCTTCTTCTAAAACCAGGTTAACGACTTAAAGACTTTATTGGAATTGTGAAGCCAGACCGATACTACTTTTATCGTAGTTATGTGATCTGATCTTGCATCTTCTATCGTAATAATACAATCATATTGATTGGCTTGAGATCGTGAGAGTTCTCTGATAGGCAAGATATAAAAGTAATCACAAACACCTTCGTCTCATTGTTTGTGATTCCGTAACATCTTTGTTTCGCTACCATACGATTAAGATTGTTGTGAGGTGATTGATTAATCTATGCTGTTCTTCGGGAATATAAGACCGAATTATCAATTGGTTCATGTTCGCCTTGATTATTATTAAAAGACAGAACAAAAACTTTAGGGTTTTTCTGTGGGAGACAGATTGATCCTTTGATGGATTTGTCTGTGTGAGACAGATTTGTTTATTGTTAAACCCAACGATTTTGGGTCGTCGCAACTCTTAGTTGTGGGTGAGATCAGCTAAGGGAATCAAGTGCGCAGTATCCTGCTGGGATCAGAGGCGTAGGGAGTACAACTGTACCTTGGATCAGTGGGAGACTGATTGGGGTTCAACTATAGTCCAGTCCGAAGTTAGCTTGGAGTAGGCTAGCGTCTGTAGCGGCTTAATACAATGTGTATTCAATCTGTACTAGGTCCCGGGGTTTTTCTGCATTTGCGGTTTCCTCGTTAACAAAATTCTGGTGTTTGTGTTATTTCTATTTTCGCATTATATTTGTTTATATAATTGAAATAATACAGGTTGTGTGTTTGAATCAATCAATTGGAAATCCGACCTTTGGTTGTTGATTGATATTGATTGATTCTTGGACATTGGTCTTTGGTACCGTCTAAGTTATTCCTTGTATTTGATTAGAACTCGCAGGATCTTCTTGAGTAAATCAAATCAAGAGAGAGATCTAAACTCATTGATATACTTTTAATTGATTGAATATTGTTGATTCTCTTGAAAGTATATTCGAGTTTGTCCATACAGATTGTAAGTGAAATATTGGGTGGTGTTGTTACACCCCCGCTTTTTCAAATATCAAAACAAACATCTATTGATAACTTCGGTTCTGCTAGATATTATCAAAACAAGAATACTACTGAAGCTGAGTAACTAGGATTTTAGTTTACTTAGTATTTTCTACACGAAGTTGCAAGTTTACCTTTTTTGTAGCGTCTTAATTCATTGAGTATTCAAAACTGGACTAGGTCCCGGGGTTTTTCTGCATTTTCGGTTTCCTCGTCAACGAAATTCTTGTTAGAGCATAGCTCGATTGAACCCACCAAGCGCTGGTATGTCAAGTTTGGTTGTCATATTTTGGTGAATCAAAACTCATTTTAAGAGTCGGTTGATTATGTAATAGATTCAACTTCCTATAGGTTAGCTTAAAAGTATTAGGATATGAGACAATACTGTTAGAGCATTGCTCGATCGAACTATCATGCGTTGATATCTCAAGCATGTTTGTCAATGTTAGTGATCAAAACAATAAGTCTTGATTTCTAGTCTACTATAGCTAAGTCTCGGACTAGGATAGTAAGTGTAGTTGAGCTCAAGGACTCCATGGCGATTCATCATACAAGACGAAGATCTACTCAAGGAACCGGTGGAACTTCTCAACAAAAAGGTATGTGGAGACTTGAAATTATCTGTCACTCAAAAGTCTATCTATTTTATCTCCTACTCTTTGAGACAAAAAGTCGTACCCTATATATATAGACTATGATTATATACATTTGGTATTTCGAGCCGAGTATACCTCGCCTATCTATATTTCGAAATAGGTGTTGGTAAGATTTTCGCTTCGACTAAGTTTATCTTTACCTAGTGACGAAAGTCATGATATGTTTCAATCACTTTAAAAATTGCTTTGACGAGAAATGGTGTAACAACTATATAACGTCCTCTAAGAATGTTTCAATGGTTGGAATGAGAGTTTAGATTACATAACCAATGGTGGACATAAACATTATTGTGGAAACACATTTATGTATAAGTCTTATTCCTTCAACCAAAGTTTGCGAACATTGTTGATCAAGAAAAATCGGAAGAATGGCTTGATTTCCAAGTCCGCGAACCCAGTCCGTGAACTGCCGAACTTCTCATCCCGAGAAATTCTGCTGGAGTTGACAAACTAGCTGCGTGTGTACTAGTCCACGAACCCAGTCCGCGAACCGGCGAAAAGTCTTTGCCGAGATTTTCTATTGGAGTTTGTAAACTCTGCTCGGTTGCTTAAGTCCGCGAACCTAGTGTGCGAACTTGAGAAGGTTATATATCTGAAGATGGTTTATGAACTTAAACTTAAAAAGACTAAGGAATGCTATTTGCAAACCGTGGCTATAAAAGTTCATGAACCGATTCAAGTGAATCAAATCATCTTTGCTTCAATTGTGTCTTGTGTAGTTACATAAGATTTTCTTGCAATTGAACAACTCTCTAACTAGTTCAATTGAGTCATTTGAACTAGTTATAGTGAAGAAGAACATGGTTGATATGAAATGCTCATATGGATAACCTTTTGGTTGACTATTGTTGAACCAACAATGTACATGTTTGGATACGGTTAACAAATCTAGAAGCGTGTATTCCATTTGTGTATAACAAGCTAAGTTTTCGATCTAACGGTTGAGAAATATTAGCTTGAATCTAAATCAGGTTTTCATCTAACGGTGGATATTGATTGCTTTGTTACCAAGGCAAAACCCTGATGTGAAAGACTATATAAGGGGACATCTGGCAACTCTGCAAAAGTAATCCCCACACCTTACGTGTTCTACTAGTTTGCGTGCTAGAGTCGGTTCTCCTTTAACCTTTGGTTTTCTTCTTCTAAAACCAGGTTAAACGAATTGAAGACTTCATTGGGATTGTTAAGCCAGACCGATACTAATTTTATCATAGTTGTGTGATCTGATCTTGCATCTTTTATCGTACGAGTACAATCATATTGATTGGTTTGAGATTGTTATCTCCAATAGGCCAGATATATAAAGTAATCACTTACATCTTCGTCTCATTGTTTGTGATTCCGAAACATCTTGTTTCGTACCATACAATTAAGATTGTTGTGAGGTGATTGATTAATCTAGGATGTTCTTCGGGAATATAAGACCGGATTATCAATTGGTTCCTGTTCGCCTTGATTATTATCAAAAGACGGAACAAAAACTTTAGGGTTTTTCTGTGGGAGACAGATTGATCCTTTGATAGACTTGTCTATGTGAGACAGATTTGTTTATTGTTAAAGCCTGCGACTTTGGGTCGTAGCAACTCTTAGTTGTGGGTGAGATCAGCTAAGGGAATCAAGTGCGTAGTATCCTGCTGGGATCAGAGGTATAGGGATTACAATTGTACCTTGGATCAGTGAGAGACTGATTTGGGTTCAACTATAGTCCAGTCCAAAGTTAGCTTGGAGTAGGATAGTGTCTGTAGCGGCTTAATACAGTGTGTATTCAATCTGGACTAGGTCCCAGGGTTTTCTGCATTTGCGGTTTCCTCGTTAACAAAATTTCTGGTGTCTGTGTTATTTCAGTTTCCGCATTATATTATTTTATCTTTATAGTTGAAATAATACAGGTTGTGGATTAGATCATCAATTAGTATAACCCAACCTTGGTTGTTGATTAACATTGATTGTTCCTTGGACATTGGTCTTTGGTACCGTCCAAGTTATTCCTTGTGTTTGATTAAGACTCGTTGATTTCTGTTAGCTTGAGTAAATCAAAACAAGAGAGAGATATTAACTCTTTGAGATACTTTTACCTAGATTGAGTCTGGCTGTCTAGTTGATTCTCTAGAAAGTGTTTCGGAGTTAGTCCATACAGATTGCTAAGCGAAATATTGGGTGGTGTTGTTAGACCCCCGCTTTTTCAATTGGTATCAGAGCAGGCAAACACATTTAAGACCTTATCAGTCTGTGTTTGTGGCAATCTGAGTCTGAGGACAGAGTCTCTTATACGCATACCAAGATATCTTCTAAAGCTTTTAACCATGCCAAATTTCTTGGAGATACCTCAAAGGATCACTCGTTAGCAGATTCTTCCGAATACCGAGGTAGGAACATTGTCCCATGTGTTGACAACTCTCTCTCTGATGAGACATTGGATATTATGGCAACAGCTGAAATGAAGCTCGCCATAATTTCAGAATGCTCTACTGAGTTTGTTGATTTCAATAATACGAATAACTCATTGATGAATTTGAAAAGTCTATTGATCGAAACAAATTTCTAAACTTCACAATTTGCTTCTTTCCACTATCAATGGAGTAAATAGTCAGACGACTACTGCAGTGAACCTCTTGCTCACTAGGAACCAGGCATCTTGTAAAAATGATTTCTTCCCTAGAAATCATTACAGGACTTTGGGGCATTCTAGTGGTATAAATTCTTGCACTACTAATAAAAGCATGTCCTGTGCTTATAAGAACAACTATGATAAATCTAAGTCTAGAGTATGGAGACCCATTTCAGAAAATCCCCTAGAACCAATCTCTAGAGGTCCTAGACTCTGTAATCAGAAAGGTTCTTCTCTTGTGCTTTCAGAAAGGGTTGTGAGACATTCCCCTAAATTTGGAAACTGCCAAGGGAAGACAAGAAATTTTGAGATTAGACATCCTGGTAGAAATCACAACTTTACTCTCAGAACCTATGGTGAGACTATGTCTCCCTCTGCTACCTAGTAGCAGAAAGTTCCATTCTTGTGTCTAACTTGAGAGATACAAGGATAATGTTTGAGAGATTCTCAAGTATTTGGATGATTTTCATCGGTTTGTATGTTTTGATATCTTGTAAGTTTCTAGTATTTCTTTCCTTCATCACTGTGACCTTTTGGAGATGGAGGATGTTTGAAAACGTCACAGTATGCAGTATTCCTGGTCGGTTCCATTTATTTTGGCATATGGATTAGTCCACGAACGACCATATCTCCTCAAGGAACTTTAGGGTTTCCATCTAGGGTGATACTTGAACATATATATATCTCATATATGCGTTCATTAATCTTCAGAAAGGAACTCGATGGAAACTGTTCCCAAAGAATAAGTTAACCCTAGTGTAGAGGATGATCTCAAAGAAAGTGATTCTACTCAAGAGTTTATTTTAAAGAAGATGCTTGAAAGGAAAGAGTATAACTCTTGGATTGGAGAATCTGTCAAGGATTTAATTCTCGTTCAGAATGAAGTAAAGAACGAACTTGCTAACCTTCAACTGCAGATAAACCAGCTTATTGATGGACATGCAAAAATTCTTGGTACTCAGAATATCTTGATCAGGAATCAGAAGAAAGTTATCCTTGACTGTGCTACGGTTCGATATTTTGTTCGCATTGTTGATCGAAAAACTAATGTTCTAACTCATGAACATGGCATCTCTACGGTCAACAAGATCAAGGATATCAGTGATTCCTATTTCGATGGACCATTTCAAAGGTATGAAATCATCAAGGAAAACTGAGTTTATTTTTATTTTCCTAGTCTGTCTTCTTTTTGGTTTAGTTGGAAGAATAACTAGTACTTTGAATAGCGATGATTGTGACTACACATAGCTATTATTTTCATCTTCTTGTTTTTAGGTTTTTGGTTTAAAATTCTAAAACTGTTTGGAGGATGATGTTTTGTAGTATTTAATCTTTATGATTTGTTATATTGCAACTTGTTATGGGATATTGGTGTTTACGTCTGTGAACTATGTTTTCCCATATTTTGTCAAAATTAAAGTCGGTCATGATTGGTATTCATGTATTGATTTAAGGATGAATAGACTTTTGACAATTACAAAAGTTAAGCTTATATTGTCAATTTTTGGTGGAAGATAGGTTTAAATCTTTTGTAATCAAGGATTATGTCTATTCATTATTGTTATGCATATAATGATTGAAGATATAATGAATCCTTGTGTTTTACACAGTATTGATCTTCATTGATCCATATTTTATGTAATACTGTGAGGCTCCGTAATGTGTCTTATGTTGAGCACGATACAACTAAGTTGATTATTTTTTGATTAGCTTGGTTGGTTGTTCCGTAAGGTACTTTATGTTAAGCATTTAGAACTAAATGAATCATCTTGTTTGGTTATTTAGTTATTACTCCATAAGTTCTCATGTGTTGAGTATATGAACGATTAAGCCAATCACTCTCTTGTATGGTTAACTTAGTCGTTGCTCCGTAAGTTTACTTATATTGAGCAAAATCAATTAAATTGATCATTTTTTGTGTTTAATTTGATTATGTATTCCGATTAAATTAATCATAGATTTACTTATGGTTAATTTGATTGAGTTTTTGGACATAAAAATCATTCATATGGTTTCGGTGTCCAATTAAAATCCTTCTTTTCTCTTGAAATTAAGGTCGCTCGTTGTTGTTCTTTCGCGAATGACATCAAATGGGGGAGAGTTCTTTTGAACTTGTGCTAAATGGTCATATCTTGAGGGGTGTGCGGCTGTGGAATTTTAGAGGGGTTATCTTCTATCTTTAAACTCCTTGATGAATGTTGTTAGCTTCGTCTATATGATTGTATCTAAATAAGATGATGTGTGTTTCTTTCTCTCAGTCATGAAATGTCTCTTACGAAAATTTCATTATGATCACGTTCTTGTACCTTTGCCAATTTTATTGACAAAAAGGGGGAGAATTAATATGTAGTTCACACTACAAATACATATGGTTTTCGGATCATTGTGTAAGGGGGAGTGGTTTCCATGTGAGATGGAGGATTGACTAAGGTGGAGTGATACATGTCACCATAGTATTATTGTTGAAGTTGTGATACAATTGAACTTTGACACTATGTAATAATACTATGACAATGTATAACAATGATCGAGACCGATGCTTTCTCATTGTTATAGCTACGGATCTTCAACAACGGTGATGCCAAACTTAGAACCTTTGGGATCATTGGAGTACTTGGAAGTGACGAAGATTTCGAGGAATGTTGAAGATTAGACATGTGGAATAGGAACTACTAAAGTTTCATTATCTTTTTTGTATTCCATATGTATTGATATTTTTGTCACTAAAATTGACAAAGGGGGAGATTGTTAGAGCATTGCTCGGTCGAAATCACATACGTTGCTATCTCAAGCATGTTTGTCAATGTTAGTGATAAAAACTATAAGTCTTGATTTCTAGTCTACTATAGCTAAGTCTCGGACTAGGATAGTAAGTGTAGTTGAGCTTAAGGACTCCATGGCGATTCATCATACAAGACGAAGATCTACTCAAGGAACCGATGGAACTTCTCGACAAAAAGGTATGTGGAGACTTGAACTTATCTGTCACTCAAAAGTCTATCTATTCTATCTCCTACTCTTTGAGACAAAAAGTCGTATGCTATATATATAGACTATGATTATACACATTTGGCATTTCGAGCCGAGTATACCTCGCCTATCTATATCTCGAAATATGTGTTGGTAAGCTTTTCACTTCGACCAAGTTTATCTTTACCTAGTGACGAAAGTCATGATATATTTCAATCACTTTGAAAATTGCTTTGACGAGAAATGGTGTAACAACTATATAACGTCCTCTAAGAATGTTTCAATGGTTGGAATGAGAGTTTAGATTACATAACCAATGGTGGACATAAACATTGTTGTGGAAACACATTTATGTATAAGTCCTATTCCTTGAACCAAAGTTTGCGAACTTTGTTGATCAAGAGAAACCGGAAGAATGGCTTGATTTCCAAGTCCACGAACCTAGTCCGCGAACTGCCGAACTTCTCATCCCAAAAGGTTCTGCTGGAGTTGACAAATTAGTTGCGCGTGTACTAGTCTGCGAACCGGCGGAAAGTCTTTGCCGAGATTTTCTGCTGGAGTTTGTAAACTCTGCCCGGTTGCTTGAGTCCGCGAACCTAGTGTGCGAACTTGAGAAGGTTATATATCTGAAGATGATTTCTGAACTTAAATTTAAAAATACTAAGGAATGTTATTTTCAAACCGTGGCTATAAAAGTTCATGAACCGATTCATGAGAATCAAATCATCTTTGCTTCAATTGTGTCTTGTGTAGTTACATAAGATTTCCTTGCAATTGAACAGCTCTCTAACTAGTCCAATTGAGTCATTTGAAATAGTTATGGTGAAGAAGAACATGGTTGATATGAAATGCTCATATGGCTAACCTTTTGGTTGACTATTCTTAAACCAACAATATACACGTTTGGGTACGGTTAAAAAACCTTGAAGCGTGCATTTCATTTGTGTATAACAAGCTAAGTTTTCGATCTAACGGTTGAGAAATATTAGCTTGAATCTAATTCAGGTTTTCATCTAACGGTGGATATTGATTGCTTTGTTACCAAGGCAAAACCCTGATTTGAAAGACTATATAAGGGGACATCTAGCACCTCTGCAAAACTATTCCCCACACCTTACGTGTTCTACTAGTTTGCGTGCTAGAATAGGTTCTCCTTTACCCTTTGGTTTTCTTCTTCTAAAACCAGGTTAAACGACTTGAAGACTTCATTGGGATTGTGAAGCCAGACCGATACGACTTTTATCGTAGTTGTGTGATCTTGCATATTCTATCCTACTAGTACAATCATATTTATTGGCTTGAGATTGTTATCTCCGATAGGAAAGATATAAAAAGTAATCACAAACTTCTTCGTCTCATTGTTTGTGATTCCGCAACATCTTGTTTCGCTACCTTACGATTAAGATTGTTGTGAGGTGATTGATTAATCTAGGTTGTTCTTCGGGAATATAAGACCGGATTATCAATTTGTTCCTGTTCGCCTTGATTATTATCAAAAGAAGGAACAAAAACTTTAGGGATTTTCCGTGGGAGACAAATTGATCCTTTGATAGACTTGTCTCTATGAGACAGATTTGTTTATTGTTAAGGCCTGCGATTTTGGGTCGTAGCAACTCTTAGTTGTGGGTGAGATCAGCTAACGGAATCAAGTGCGTAGTATCCTGTTGGGATCAGAGGCGTAGGGAGTACAACTGTACCTTGGATCAGTGGGAGACTGATTGGGGTTCAACTATAGTCCAGTCCGAAGTTAGCTTGGAGTAGGCTAGTGTATGTAGCGGCTTAATACAGTGTGTATTCAATCTGGACTAGGTCCCGGGGTTTTCTGCATTCGCGGTTTCCTTGTTAACAAAATTTCTGGTGTGTGTTATTTCAGTTTCCGCATTATATTGTTTTATCTTTATAATTGAAATAATACAGGTTGTGCGTTAGATCATCAATTAGTATAATCGAACCTTGGTTGTTGATTAACATTGACTGATCCTTGGACATTGGTTTTTGGTACCGTCCAAGTTATTCCTTGTGTTTGATTAAGACTCGCTGATTTCTGTTAGTTTGAGTAAATCAAAACAAGAGAGAGATATTTGAAAAAACGTGGGTCTAACAACACCACCCTATATTTCTCTTAGCAATCTGTATGGACTAACTCCGAAATACTTTGCTAGAGAATCAACTAGACAGTCAGACTCAATCTAGATAAAAGGTATCTCAAGGAGTTATTATCTCAATCTCTCGATTTGATCTTTACTCAAGCAACTAGAAATCTGCGAGTCGTTTTCAAAGAGAGATAACTTGGACGGTACCAAAGACCAATGTCCAAGGATCAACCAATATCGATCAACAACCAAAGGTTGGATTTCCAATTAATGATCACGAACGCACAACCTGTATTATTTCTATTATATAAAATATAATGCGGAAAAGAAATAACACAGACATCAAAAATTTTGTTAACGAGGAAACCGCAAATGCAGAAAAACCCCGGGAACTAGTCTAGATTGAACACACACTGTATTAAGCCTCTACATACACTAGCCTACTGCATACTAACTTCGGACTGTTCTATAGTTGAACCCCAATCAGTCTCCCACTGTCTCACACAGAAAAGTCTATCAAAAGGATAAATATGTCTCCCACAGATAAACCCTAGGTTTTGTTCCATCTTTAGATATAAAATCAAGGTAACATGAACCAATTGATAATCCGGTCTTATATTCTTGAATAACCGCCTAGATTAATCAATCACCTCTCTACAATCCATCCTGACTACACAGGCGGTTTGTCGAAGAATCACAAACAGTGAGAGAAGATGTTTGTGACTTCTTTATCTTGCCTATCGGAGAACTCTCACGATCTCAAGCCAATCACAGATTGTGCTCGTACGATAGAAGATGCAAGATCAGATCACACAACTACGATAAAAGTAGTATCGGTCTGGCTTCACAATCCCAGTGAAGTCTTTAAGTCGTTAACTCGAGTTTATAGAAGAAACCCAAGAGTTAATAGAGATCGACTCTAGCGAGCACACTAGTAGCACACAGACGTGTGGGGATTAGGTTTGCTCAATACCAAATATCTTGAAATGGGGCAAGAAATGTTTGGGTTGTGTAAAGTTTTGATATTCACTTTAGAAATAGAAGAAACCCAAGAGTTAATAGAGATCGACCAAGCATTCTACTGCATCCATCGTCTCTCACAAAAGTATTTTGTCACGGGATTCATAGCCTTTGATGTGCAACCGTCTAAGAAATTTTCACCTTCCTTGTGCGGGTCACGGTTCATAAACGGGTCAAAGCCCATTATTGGTCTTATAAAGAAGAAGTCTGCCACCCTCTTCTTCATCACCCGTCCGCGTACGTGAACCTCTAAGGTTTTGTGTGTTTTCCTCCATTGAAGCCTTCTTGGAGAAATTGAAAGAAAGGGTGTTCAAGTTTCACTCCAAGTAAGTATTTCCTCTTGTCCCTTTCAATTTCTTAGATCTCATGATGAATTCTAAGGGCTCAAAAAGAAGCTCCAAAAGCTTAAATACCTCTAGCATGGATGTTCCTTGTGACCAAAACTCTCTTAGGATTAGCTTTGTGGATGATTCTTGTGCTAGAATTTTTGAAAAATATTTCATCTAAATGTTTTATCCTAGAAAAGAAATTGGATCCATCTAGTGGGCATGAAGAGGATTTAGCTTGCTTTAAAAAATTCAAGCTTGGAAATATCTTTCATGGTAATGGTCAAGGTTTTGATTCTCTCACAAGAATTTTCTATGCCAACATTCATGATGTTGATCTTAATAATATGGAATTAAAATCCATGATAAATAGAGAAAGGTTTCTTGTTGATAGAAACTTAATTTCGAAGATTACCAACATTCCGCTGGGGAACGTGCGTCTTCCTAGACCAAGTGATGAACGACCATCTTGTGATGAAATCTCTCTTGGGCTTTGTGGCAATAAGGTAGCTTCTAATCAAGGAAAGTTTCCTACTAATGATCTTAGCATCCCATTGTTGGAATTTGGGAAACTTGGTATCCCCAATCTTTGTCCCTCCACAATTGAGAATTCTTGGTGGAGTCATGAGTTTGCGGAATTAGTCTATTTCCTTGAATCGGGTGTTCAAAGTCTCGATATTTGTGGTTTTATCATTTATCAAATGACTTCGATGACTTCACCCATCAAGATGTTAGGTTACCCTTGCTTGATTGGAAAAATTTTCCGTGATCATGGTATTGATTCGATTGGAAACTCTCTCGGGGTTCCCAAACCGGTTCGTCCGTGTACCTTTAGACGCATAAGGGAGAATGTGTGCAAAAGAAAAAGAGATGATTCACTTAATGATTGTGACCCTACCACTTTGAGTCTTCTTCAAAAAATTCACAAGGGTGTGTGTAAGGTCAATTCAAGGGTGAAGTGTGTCCAAGAACAATTGCCTTTGGTTGCAACGAAGTTTCCCGAGCTCAAGGAAGAATTGAACACAATTCAAGCATCTTGGAGTATCTCCGATGAGGAAGAAGAGTAATTTGTGTTTCCTTTTGCCTAGTAAATCTTTTATTTTCTTGTTTTTATTAGAAGAATAACTAGTTTTTGGAATAGCCATTATTGTGATTATACATAGCTATGTCCAACGTTTTCATCTTCATGTTTTTAGATTTATTGGTTTAAATTCTAAATTTGTTTGGAAGATGATTTTTGCAGTATTAATCTTTATGGTTTTATATATTGCAATTATTTATGGTATATGTGTGTTTACTTCCGTGAACTTTGATTGTCCCATACATTGTCAAAAGTAAAGTCTTTCGTATGTCGATATTCATATGTATTGATAAAAGAATGAATAGACTTTTGACAAAATACAAAAGTTGAGCCTATTATGTCAATTATTGATGGAAGATAGGTTAAAATCTTTTGTTTACAAGGATTATGTCTATTGAATGTCGTTATGCGAATAGTGATAGAATGAATCCTTGTGTATTCCGCAGTAATTGATCTTCCCTGATCCATATTTTGTGTATTACTGTGAGGCTCCGTAAAGTGTCTTATGTTGAGCATTAAACAACCAAGTTGATTATTTTTTAGCTATGTTGTTGTTCCGTGAGGTACTTTATGTCGAGCATTTTCAACTAAATTAATCATCTTGTTTGGTTATTTAGTTGTTGCTCTGTAAGTTTTCTTATGTTGAGCATGACCAATTAAATTGATTACTTTTGTGATTAGTTTGGTTGTGTATTTCTATTAGATTAATTATGGGTTATCTTGTGATTAATCTAATTGTATATTTTTGAGTCTCCATAAGTTCACTTATGTTGAGCATTTTCAATTAATTAATCATGGAGTTAATTTAATTGAGTATTTTGGATTCAGATTCATACTTGTATGTGATTTGTTATGTCCAAATAAATCCTTCTTTTCTTTCGAAATTAAGGTAGCTCTTGTTGTTCTTTCGGGTATGACATTTAATGGGGGAGAGTTCTTTTGAACTTGCGCTTAATTGCCAAATCTTTGCGGGGAGTGCGGCTGTGGAATATTATAGGGGTTATCTTGTATCTTTATAAACTCCTTGATGAATGCATTTAGCTTCGGCTTTATGATTGCATCTAAAGAACAAGTTGATATATGCTTTCTTTTGGTCAAGAAAAGCCTCTTTCGGAAATTTCATTAGGATACCGTTCTTGTACCTTTGCCAATTTTATTGACAAAAAGGGGGAGAAGTAATATGTAGTTCAAATATATATGATTTTCGGATCATTATGTAAGGGGGAGTGGTTTCCATGTGAGATGGAGTATTGACTAAGGGGGAGTGATACATATGACCATAGTATTGTTGTTGAAGTTGTGATACAATTGGATTTTGACGTTGTGTAATGATACTATGACACTGTATAACAATGATTGAGAACTTTGTTTTCTTGTTGTTATAGCTATGGATTTTCAACAATGATGATGCTAAACTTACAACCTTTGGGTTCATTGGAGTACTTGGAAGTGACGAAGATTTTGAGTAACGTTGAAGATTAGGCATGTGGAATAGGAGCTACAAAAGTTAATTTATTTATTTTTTGTATTCCATATGTATTAATAGTTTTGCTACTAAAATTGGCAAAGGGGGAGATTGTTAGAGCATTGCTCGGTCGAACTCGCATGCGCTGCTATCTCAAGCATGTTTGTCAATGTTAGTGATCAAAACTATAAGTCTTGATTTCTAGCCTACATAGCTAAGGGTCTCGGACTAGGATAGAAAGTGTAGTTGAGCTCAAGACTCCATGGAAATCATCATACAAGACGAAGGACTACTCAAGGAACTGGTGGATCTTCATAGACTAAAAGGTATGTGGAGACTTGAACTTATCTGTCACTCAAAAATCTATCTACTCTATCTCTTATTCTTGAGACAAAAGTCGTGTTGACGTATAGACTTTCATGATACACATTTGCTATTTCGAGCCGAGTTTAACTCGCCTATCTATTTCTGGAAATATGTGTTGGTAAGCTTTCGCTTTAGCCAAATTCATCTTTAGCTAGTGACAAAAGTCATGTTATGTTTCAATCACTTTGGAAATTGCTCTGACGAGAAATGGTCTGTGAATAACGAATGTATAACATCATCTGAGAATGTTTCAGTGATTGAAATGAGAGTTTAGATTACATAACCATTGGTAGGATATAAGCATTGTTGTGGAAACACATATATGTATAAGTCCTTATTCCTTGAACCAAAGTTTACGAACTTTGTTGTCAAGAGAAATGGAATGTGGCGTGAGCCAAGTCCGCGAACTCAGTCTGTGAACTGGCGGAAGTTATCGACCCGAGAATTTCTGCTGGAGTTTGTGATATCCTTCCGTGAGTTTAAGTCCGCGAACCCAGTCCGCGAACTTGAGCAGGTTATATCTAAAATCGGTTGTCCTTGAACTCATGTTTATATAAACTAAGGAATGCTTTTGCAAACCATGTCTATAAAGTTCATATACCAATTCGAGTGAATCAAACCGTCTTTGTTTCGATTGTGTCTTTTGTAGTTACATAAGATCTAAGCAATTGAACAACTCTCTAACTAGTTCATTTGAGTCATTTGGACTAGTTATGGTGAAGAAGAATATGGTGGATATCAAAGTGATCATATGGATAACCATTGGTTAACTATTGTTGAACCAACAAATGTTAATGTTTGGGAACGGTTCATAAACCCAAAATTGGACATTTCGTTTGTGTGTAACAAGCTAAGTTTTCGATCTAACGGTTGAGAAATATTAGCTTGAATCTAATCAGGTTTTCATCTAACGGTGAATATTGAATACTTTGTTACCAAGCTAACATTGATTGCAAACCCATATTGGAAAGACTATATAAGGGAGAACTCTAGCAACTGGTAAACCTAATCCCCACACCTTACGTGTGATACTAGTTGCATAGATAGAGTCGATTCTCCTTTAACCTTTGGTTTCTTCTTCTAAACCAGGTTAACGACTTAAAGACTTCATTGGGATTGTGTAGCCAGACCGATACTACTTTTCTTGTCACTGTGTGATCTGATGTTGTTGTTTCTATCGTTACGAGTACAATTGTAATAATTGGCTTGAAATTTATATCTCCGATAGGCAAGATAGAAAAGTAATCACAAACACTTCGTCTCATCGTTTGTGATTCCACAATATCTTTTTTCGCTGTGTCGATTAAGATTACTGTGAGGTGATTGATAATACTAGGTTGTTCTTCGGGAATATAAGTCCGGTTTATCAATTGGTTCCTGTTCACCTTGATTTATCAAAAGACAGAACAAAACTTGTAGGTATATTCGTGGGAGACGGATTTATCTATTACCGTAGACTTTTCTGTGTGATACAAATTTGTTTATTAAAGTCTTCAACTTTGGGTCGTAGCAACTCTTAATTGTGGGTGAGATCAGCTAAGGGAATCAAGTACGTAGCATCCTGCTGGGATAAGAGGCGTAGGAGCATAACTGTACCTTGGATCAGTGTGAGACTGATTGGGGTTCAACTAGAGTCCAAACCGAAGTTAATTTGGAGTAGGCTAGTGTCTGTAGCGGCTTAATACAATTTGTGTTCAATCTGGACTAGGTTCCGGGGTTTTTCTGCATTGCGGTTTCCTCGTTAACAAAACTATGGTGTCTGTGTTATTTCTTTTACGCATTATATTTTGTTATATAATTGAAATATCACATGTTGTACGTTGTTCAATCAATTAGAATATCCGACATTTTGGTTGTTGATTTAAATTGATTGACACTTGGATATTGGTCTTTGGTACCATCCAAGTTATCTCTCTTTGATAAAGACTCGCAGATTTCTATTTGCTTGAGTAAAAATCAAATCGAGAGATTGAGATATAAAATCTTTGATATACTTTTATCTAGATTGAGTCTGACTGTCTAGTTGATTCTCTAGAAAGTATATTGGAGTTTGTCCATACAGATTGCTAAGCGAAATATTGGGTATGGTTGTTGTACCCCCGCTTTTCAGTATGTAATACTCTTGTTCCTAAATGTTTTAGGAATTGGAATTATGCATAAGTATGTCTTGAGTGACTTACATAATCCTTTGGCTATCATAGGAGTGTATATCATTATACTAATCAACAATGATACAATGGCCTATGAGACAGGTTGTATCTCGAAAATGCATAAGATTCCTCTCAGAATTTTTCATTATATGAACCATGGCTATTGCGTTCTAGAAAAATCTGGAATCTTAAATATATTTTGGATAAACTACCAAAGTATATATATGTACATTTTTAGAGCAAAAATTGTCAATGTATCGCTGTCTAGGATGGGATTTTGGAAAATATGCATTCCTACAAGGAATGAGGTTTCAGTTAATAATTCCATTAACAATGGTTTGATTCATACACCTCACAACATTTTAATAAATCAAGTGGTATTTTGAAATTCTACAGGGTTTATAAGTCTGATGGTATTCTGATGGTTTGATTCATACACATCATTATAATCAGATTTCCTAACATTATTACTAATAAGCATGACTTCACTCGATTTTTTGACAACTCTTGTTTTAGGAAATACGAAATTCTCAAGGGAATGTAATTTACTACTGAAAAGAAATTTGATCCATATGTCCAAAATAAGGATTATATGAAGTTTGTTCAAGATCGAAACTGGGGAAAACTTTTTGGTTTCGAAAGATATTCATCGGATATGGTAAGAGTTTTTTATGCAAATATCCATAATATTGATCATAAAAAACTTTCTTTTATTACTCTTGTTGGTCGAGGAATATACTATGTTGATCGCAAGACAATTTACAATGCTATTAATTACAATGAGGAACGTAATAACTTGATTACTGGAGTTGAAATTGAACACGGTACCATTTCAACACATCTCACTGGAAGATCAACAGAACGGGAAAATGGTAGACTACCAACAAAAGATATATCCTTCCACCTAAGGGTATTTGGTAAACTTGCTTTAGCTACCCTATTTGCAAGTACAAGAGATAAGTCTATTTGGGACAAATATTTTGCAGAATTTTTTTATTTTCTGTCAAAAGGGGATCCTCACATTGATATTTATGGAATCGTTGTCAGTCAAATGATAAAAATCTCAGATTCTATTGCTTCCTCAAGAATAAAGAGGCATATAGGCTTTCCCTGTATAATTACAGAGATTTGCAAATTCATCTCAGGTGATGAGATTGATGATATGAGAAGCATTACAGCCGTCTCTAATAAGAGTATAGGTCAAATGATTGGAGGACAATATAGTAATAAAATGGGTGTTAAACGAATTTCACCAAATTCCTACAAAAAGTCTCTTCTTGTTCATCTTGAAAATCTTGGTAAACAACTTGACTGTTTTCAGAAACAAATGGGCTTTGCTGCTCGAAAAGATGCATAAACTCTTAAAGGAATTCAAAATTTTGAATCAGAGTTTTAGGATCAAGAATCAAAAATTGAAGAAGAGCGAAAAAAAGTACTTGATCTCAAGGAATGTTCTTCCCAATGATTGAGTTAAAAAGGAAAAATAGACAGTAGTTTTTGATTATTTTAATAAAGTCTATTATGAATAAAACTATCTTATTATGAATAAAATTATTTGATTAATAATTTTTCTTGTGATAGGTTTTGATTTACATAGCCTGTGCTTGAATGTTATATTATTGCTATGTATGTTTATGGGATGTTTAATTTCGGTTTTATTACCTTGATATTCGATCTCATAATTTTGTGAACCCTTATGGTTTGGGTGACTTTTTGATTTAACAGGATTAAGTTCTAGCCCATGTTGGTAGGCTTTATCAAAGGATCATGAGGGGTTCTGGTAGAAATAATATGTGAAAAGTCGCAATATGTTGTATCGGTTTTGGTTTAGCATAAAAGCATATGTGTTTCGGGGGTTTTCAACTTTTGCTTGCTATAGTTAAAAACCGGTTTTCAACCTTTCTATGGTAAAGTTTGGTTGTTGTTATTCTTTTATTTTGCATAAGGATGACAACATAATGATATTTCGATATCAATTCTCCCTGGAAGAAGATGCAAACATATTGGAGAAGTGGATGCCAAATTTGAGGTAACAATCTTGTTAGTTAATTGTTTTCCTGTTTAAGAAAAGCCTGATTTTATTTCATACATATTTATTGCTTTTGCTTAACAAAATTTCTGTACAATTGATGTTTTATTTCATTATGTGTGTATGTATGTGTGTATGATTCAATTGGTTCCGATTAAGAAAAACTATTGTTATCTTGCTTTATTGTGTGGTATCAATTTTTAGGCTCACAAAATTTCGGTGCAATTGCGGTGCTTTAATGTCTATGTTGTTTCAAGTGCTTCCGGTTGAGGTGAATAATTATGCAAGTTGATTTATTTTGGTTTGTATGAATTATTTATGGCATAACGAAAGAAAAGGTTTACGGGATAGATTGTTTAGTCCAATTCAATTCCGGATAAGAGAAATTAAGTTTATTTTGATTTTAGTTAGACTTATCAAAGTGGAGGTTTCGATTATTCAAGTCTAATTGAATGCCTTAATAAGAAATACTAGTTAACTAACCTAGTACTTGTCTTGTTTAAAAATTAAATGGTCTAAGTTTTATTGATAATTGAACCTGATGAGAAAAATAGAGTTATCTTTATTTTGGTCTTATCGAACAAAGCAGTCGTATTTGTACAATCGGTTTAGCAAAGGGACTAAGGTGCTTAGTTGATTTTTTGTTTTGCTAAACTATTAGGGAAAATTTCTTCGGGCAATTGTTTCCTTGATAACATATCAAAATAAATTACTTTTTAGTTTCGGTTTTGATATTGGTTATCGAAAATGGTGTGTGGAACCCTCGTGCTTAACTTTATAGGTTTGCAAGTCTATTTGGAGATTTGTAACATCCTTTCGGTTTGTCCTTTATTTTTTGTTTCTTTGTCATTTCGTGACTAAAAGGGGGAGAAATATATGGAGTAAACAAGTGATACTGGCATTGATTTTATATTGATTGGTATCACTAAGGGAAAGGACATTAGTGCTTAAACGATTATCTAACGAAAGATTGAAAGCATAGACTAAGGGGGAGTAATATATCATTACAAAGGGAATTACAAAGATGTGCGGATTGATAAAATCTACCTATCTTACCTTTAGGGGGAGTAATATTCTTTGTTATTATAATGTCAACAGTGACATTTAAGGACTGAATGTATACAGGTTATTGTGTAGTTGAATTCGGGAATCAAGCGTATGTGTAATGAATTCTTGTAATTTGTTTATCCATATGATGTAAGAGTTTTGTCACTAAAATTGACAAAGGGGTAGATGGTTAGAGCATAGCTCGATTGAAGCCACCAAGTGTTGGTATGTCAAGTTTGGTTGTCATATTTTAGTGAATCAAAACTCATTTTAAGAGTCGCTTAATTATGTACTAGAGTCAACTTCGTATAGGTTAGCTTGAAAGTATTAGGATATGAGACATTACAAGTATTGCGAAGACTTGAATAAGTGAAGAAGTAAGAAGCTACAACGACAACATCATCCTTCCACTTGAGGTTAGTGATATTTGACTTGAATTGTTTCATTCCCTAACGTATCTTTCAAGTCATGCATATTGAAAACAAAACTGCGAAGCATGAACACTCTAGATAGACATAGTATTAAGCAATACAATACGAGGTTTATTGCTGAACCATTAAACTTTGTCGATAAGACATCGACATAATTTTTTGCATGCTATTGTGATTATGTATGGGTATGAGGTGAGGATTTCATCCTAGGAAACAATGTTTTATATGTGTTTTAAGGAAGTAAGTTCATAAACTTGTTTTATGAATCGAAAAAGGAAATTGGCAGGAGTTATTGGTATTGTTATTCATTGCATATCTTGTGAACAACCAATATGTGTGATTAGTATAACCGGTTATGATTTGTTTGTGTTCTTGGTAAAACTATTCACAAAGGCCTGACTTTTGTATTGGTATGACTTTTATTAGTGAAACCCGATCTTAAGTAATCACCTGAGATGATATGATCGATTTTGTGATTTTGTGTATAACCGACTCTGGGTAAAGGGGAACCGATCCTAGTAAGAGGTGCAACACATCACAAAGGGGAATGGATCCTTGTATGAGGTGCATCAAGTTTTTAGCAGAAAGGGGAACCGATCCTATGGACATGTGCAACACGTTTTTAGGCAAAGGAGAACCAATCCTATGGACATGTGCAAAACGTACAAGTTAAATATCATATATATGTGGGGAACCGATCCTAGTACCTAGTCAACCGAATTTTGGAAAGCTAGTGTGACTATGCACAGTACTCACATGGAGGTAAAACCGAAACTTGTTTTGGTAGAACCGTTAAACCCATGATTTGTGATTGAGTGTTCTTGATCAATCACATAGTTCTTGAAAGTCAGATGAACCAATTCTAAACTTGTTTGGAAGTGTCGCAATTCGGTTTCAAGGTTGTAAGTATGAAAGAGGACTTACAAAGTAAGGATGTCGACATACTTTGAACACGTACAATAATGTTTATCTTTTATTGTTCAAAGTTATTCCTTAATAGCTAAAGGAAGAAAATACCGGATCGAAAGATAAATAAGTTAAGATATTTTATTTAAGTTTTTAATTTTATTTTAGGAAAATGAGAATTAGTAATGTGCATTTACTAGTTGAATATTTTCCAAAGATATTTCCGGTTAATATTTTGGACAGAGCATTTTCAGGAATTATGAAAACCGAATTTGGAATATATTGGATATCTTGAGAATATTTTCGGTTTTGGAAATTCCTTGGTGAAAAAGCGGGGGTCTAACAAATCCACCCAATATTTCTCTTAGTAATCTGTATGGACTAACTCCAATATACTTTACTAGAGATTCAACTAGACAGTCAGACTTAATCTAAAATAAAGTATATCGAGGAGTTAATATCTCTCAATTGATTTTATTTTTACTCAAGATAAAAACAATAGCGAGTCTTTATCAAATACAAGGAATAACTTGGACGGTACCAAAGACCAATATCCAAGTGTTTATCACTGAAATCAACAACCACAAGGTCGGATCTCTAATCGATTAAACTTTAACGCACAACCTGTATTATTTCAATTATAAAGATAAACAATATAATGCGGAAAATGAAATAACACAGACACCAGAAATTTTGTTAACGAGGAAACTGCAAATGCAGGAAAAACCCCGGGACCTAGTACAGATTGAATACACACTGTATTAAGCCGCTACAGACACTAGCCTACTCCAAGCTAACTTCAGACTGGACTATAGTTGAACCCCAATCATTCTCCCACTAATTCAAGGTACAGTTGTACTCCCTACGCCTCTGATTCCAGCAGGACACTGCGCACTTGATTCCCTTAGCTGATCTCACCCACAACTAAGAGTTGCTGCAACCCAAAATCGCAGACTTGATAATAAACAAATCTTTCTCACACAGAAAAGTCTATCAAAGGATAAATATGTCTCTCACAGAAAAACCCTAGGTTTTTGTTCCATCTTATGATATGAAATCAAGGTGAACAACAACCAATTGATAATTCGGTCTTATATTCCCGATGAACATCTTAGATTAATCAATCACCTCACAACAGTCTTTCTTGTATAAACAAGAGGACGTCGAGTAATCACAAACAGTGAGACAAAGATGTTTGTGACTTCTTTATCTTTCCTATCGGAGAACTCTCACGATCTCAATCCAATCAATAAGATTTTACTCGTACGATAGGAGATGCAAGATCAGATCACACAACTACGATAAAAGTAGTATCGGTCTGGCTTCACAATCCCAATGAAGTCTTTAAGTCGTTAACCTGGTTTTAGAGAAGAAACCCAAAGGTTAGAGGAGAATCGACTCTAGCGAGCGCACTAGTATCACACAGACGTGTGGGGATCAGTTTTTCCCAATGCTAGATGTCTCCTTTATAGAGTCTTCAAATCAAGGTTTTTCCTTAGGTACAAAGCAATCAATATTCACCGTTAGATGAAAACCTGATTTAGATTCAAGCTAATATTTCTCAACCGTTTGATCGAAAACTTAGCTTGTCACACACACTTGAGATATACGTTTACTGGGTTTGTGAAAACCGTTCCCAAGCGTATACGTGTATGTTGGTTCAACATAGTAACCCAAAAGGTTAACCGTATGAGCATTTCATATTAACCTTGTTCTTCTTCACCATAACTAGTTCAATTGACTCAAATGAACTAATTAGAGAGTTGTTCAATTGCTATGAGATCTTATGTAACTACACAAGACACAATTGAAACAAATATGATTCGATTCGATTTGAATCGACTCATGAACTTATATCCACGGTTTGCATACTGCATTCCTTAGTAATTTAAGTTTCATGTTCGGAGCACATCTTTAGATCAGAACCCACTCAAGTTAGCAAACAAGTTCGCGGACTTAAGGAAACCGACAGAGTTTTCCAAACTCAGCAGAAAATCTCGGCAAAGAGACTTCCGCCAGTTCGCGGACTAGGTTCACGGGATAAACACGCAAACGAGTTTTTGGAAATCCCAGCAGAAATTCTCGGTAAGAGAACTTCTGTCAGTTCGTGGACTGAGTTCGCAGACTTGGCAAAGCCAATTCCTCCGGTTTCTCTCAATCAACAAAGTTCGCAAACTTCGGATTAAGGAATATGACTTATGCACATATGTGTTACCACACAATGCTTATATCCATCATCGGTTATATTGACCTAAACTCTCATTCCAACCATTGAAACATTCTTAGAGGACGTTATATAATTGTTACACTATTTCTCGTCAAAGCAATTTTCAAAGTGATTGAAACATTATGACTTTCGTCACTAGGTGAAGATAAACCCGATCAAAGCGAAACGCTTTACCAACACATGATTTCGAGATATAGATAGGAGAGATATACTCGGCTCGAAATATCAAATGTGTATGATCCAGTCTATATAGCATACGACTTTTGTCTCATAAGAAGTAGGATATAGAGTAGATAGACTTTTGGATGATAAATAAGTTCAAGTCTCCACATACCTTTTTGTTGATGAAGTTCCACGGTTCCTTGAGTAGATCTTCGTCGTTGTATAATGAATCGCCATGAAGTCCTTGAGCTGACTACACTTTTCTATCCTAGTTCGAGACTTAGCTATGTAGGCTAGAAATCAAGACTCATAGTTTTGATCACTAACATTGACAAACATGCTTGATATAGCAACGCATGCGAGGTAGACCGAGCTATGCTCTAACAATATCCACCTTTGTCAATTTTAGTGACAAAACTATTAATACATATGGAATACAAAAAAGATAAACTTTAGTGGCTCCTATTCCATAGTCTAATCTTCAACGTTCCCTGAAATCTTCGTCCTTCCAAGTACTCCAATGATCCCAAAGGTTGTAAGTTTAGCATCACCGTTGTTGAAGATCCATGGCTATAACAATGAGAGAAATCGAGATTCTCGATCATCATTATACAGTGACATAATATTATTATGTAACATCAAAGTCCAATTGCATCACAACTTTAACAATAATACTAAGGTGATATGTATCACTCCCCCTTAATCAATACTCCATCTCACATGGAAACCACTCCCCCTTACACAATGATCCGAAAACCATATGTATATGTAGTAGAACTACACATTAGTTCTCCCCCTTTTTGTCAATAAAATTGGCAAAGGTACAAGAAGGGGATCCTAATGAAATTTCCGAGAAGAGACGTTTCATAAACTTAGAAGAAAAAACACATACCAACTTAATTTAGATGCAATCATGAAGCCGAAGCTAAATGCATTCATCAAGGAGTTATAAGATACAAGATAACCCTTATAAAATTCCACAGCCGCACACCCCGCAAGATATTACCATTAAGAACAAGTTCAAAAGAACTCTCCCCCATTTGATGTCATTCCCGAAAGAACAACAAGAGTGACCTTAATTTCGAAAGAAAAGGAGGATTTTTAATTGGACACCAAAAACCATAGGAATGATTTCCTATATCCAAAACTCAATCAAATTAATCACAAGTAAACCTATGATTAATTTAATTGGAATACGCAACAAAATCAAACCACAAAAGTGATCAATATAATTGATTATGCTCAACATAAGTGAACTTACAGAGCTACGACTAAGGTAATCATACGGAGATGACTAACTTATTCGTGCACATACTCAACATAAGGAAAACCTTACACAATATACGACTACATTAACCAATAGAACATGATTAGTATAGCCGTTCATATACTCAACATAAGGACTTGTGGAACATATGAATACTCAACTAGACTAATTACAAGAGAACCTATCATTAATCTAATTGGAATACACAACCAAACTAATCACAAAATTAATCAATTTAATTTTCAATTGTTTTTCTCGACAAAATAAGACTTTCTGAGCAAATAACTAAATAACCAATCAAGATGATTAATTTAGTTCAAAGATGCTCGACATAAAGTACCTTACAGAACAACCAACAAATCTAATCACAAAGTAATCAACTTAGTTGTATCGTGCTCGACATAAGACACATTACGTAGCCTCACAGTAATACACAAGGTATGGATCAGTGATGATCAATACTGTAGAATACATACAAGGATCTATTATATTTTTCCATCACTATTTGCATAACGACATAATAGACTTTATCCTTGTCACACAAAAGATTTTACCCTATTTTCCATCAATTAAATGACTGCATAGGCATAACTTTTGTATTTGTCAGAAGTCCATTCGTCCTTTCATCAATACGAATACCAATTTATGAACGACTTTACTTTTGAAAACATATGTGACCTTCAAGTTCACGGACGCAAACAATACATATCCCATAAAAATATTGCAATACTTCAAAATCAAACAAATTAATACTGCAATAACATCATCCTCCAAATATTTTTAGAATTTAATACCAATAAACCTAAAAATAGCACAAGAAGATGAAAACAAAAATAGTTATGTGTAGTCACAATCTTCGCTATTCATAACGCTAGTTATTCTTCCAACTAAACCAAAAAGAAGACTTACTAGGTATCATAGATTTTCCTCAAGGCATCTACAGAAAACTCCTTCTTATTATTGAAAAATCCGTTGATTATGGGATCGTTCAATTCCTCTAGATCTTCAGAAATATCAGTTAACTCACTAAGTTCTCTTATTAGATCACGCAGAGTATTCTTGGTTAGAGTCAACCTTTGTTCATAGTGAGTTATCTCTTCCAAAGAGGAAATGATTCGAGATTTTAAATCATTTCGCTTGTTGATGAAAGCTTTCACCATGTCTCTAAAAAGATTATTATGATACACAGAAAAGAGACAGTTAGAGGAAGAACCTTCTCCAATAGTTGTTGACTTCTTCTTTATCATCCGAGAGGAAGTGATTCATTTGCACAGATGTACATTGACTGCTTCTACAACATCTCTTTTGAACGTATCTCTAGTTACAGTAGCCATGAGAATTGTGAAAGAAGAAAGAAGAAGGCAAGCAGTACCTGGAGATTTAAGTGACAAACCCTAGATATTCTTGACATGGTCTTCCAAACAGAAAGGACTATACATATAAAAATGGAAACATATGAACATTGACTTGAGCCACTTCTAGACTCTTCTCATCTTTCCCAAGTTAAGGATGAGAAGGTAAACGTCACCATTCAGTTGGTGAACGGACGGTCCAAATGCCCATTTCCCTTGTTTTTTCGTGCTTGTCACTGGTGGTTGAGCTAACAGATTTCTTTTTTCTTCTAGAGAATTTACTCTGTTTGTTTTCATCCAGACTCACTCTTTGCATGTTTGTTTGAAGCTTGGTGACTCTCTTGTTTCTTTTATTGAATCTCCAACATGTATCTTTAACATGTCTTGAGTGTCCACAGAAGGAGCAGATCAATGTGGATTTTTCGTCTTCATGTACTTCCTCCTTTTTATCACAACGCTCAACCATTGTTTCCTAATTTGCAAAACCCATCACTTTTGTTGTTTTGCTACTGAATCCTAAACCATGATAGTTTCCAAAGGATCTCTGACCAAACAACATTGCTGCAACTTTGTCGGAGCTTCCAGACAGCCTTTTCAGGTCATCTCTGAGAGAATTAATCTCTTTTTCCTTTACAGACATGGTTTTGATGAACTTAGTATTAAGATGACCTATCTCAATATTTTTCTTCTAGAGTGATGATTCAACATACCTCAAGGAGGTTTTGAGACGAAGGTTCTCTTGAAGAATCTCTTTATTCAGGAGATCAACCAACTCAGTGTCAATTTCAAGTTCTGAATCAGAATTTGATGTTGAAGGTGAATCTGAAGTACCGGCATTAAACCCATTGCACCAGTTAGTCTCATCTAAGTTCTATTGAGAATTATTGTCTTCTGTTGAATTATCTTCAGCAGCCAGAGTAGATGCAAATCTATTCTTCCTTTTTATTAAATTCTTGACCTCATTGACTATTAGTAAATGACCACATTCATCATCCCAGGATAGGTGAGAGGAAGACATCTCAGTTTTGTTCACAGCGTTGAGTGCGAACGTTCTCCCTATCTCTTGATCAAGAATTCTTAACTTTCCAATAAGCATCGTCCTGGAAAGTGTATCAGGGTTATTTCCCTCAACGATGTCATGAAAATATTGTCTTGTATGATATCATCCCTGAAATATATGGTACGTACCTTCATTTATCAAAAGTGTTAAAAACAACCAACCACATCTTCCACACTACGATGTTATCGATGTTGTAACGACCACATAAAATTAATATTGTCCATCACTACTCACCAGCACTCACCGTCACTACTTCTTCCACCAGAGAGAGAAAAAATTCTTGGAAAGTTGGATACATGTGAAAAATGGACTTTGTATCCCATTTTACGATAAAAGAACAAAAATAAATATAATTGTTCTTGGCTCCGCCCTTAACCACCACTAATCTTTCAGACTTCACCTCTTCTACTACTCATTGTCGCCAAAAATGTCTATTGATATTATTTATCAAAATTACTTATTAATATTATCTCTTGGTTTTCTGAAGGATGATGACAAGGACTTGAAACCTGCTGATATTCTTGTGCTCAATAGGGAGAACAGTCAGGATATTTGTATGGATGTCATAGGTGTCTCACCCTTCACTGGTGAGGCGTTCGCTCTTTTGTCCTGAGGAAAGCCATATCTAGTGTGGTTTCACGAAAACACACTAAATACTTGGACAAATGTGTTTCACATGGTCAAGGTTTGGAGGTCCTAGCTTTATCCACCTTGGGAGAACTTGGTGAGGACACTTTGTATTTTTTCAAGCGTCTGAAGAATTGTATAGTTAGTAAAGACGCTAGTAGGGGGGTTGGTAGTTTTATTTTTCATAGGTTAGGCATTGCTATTCAAAGAGGTGTTGGAGCCCAGCTTGTTTCTAGGCTACCAATCAAAAGCTTTGTGTAAACTTTTTCCAAAAACATCGATATGTATCTATAAATTGATGAGATCAAAATAATATTTCCTTATTAATAAAAATAAATATTATAATTAATTAAGAAAACATTTATAATTAAAAAATAATTAGTCATTTATTATGAGCGATTAGTGAAACACTAATTAAAGAACACTTTATAATGAATAGATTATTTATTATGTGCAATTAGTGAAACACTAATTAATAAAGCAATTATGATATTTAAGTTGAACAAACCACCACTATTGATTTATATTTTCTATTAATTTCAACCAAGGTGGAACACTGGTTAGAGGCCACTTTTATGACACAATAGGTCATGAGTTCGAACCTCTCCGTTATAATTTTTGAAAATCCATATCTTGACTTGATTATTCATTTTTCATTCATATTATTGGAATTAATGCCACGCGTGCGAGTTGTAGGGGGTGGTCAGGAGAACCACAACCCTTGATTCATCTTTGTCTGGAAAAATCCTGACCACCACTAACACAGGAAAACTTAGCCTAGCTTTGTTTTGTACTAATGATGAAGCTTTGCTAAGTTAGCAAAGATAAAGACCAGTCCTGACTTTTCCTCCCAATTGGTAAATTCACGGTTTCAGTCGATCCCATGAATACATGCTTTAATTGAGGAAAATCCATTACATATTCTCTTATTCCCATCTCAAAAGTCTAAATCAAAATGGAAAAATTTGATCAATTGAAAATAACAAACTTACCTTCCCATAAAACTGAACAATTGATTCTCTCACCCATATTCGGTAGGATGAGTGGGTTTGAAAACTCTAATTCCTTACTTTGGACCAAAAGAAAATTAGAAATAAAGTTAGGAAGGGAGATAGTTTGCGAAGAAGAGGAAAAAATCAAATCCAAGAATATATTTCCGCTCAATCTTCTTTCAATTTTCTCTCAATCTCCGTCAAACAAAACGTGCATCTGTGACCAGTTAAACTACTCTGGGCTAACAACATTTGGGAAAATCCTTTCTTTTTTACATTGTTTCATATTTTTGGGGTTTCTATCATTTTCTTAAATATCATTTGTTGTATATTTAGCTGAAGTATACACTTTTAAAGATAACCTTATTGATTACTATAACATCATGGTTCGAATTTAGGGGTACCTGTATTTTGTGATTAGCCAGATTATGAAAATTTGGCTATCACAGGTCATCGGGGTTTCAATCTATTCACAACTTTTTTGTTTAGAAAGGTGAGATTTTCTCAAGAACATATTTTTCGTTTATATTTTTTTAGACTTATTGGAAATACAATTTTGATTTTATCTTAATAAATAAACTTAGAGAGAAACTTATAAGATTACTCAGATTACATGTTATAATTTGACAATGGATTGATATTTACAAAATGATCTTACATGTATACAAAATCCCATGTTCTCTGGGCTTCTGTTTCATGGTCCAAAATATTTGACTAGAAGTCATTTTCAATAAATAATCTAACATGATTATACATGATTAAAAATAATTCATATAACTCGAAGTTCCCTTATTGTCCTGCATCTTTCAATGATCGAATACATCTTTTTTGTTACTGAGTTGATCTGTAAGGCCATATCCACTTATTTGCCAAAGAGACTTCGTAGCATAAGAGTATATATGGTCTTACAAATCAAGAGATATATTTCCAAAAATAAAATTTCAATAACATATATTTCAATAAGTAGAAAAATGGTCCGAGAAAATACATATTACGTACAGATTTTGGGAAGGAAATAAAGAATCACGAAGGTGAACTGATTTTCTTAATTTAAGATATTAAACTCCTACAAACTCCCTTTAAAATTATTTATAGTATATATTTTTGTGAATTTTATATGGTGACAACGCGTATGATTTTAATATGCATTCCTGATTTAATGGAGTGTGTTAAGTTAACAACGTTAGTTGTTTACCCGGTATAACAGAGAAAATAAAAGAGGGAACATCCCTACAACATCTATGACTAAAGTAGATTTAACATACATCACACAAGCAAGAATTGATAAATATTCGGAACATATTTATACGATATTAAAAAATAAACAAACATCAAGGTCGTGCCGTTACGGCAGGGGTCAGGGACTAGTATACAGATATAACATATAAATTTTTTTGACTTATTCCTTTTTCAGGTCATACCAATGCGATTTGGTATTAATTTGATCCAACAGGTTCCCTCAATGGAGCCAAACATATTTCCAAGCAATAGTTGGAGAGAATGGACTGCAGATGAAAGTAAACAAGGTTGCATTACAAAGTGACTCAAATTAAGAAGGCTATGGAGGTCGATTTGAAAAATCAGTTGTAGTGTTTAATGGTAAATTCTGATGACATTAAAGACATTGGTGATAAACTTCGCCTTTAGTGCAACCGGACTACACTACAATCCCGGTACCGAAAGTATACAGTGAACAGGTCAGCTTCCTGAGAATTAACAGAAGAAATACCCACAAAGAAATCTTCCCTGGAAAATGGCATTGGCATGTTTCCTGAGAATTCTAGAAAAAGATTGAACAAGGTTGTTACGACAAGATAATAGACTCATTTCAGAAGTGTTGAAAAAAAGGAGTGTTTGTTTATTACATTTTTAATGCATTTGGTAGGGCAGTAAAATTTAGAAACTTGAATGTTACAGCTGAAGTTGTAGTTTCAAGTTCTTTCACACACTTCTGTAGCCGAAGGTTCTTTGAGTTAAGCCTACTTTAAGGCTTGCGCACTTACAAGTTACTGTTGATCACTAAGTTGTTGCTTGGCAAATCTGAAGGATTTTTGTGCTTTTGAAGTTTCTAAACTCACGGCCCATTTATTAGTGGCCTAAAAATGGTGGAGACCAGGGTCGACAACAGCAGAAGACATTCCCCGTTATCTTTGACCTATGTTTTAGGGCATAAATAAAGAATTTGAGGCATACAAATTTATTTTCCTAACTAGGGTGTGTTTATAAGGGGTGTCTAATTGGTATGTAATTACCTGTATACCCTTAAACTGTTTATATTCCTAAATTGCTCTAACCCTTATATAAAAAAACAAAAATAAAAAACAGTTTTAAATTTAAACATCTTCTCTTCTTCTGTACCCGATTCCCGCTCGTGAAGCCGTCGACAAAAAATTTGATCGTTGATTGGTGAAAATCTGATCATCGATTAAACTCAACAAGAAAAATAACTTGCACAAAGAAACTTGCAATAGGTAATTGTTTATGGGTGAAAACTACTGCCGAATTTGGTAATTTGGGGTGTGTTGATGAGGAATGAATCTAAACCCTAAACAAATGCACTGCACGGGAGTGCTTTGTGATTCGAGAAATCAATCTGTACAATTCTGGCCTAAACCAGGAAATGGTCGTTCCATACTTGCTTCGGTCACAAAGTGAAGGAGATGGGGTTGATCTTAGGGAGGGAAGCGAAGAAGGTGTTGAGATTGTGAAGGTGTTGGCTATGTATGACTTGTATCAGAAAGCTGAACTGGCTTGCAGAATGTAAGCTATCAGTTCCTGTGTTTGAATACGGTTGTATCAACACTTGCTTATGTTATCTTGTCTTGTCAAAATAGGGAGGAGAACCTATTTATACAAGTCATTGAGCCTTACTCACGTATCTCGTGGGAAGTGGAGAAAGTGGAGTGATGGAGTAGTGGAGTTTCGGGTGTTAGTGTTACACGATCAGTCTTGCCCACTTCTCCCATCATCACTAACCGTCCATGACTTCCTGACACGTTCTTGTGATGGCGCGTTGTGTGATGCACGCTGTAAACCGCCAGACCAATACCCCAATATGTATCCCCCAGTTTTTGACATGATTGATGTCTTGAGTGTGTGGATCGTGGGACCCACATAAGGTAACATGTAATTCTAGGTTAAATAACTAAGTTATTTGGAATTTGATACTTGTAAAATATCACGTGAATTCTATTCATGTAATGCATCGAATATATTCATCATGTATGAAGCATCGCTGTTTTAAGGCTTAATGGAGTAAGTCACGATTAAGCGTCTTAAAATAGATGCGTGTCTAGCCATCTTCAAGTGATCGTTTGGGGCTGTATAGGTAAGTCATGACTTGACCGATCACTTGGTGTGGTAGAGTGGCGGATGGTAATCACCACAACACCTCATTGACCAGCTAACTCCTGACCAGGGTTATATAACCAAGCAGGTGAAGTTGAACCGACGAGATGATCTTTGAGACACTCATCTGCGACCGTTAGTGGAATTAGGGTTTATGAAGAGGTGCGCAAGCATCACTCTTCAGCTTGGTCGAAACCAAGCTTGGGACGCATTTTCGGCCGGGCCGATCGTGCATGCGTGTAGACGGCATGGCGGTGTAGGCGCCCATACCTCATTGTCTCGTGAAAGTGTGATCTAAGCCACTCAATTTGTCCGGCAAAGTTGAGTGGTTGAGATCAATTTGCGACAGAAATCCAGTGCCGCAAAATCCGCGCGTCATGCCAACTTCGGGCGCGCGTTTCGAGACGACCAAGCTTGGTCGGTCTTGGCCGATTAGTCTGGTATACAGATGGCGGGATGGTACGTCCATACCTTAATACCACATAGAAACGTGATCTGAGCCACTCAATTTGTCCGGCAAAGTTGAGTGGTCGAGATTAGTTTGCAATTGGGAGGTGTGACCACGCCTAATTTGGGCGTGCGAATCGAGACGACCAGGCATGATATGCCTTGGCCGATCGGGTGTGGAGATATGTGGGCCCACAAAGATCGTGTTGATACGCACTGGACCTGCTTAATCGACTCCTAGACCCTTCGTTCGATCAGGTGAAAATGGACGCTCGTGATCGAAAACCCTAATTAGGGTTTTGCCAGCCGTGCGTCATGCCTTGTTTGGGCGCACGAATTGGGACGACCATCCATGTTTGGTCCTGACCGATCAGTCATGTATGTAGGTGGGCCCACGGTGTTTGTGTTGACATGCTCTGGGCCCTTTGAATCTACATCTACACCCTCCATCTATGCCTGCGAAGATGGATGGTTGAGACTGCGTTGCGACACATGTAATGTGCCGCAGACCCTAAATTAGGGTTTCACGTCCGCGCTTCTTTGGCTGGACGATTTGGCAAGCCTTGCTACCCTTTTGGGGAGGCCGACCATGCGGGGCCCGCATTGGGTCGGTGGTGAATACTCCAATACCTGCCTGGGGGTTATGGATCCAATCTAAGCCATCCAATCATGCTGGTGAAGTTGGATGGTCGTGATCGTTTCTGAGACTGATATGGACAGTCCAAATGCTCGATCGGGCTAGTATAACACTCCGAGAGTTATAGCCTGTACGGGTATTTTGTACATGCCTCCTTATTTAATGCTTGGAGATTCGTGTTGCTCTAGTGAGAGCGATCACTCAGTCGTCATGCCGCACCAATAATGAGAATGGAGTAGTACAAGAAATACAAGGCTGGTCATGCATTAATTGGTAATGCTATAAGTTTTATAGTGAAGAAGTATTCTCCACTTTATCAGTGGATTTATCCTTTGCAGGATGTTAGCGCATAGTTTTGGCTTTTACAATTTTAGCCTTAAACGAAAATCCACCATTAATAATAATCATTCTAAATCTTCTTCTAATCCACCAATTGAAAAATAAGAAGAAGTTGAAGGATTGAAAGCAAAAAAATTCAACGGACTGAAGAACCAACTCCTAAAATGAAGATTAGAATGTATTTTCTATAAACCCTTTCTTATTTTATTGTTTTTCATCTATAAAATAAATTCATAATAAACAAGAACAGTTTGGGGTTACAAAATGAAGTTCGGCTGATTAGAAAGACGAATTATCAGCCGAACCGTTCATTGTTCTTCGTTCTGAAAGTGCTTATAAACAGTTCGGCTGGTAATTCATTTCTAAACGATAGCCGAACTTCCTAGGTGGTTAATATAGTACTGTCAAGTTCGGCTAATACCTTGCCAACCATTACTAGCCGAACCTGAGAAGTAAAATTTACCCCAGGTGGTTGTCAGGTTCGGCCGAACATCTCTCTGTAAACACTTCGAAAGTATTGATTTGTGGGCTACATGTTCGGCTGGCTCGTGCTGATGAATTATCAGCTGAACTTCTCTCTGTAGATTCAAGTCTTTCGATCTTGTTTTGGCCATAACTTCTTCGTCTGATGTCAGAATGACCTCACTCTTTTTGCGTTGTCTTCATCTTTTCATTCTCTTCAAGATGAATATAAGATATTCTTGATTTTAATGAGTTAAATTTTGACCTTGGTATTCCCAATTAGTAGTCTTCAATTTCTTAACACTTTTAGTCATTTCCACTTATTTTGGTTGATTCATCATAAGAAAGGTTGGACAATAGAAAAAATACGTAATAAAAAGCCTAACCCCTAAACATTTATGAACTTAAGTATTTTTTGGAAAATCAGTAACGTGTTCGGCTGATACGATTTTTTGAATATGAGTCGAACTTGAAAAATATATGGTTCGACTTATACGATATTTAGAGTAAAAACCGAATCTTTACTTTAGTTTTTTTTCAAAACTCTCAGGATGGGTTCGGCTTATAAAGAAAATTACTTATATGCCGAATATTTAAGTAGTAAGATAGGTAGGAAGTTACAAAATATAAGTTCGGCCAATAACTATATATTGTATTTCGAGTAAGTCGAACTGTTCATCTTCTGTAGCATACCAGTTAGGTTCGGCTGATAATTTCAAGCCGAACCTATCCGTGGTTCGCCGAATTTGGGCAAAAAAAATCAATTTTTTGATGATTTCAACCTACAAAAATGAAGTTAAACATAATCCAGAAGTATACTTGTGTAATGTTAGCATTGGGTTTCTTATAGATGTAAGAATCATCATTATGAGTTTGACTTTGAGTTTAGGTAAAATTGTTCTCATAATCTAAGAAATCAGTCATTTCCGGATCATTGTTGTAGTTGATGTGTATTTTCCGAGTTTTTTTAGATGAAGATTGTCCCTCCTCATTCGTTGAGATTGCTTGAATCAAAATACAAATTTTTCCCTCACTTTCCCTTCTCCTTCTTCAATAAAAAACAAACTTTTATTTTTCTGCCTCCAAATTTAAGTTTTATAACTTAATCGTCCTAATCACTAATCAAAATTTAAGTTTTACAACATTATTATTCATTCTAATAAAGGACAGATTTATCATTACAAATATATTTGGATAAGTGCCTTTTAGATTTACTATCTAATGACCCTAGTTTGTCATTAGGTATGTCCTGAAATTTTTAGGTATGCCATGAAACAGGGTTCTTATCTTTCATACTTCCCGTGGTACAATAATAACTCTTTTCTTGGTGGAAAAAGTGGTTAATGATTTTTTTTACATTTCTTCATCTCCATCTCGCAAATCACACCTATCTGTGGTTCTGCAGTGTCTGATAATGACCTTTGGAGAACATTTCGAAGATCAAGCTGAGAATTCTTTGTAGTGTTTTACAACATTTTTCATACTTTGTTGTCGTAAAGGATGTGGCACCTGACAGCCCAGATGTGGTTCATTCAATTTATAGTCTGAATGATTTGATATGCCACGAGGGGTGTTTTATGCAATAAAACGAGGATGAGGGTGAAATTATGTAGAGACTTTAATGAAGGATATTCCAGACCAGATCGTCCAGCAACGGTTATACATGTAAGTTGTAGAATTATCTGCGAAATCTGTAGGTACCTTACTTGTCTAAAGGATGTGCTTAAAGGATTTGAGGAAGTGACGAAAATTGACCTTTTTTCTTCTTTAGTTATATTAGATGGTGGTCTTGGCGATCTTGAATCTTTCATACTACATATCACCTTTTTAGCATCTTCGCTTGCTTGATTCTGCTAAGTTTATATCTCTATGATGACAAGTACTTCGACCTATGAAATACTAACTTTAAACTGGTGAAGGTGGAATAACTCCCGAGGCAACATATGAAGTCAGAGGATATAACATGACTGGCGAGGCCATAAAAACATTAAACAAGACCAAATATTTATAATCCCTCTAAATATGGGGGGCTCATGGTTTACTAGAAGAAAACTCATTTTCGTTATTCAATAACCAAAACCCGTGCCGTTACAGAAGTGTGATGGAAAAAAGTTAAACTTGGCAGGGAAGAATTTACTTGAATCAAGCCTTTTGGAGAGTAATCACATCATTGGCTGCTCAATGACTTTATACTATGTACCTAGATGATATGTGTTGCCAAGTTTAACTTTTCAGATATGCTTGAGTTCTGGAAGTGTGATGTCTATGACTCTATACTAGGTATGGCCAATGCTGCCTAAGCAATAATTGAACCGGAAGAAGTAGCGAATTTTATGTTTTTAAAAGCTATCAAGATTGGTTATAAACATTTTACTACTGCTGCTTCTCACCATTTCCAAATGTTTTTGGTAAAAACAAAATTGGTTAAAAAGACCAAAATCAATAATTCCTGGGTGAAAAGGACATTTAGATTTTGATACTGTCTAAATGAACAAAAATGTAAAAATAGCTAGGATGTAAACAGTTTCATCCTACCCATTTTCAAATACTTTTTTTTATTTTTAATTTACGTCAGGATGCATCCAGTTTCATCCTTACTGTTTTTTAATTTTAAGTCAGGATGAATCCAGTTTCATCCTTGTTATTTTTTTGGTGTCCATTTCACCCATACTACTTTGTACTCGTCCATTTGAACCATGTTTTAAAAATATTTGGACAAATAACCCAATTTCTGTTTGGTAAAACTATTGAAGCACTTCACCTTGGTTTAATAAAATCTCGAGACCAACTATTTATTACTTTAAGCTTTGACCATCTGGTGCTCACCTAGACCATGCCGACCCCGCTCTTCAGAATTCTTTATCATCTCCTACTGACATGTTACTATAAGGGAAAATAAGGCTAATAAGGTCGGTATATGCATGACATTGTTGGTAGGATTTAGAGCGGCTTTTGTTTTATTAAGAGTGTGCCCATCTAAGCAAGCCCCGTATGTGAACAACAGCAACAAAAACAAAAAATTGTGCCTGTCTTATCGATGCACAACACAAGAAGCGATGACTTATTACTGACGACTAGCAAAAACTCGGGTCGTTAGGGCACGGGTCCCACCCTAGTGTGTCTATAGTTTGGAAGTTCGTTCATGTACTTAATGAAGATTTTTTTTTTGAATCCTATTATTGGGCTTTGAGGGGGTGTGACTTTGGGGACACTAGGTGGAGACTAAATGGTATAGGGGGAGATCAGATTTATGTGAAAGTTTAAAAACACCCTATATATTTTCATTTAAGACGCTTCTACCTTCCATTAACTGATTAATCTAATCAATAAAAAAAACTGATTTTCATTAAATGTAAAAAAAAAACTGAAAATCAAATGAATTAAAAGAGAAAAAAACTGTTTTTCAGTCCCTTTCTTCTTCTCTGCCCCTCTCCTTCTTCTTCTTCTTCTTCTTCTTCTTCCATTCTTCTCCGTTCATCAACGATTAATCGTCGATTCAAAAAAATTACGTCGTCGATTAAACTTATTGTACAAAAGCATGAAAGCAAAGGAAAAATTAGGTCATTCTTCGTCGAATCAACCTCCTATTGAAGCAGAGAAACCAACTTCAACTAATGAAGTGGTAAGTGAAGATGAAGAGGAATTGAATGAAGGAGATGCACCAGCCTCCCAGACTCCTGAGATGACAAAAATAAGGTATGAATCGAAATACCCACTCTTTAGTTAAACTTTTTATCGATCTTTCATTAAGTTTCGAAGATTTTAGGTCTGAAAAAACAGTTTCAGAAACTATTTACGGCTGGGAGTTCTTTGTTTCCCAGCCGTAAATAAGTATCACGGTTAGGATATGTTTGTTTCCCAGCCGTTTATATGTATCACGGTTGGGAGATCTAAGAACTCCCATCCGTTTATATTCTCACGGTTGGGAAATCTAAAAACTCCCAGCCGTAATTTAGTCGATGCGTACGAGGTAGAATAATCCCATCCGCAACAACTTAATCACGACTGGGACTTTCCTAGCCGTATATATCTTTGTCTTCGAATTCATGTTTCAGCGGTAGTGGTTACGTCTAGGTTTTCCTATCCTTAATATGAGTAAGCAATGAGAAAAGAAAACTTCCCAGCCGTTATTGTTTTTACGGCTTGGTCGATAAATAAAAATCCCATCCGTTATTTCTGTTACGGCTGGGACTTTTCACTTTTCCTAGACGTTTTTTGATTACGTCTTGGTCGTTTGATAATTAACCCATCCTTAACTGTATTTTCGTCTGAAAGTTTGCATACATGCTAGCCGTTTTTATGCTGTTGTCTGGGTTTTGTCAAGATTTCCCAGTCGTTGTGACTTATCTTCATTTGCATTCTTATCTGGTTTGTATTTGAACAGAAACGAAAAGAGAAAGAAAAGATCAATAGAAGTAAAACCTTCTAGTGAGCCCACTCCGCAACCTCGTCACGGAAAACCATTGGGTGCAAACACAAGGAATACAAGTGAAGTTGGAGTTGGTGGAGTATGTGAATTTGTGATTGCTGTTAGTTACTAGAGGAAATTAAGGTGAAGTTGCTTTAGGAAATCAAGGTGTAGATATTGTTGTTGTAGGAAATCAAGGTGTAGATACTGTTGTTGTAGGAAATCTGCATCCAGAGCATCCAGATGTGGTTGCTTTGGTAAAAGCTTCGGGGTTATGTTCCGGAATCGAGGCGCTGCAGAAGTCGTATGATGTTGTGACAGTTTGTAATTTTAGAGAAAGATTCTGGCCCGAAACCATGACTTTCCAACTCCCATTCGGCGAGATGACTATGACTCCGGATGATGCAAAGCAAATCATCGGTCTTGCTTTGGAAGGAAAGGCTGTGTATGATGGTTTCAACAATACTCTACCTTATGATGAGCTTTATGTCTTGGCTAACCACTGTCTTGGATGGAGCAAAGATCAAGCGGAAGAAGAGTTTGAGATTGGTTATGGTGCCCCGCCCAGAGCTAAAAGGGGATTTAAACAATCGGGTGAACATCGTGAAACAACTAATATGTCAAGGAAGATTAACCTGGTTCGTCTGAGGGAGCAGTTTGAGGACTCTGACCGTAAGACCAAGAATGGAGAGATCGTGATGGACGTAGAAAGAGCTAGACAAACGGATATAGCTTACTTGTTGCACGCTCTTGGGACCGTCTTTTTTCCCGATTTCTCAGAAAATAAGGTAAATGCTTGTTATTTGCAGTGGTTGAAGACTCTCGGTCTCGATCCGGAAACAAACGAGGTTCCTAGGTACTCATGGGGCACCGCCCTCCTTGCTAGTGTGATGGATAATCTTTGCAAATCTTCTAGGTGGAACATAACACAAATTACGGGATGTGTTGCTCTTATCCAGGTATATTTTTGTGTTAATATAACAAATGTTGGTTTATTTTACTTATATATATATTAGTTTGTATGTATAATTGATTAATTTTTGTTCCGTAGTCATGGGTTTACGACCATTTCAAATCCTTGAAGCCTACTGGGGATAAAAAATGGCCTCTAGAGAAACCTACAGGAGGAAGATACCCCTTTAACGGGACCCAACACAAGGATAAAGAGAATGAAATGGTCGAAATGAGGAGAAAATTGGATGCTTTGACAATTAATGATGTGGTGTTTGATCCATATTTGAAACTTGATGAGGATGGAGATGAGGAAGTTGGTGATAGAGTATTTTCTAATGTGATGACCTATACGGGACCTTTGTTTCATTCAACCGGGTTCGTCATTTTGGATCCTCGTAGAACGCTCCGCCAAATTGGTATTGTCTAGAAAATTGTAACTCAAGAATATCTTTTTCCACTGAGCGTAGACAACTCCATATTTAAGGAAAAAGATGTAAAATTGAACTATGCAACACCAATAGCTCCGTCGGTCGAAGATTGGAATGCTCTTTCCCAACAAGCAAACCAAATGAGTAGAAGAGGGATTGAAGTTGTTGATGGGACTTCCGAAGCGGATGCTAATTACTTGGAATGGTATCAAGAGTGGGCTCATCCTTATGTGGAAATTTTGGATCCCGAGGCGCGGAAATATTTTAAGAAGGCGGTGAAAGAGAGTTCAAAATCAGCGGAAGAGATAAATGAACAAAATGAATGGGAGAAGATGGTGGTACGTATACTACTAATTATGTTTATAAGTGTTTTTTTTTTGTTGATTATCTATGAATAAGTGTATTTGATATGAAAAATAGGTTGAACGAGTTAATTGGGTGTCCAAGGACTCACCCGCATGATTGATTCGGGAGAGAAGTTAACCGTCCCTGAACTAAAATTACTTCGGAATCGAGTCCAAGGCATAATACTCCCTGAGAAAGGAGGTGTATATCCTCAATAAGATGACCGATCAAGGAGAAATAAGAGGGCTAGGTCTCCTTCTTCTAGCGACGACTCGGATACTCCCCCCATGAGAAAGCTCCATCAAAGCAAGGAAGAGGAGGCGAAAAAGGAGGTCGTGCTGGAACAAGTGCTCGAGGTGGATCAAGTGCTCGAGGTGGAGAAAAAGAAGGTCGTGGTGGAACAAGTGCTGCTCGAGGTGGACGTGGTGGAAGTAAAAATACTCCCACTCAAGCTGGTAAGGGAAAAGGAGGAAAAAGGATAGAATTGTAGAACCAGTTGTTGAACGAGACCAAGAGGACGATTTGGATGCGTTTTTACAAGAGTCTTCTGGGGAGGAATCAAGTAAATGACAATCTACTCGCTTTTCAGTATTTTACTTCATGAAATATTTTGTTATCTAAGCCTTTGACATTTTACTGTTTTCGTTCTTTGGTTAAGGATTGAGATGGATGGATTTTTATAACTTTGCATTTATGAATTAATGTTAGTCTTTCAATGTGTTTAATCTAAGAAAAATGATTAAAAAACAACATCATTGTTTTTTTCAGGCATTTTCGGCTAGGTCGTTGCTTCACAAAACCTAGCCGAAAATGCTTATAAATTTTGAAAAATAAACTTTCATAGCCGTAAAATTGAAAACGGTTAGAAACTTCCAGTCGTAAAATGCACCACGGTTAGGAAACCCGTTCGTGGCCTGTTCACGGTTGGGAAAAACCTAGCCGTTGTTTGTTCTAAATTTCCTGAACTACAATGATTCATGTTTACGGCTAGATATCCAAGTCGTGTTAAATTCACGGTTAGGTCTTATATCCGTGAATATATTTACGTCTTGGTCGACCTAGATACTTCCTAGCCGTTATAAGGGAAACAGTTCGGAAACCCATCCGTGAAAGTTTACGGTTGGGACATTCCTAGCCGTATAGTACTCTGGTAAACAAAAAAAAAAGGCTCCTAGAAACGGCTACGTATCCAAGACGTAATTTCTAGCACGGACAGGAATCCCAACCGTAACTCTGACAGACCACCAACTCTGCAGGTCATACAGAATTATGGTTTGGTATGCCTAGCATTCCCCAGTTGTAATGCTCTATAATTTCACTTGTACCACTTCAAATCGGCTAGTTTTTTTAATTTTGAAAAATATATTCATTTCAAGACTAATCCATAGAAGGTTCTAGCTGTTCAACCACCTATTTAAACTTGAAATAACTTGTTCTCCATATAACCACCCATTCCAAATCATAATCACACCTACAAGCTCTAGTAAAACTCCTAATAACTCAATGCAATGTACTCAAAGGATAAACCCTGAAAAAGCGGGGGTCTAACAACACCACCCAATATTTCGCTTAGCAATCTGTATGGACTAAATCTGAAACACTTTACTAGAGGATCAACTAGACAGTCAGACTCAATCTAGATAAACGTATATCAATGAGTTAATATTTCTCTCTTGTTTTGATTTACTCAAGCTAATAGGAATCAGCGAGTCAATAATCAAACACAAGGAATAACTTGGATGGTACCAAAGACCAATGTCCAAGGATCAATCAATATCAATCCACAACCAAAGGTCGGATTTCCAATTGATTGATTCAAACGCACAACCTGTATTATTTCAATTATATAACAAATATAATGTAGAAATAGAAATAGCACAGACACCAGAATTTTGTTAACGAGGAAACCGCAAATGCAGAAAAACCCCGGGACCTAGTCCAGATTGAATACACACTGTATTAAGCCGCTACAGACCCTAGTTAGCAATTCGTAGTTCGGAGAACGTACGAAACGTGATACGTACGAGTATTATTCGGATTTATGAATATCAAATTCGGTCAAAAATCCGGTCAACGGTTCGTGATACGGCAGTAATTCGGAACGGCATACGTACGTGTATAATTCGTTTTAAAGATATCAATTCGCTTTTGAAAGTTCGTCATATAGGTAATTAATATGAAATACATTTTTGAGGCTATATGGTATGATTTATGCACAGAAAATGGATATATTGATAATACAACAATTATAATCACCAAACAGCGAGCAACCCAGTGGTTGGAGCATTCTTCAGAATGCAGAGGACGTGGGTTCAATTCACATTGCGCCCATAATTTTTAAAAACTCCTTAGAAAGGAAGGAAACGGGCTGAAACAGTGAGAATCGGACTGACTCAGTCCAAGTCGAGCCAATGACACGAACAGACAGCTGTCCGAATTGCATCAGCGTATAAATCGCGTCCTAGTATAATTCGCGACTAATTCGGATTTCCCATAAAGTACACGTACCTGGTTCGGAGTTGGAGTGGGACGCCCGTATTGTTCGGTCCCGATCAAAACGTGAAAATTCGCGAATGATTCGCGAATCATTCGCCGAATTGCTAACTAGGCTACAGACACTATCCTACTCCAAGCTAACTTCGGACTGGACTATAGTTGAACCCCAATCAGTATCCCACTGATCCAAGGTACAATTGTACTCCCTACTCCTCTTATCCCAGCAGGATACTACGCACTTGATTCCCTTAGCTGATCCCATCCACAACTAAGAGTTGATACGACCCAAAATCGCAGGCTTTAACAATAAACAAATCTGTCTCACACAGACAAGTCTATCAAAGGATCAATCTGTCTCCCACAGAAAAATCCTAAAAGTTTTTGTTCCGTCTTTTGATAATAAACAAGGTGAACAGGAACCAATTGATAATTCGGTCTTATATTCCCGAAGAACAGCCTAGATTAATCAATCACCTCACAACAATCTTAATCGTATGGTAGCGAAACAAGATATCGTGGAACCACAAACAATGAGACGAAGGTGTTTGTGATTACTTTTTATATCTTTCCTATCGGAGAACTCTCACGATATCAAGCCAATCAATATGACTGTACTGTGACGATAGAAGATGCAAGATCGGATCACACAACTACGATAAAAGTAGTATCGGTCTGGCTTCACAATCTCAATGAAGTCTTTAAGTCGTTAACCTGGTTTTAGAAGAAGAAAACCTAATGTTAAAGGAGAAACGACTCTAATATGCAACTAGTATCACACGTAAGGTGTGGGGATTAGTTTTGCACAATACTAGATGTCTCCTTTATATAGTCTTTCAAATCAGGGTTTTGCCTTCGTTACAAAGCAATCAATATTCACCGTTAGATGAAAATCTGATTTAGATTCAAGCTAATATTTCTCAACCGTTAGATCGAAAACTTAGCTTGTCATACACAAATGACTGTACGCTTCTAGGTTTGTCAACCGCACCCAAACGTGTACATTGTTGGTTCAACAATAGTCTACCCAAAGAGGTTAACCATATGAGCGTTTCATACCAACCATGTTCTTCTTCACCATAACTAGTTCAACTGACTCAAATGAACTAGTTAAGAGAGTTGTTCAATTGCAAGAAAATCTTATGTAACTACACAAGATACAATTGAAGCAAAGATGATTTGATTCACTCGAATCGGTTCATGAACTTTAATATCCACGTTTTGCAGATGCATTCCTTAGTCTTTTAAGATTAAGTTCAGAAATCATCTTTAGATATATAACCTTCTCAAGTTCACAGACTAGGTTCGCGGACTTAAGACACCGGATAGAGTTTACAAACTCCAGCAGAAATTCTCGGGTTCGAGAACTACGCCGGTTCGCGGACTGGGTTCGCGGACTTGGCTCACGCAAGTAGTTTGTCAACTCCAGCAGAAATTCTCGGGTTTGAGAACTTCGGAAGTTCGCGGACTGAGTTCACGGACTTGGCACTTGCTATTCTTCCGGTTCTCTTGATCAAAAAAGTTCGAAAACTTCGGTTCAAGGAATCCATTGGTTATGTAATCTAAACTCTCATTTCAATCATTGAAACATTCTTAGAGGACGTTATATAGTTGTAGCACTATTTCTCGTTAGGCCTGTCAATATTTGTCAGATATCCGGAATCCGTTTCCGGTTATTCGAGATCCTATAGGATTTTATCCGTTTTATCGGATATAATATGTTATCGGATATTTCTTCCTTAACATATCGGAATCGGATTAGTGTATATCCGTTTGTTTAGATATCTGATATGTTAATTGTTAAGGACGTGCTTGTAAATTTGTAATTTTCCCATACCCTTATTTTATTTGATTCCACTAGTAAGCTGTAGAGGACTCGAGAAGTCATTTCTTTTTTTCATTTTTTCTTCTCTACTCAGTTCTCCAGTCAACTGAATCTCTGCAACTTTGATTCTTCGATTCTTCTGCTATTTTTCGATTTAAACTTGGCGACGTTGGAGCGAAAGATTGAGGGAACCCTAAATTACGCTGGTCGCTGGTACCAATCTTTCTCTTCTATCTATGTAGAAAGTTATTAGGGTTTTGAAATAGAATTGTGGTTGTGTGTAGATAGAATAAAATCTTTCTCTTCTCTCTGCGTATTGCGGTTCTGTTTGTTTGTTGATAGAATTTGATGATATAGAGTGATGAATTTGTATGAGTTTCTGTGAAATTAGAATTTATTAGGGTTTTGAAATTAGAAAATTCAAATTAGGGTTTCTGTTGCTGTTTCAAAATTTGGGTTTTCTTTTCAATCATAGGATAAACTTGTTGAGTTTACTGGTTATTATTGATTGAATTTAATCATTTAGATGATGATTGAAGTTTGGTTTTCTCTTTATTGGTTAAATTTTAATGAAACTCATAGGTTGTAGAACATGAATCATGTCAATGATTACCCATGGAGTTATAATTGATGTCAACTTGCACAGTATAGTAGCCTGATACTCTAGGGGTATATATAAAATACAAATTTTTTTTCCCTGATCTCCCAGCTCAAGGGAACATGTTGTAGTTACTTGTGAATTGTGATATTGTCAGATTGGTGGTCATGGTGTCTGATATTCATTGAATGAAATTAGTGAGTCTAAATCTTTTGGCAGAATGGAATTATGCGAATGAACTTGTTCTTTATACACGAGTCGAGTCTTGTCTACTAATACACTAGAATGAACTGGTATACGTATCCCCTATATGAAGTGTGTACGATAAAATAACTTCTATAATAGAATTTGTATGATGAATCCGTGGACTGTGTTACCATATATATCCTTTATTTATGTGGCGCTTCATGTTCCCTTCCTCAATAATGATAAAGCTTTTGCTTTTCACTTAATTCTTCGAATTTTAACGAGTTACTGTCACTGTATTGTGAATATAATGATCTTAATTGGAATGTTACTCTATTGTGAATTTGATATTGGACCAGTTCATATGTTTACTCTGTGTTTAATTTTAATATAGGCGCTTGCAAAAATGTTTAAAAAACCAGCCGAGGGCAAGACAGTTGCAACCTCAAAGTCAACCCCTTTGCCTCAATCTCAATCAAATGTTGTCGTTTCTAGGGATGGTTCACAATCACAAAGTTTTCAAGCTTCAGCAATTGGCTCAACATCGGATTTCATTATAAGAAGTTGTATGGAACTGGCTATGCAGTGGAGTATAACAAATTCAAAACAAAATTGACAGCTCTTTTCTATGAGTATGATTCACAAAACTCAAATGCAGATGAACACTATTTTGGCGCCCGCAGCTCTGTCTCTAGCTCAAGTATGATGGATTCAGACAATCCATATGAAGTACGTGATCCTGAATATGCTGAGTTTATGATGGAGAACATCGAATTTGAGGTGCATAAATATGAATTGGACAAGTATTTAGAAGAACCAATGCTTAGCAAAGGCTCACCAAAAGATGAGTATTTGTTTGAAATCTTGAGTTGGTGGAAGCTAAATGCACCTAAGTACCCAACTCTTGCAAAGATGACAAGAGATATCTTGGCTAACCCATTCACCAGTGTGGAATCTGAATCAAGGTTCAGTGCAGGTGGTAGAATGCTTACAACACACAGAGCTTCATTAGATCCAGAGCTTGTTAAAACATTCTTTTGCTTAAGCGATTGGTTGCCAGATTTCATTTGTGAAGGTAACTTTTTTTTTTTTTTTTTTTTTGCTTAAACTCAGTGCATAGATTCATCTGTTATTCTTCTTAGTTCCTATTATTACTACTTATGTAGTTGTGTATCTTATCTGAATGTTGACTTGTTATAATGCAGATATGGAAAATTTGGAAATCAACGATGAATGAAGTCAAGAGAGTCAGAGGCTGGAGAGGAGAGTGACAGATACTTATCATACTTCGTGTTTCGAAGTTTCTTACTTTCTATAGCATTGCTTGTGTATCTTTTCGTGTATGTGTGTGAGACTTACTTAGAGACATAACTACTTAAGAACAATGTTTTAAGATTGTTTTTGAAGACAATTTGGATGGAATGTATGAGAGATAGAACTTAAATTTCACCTCTGCGGCTCTGCATATGTTGTACAGACTATAGATTTTTTTTTTGTCAGTATCGGATATTATCGGATAAATATCCGATATCCGATAGCCTAACCTATCGGATATCGATATCTGATTTTGATATCCTATAGGATATTATCGGATATCCGGTAGTGCTTAACCTATCGGATATCATAATTCTAAATATCCGACGAATATTCTTCCATTGATAGGCCTATTTATCTTCAAAGCAATTTTCAAAGTGATTGAAACATTCATGACTTTCGTCACTAGGTAAAGATAAACTTGGTCGAAGCGAAAAGCTTACCAACACATATTTTGAGATATAGATAGACGAGGTATACTCGGCTCGAAATACCAAATGTGTATGATCTAGTCTATATATATAGCATACGACTTTTGTATCAAAGAGTAGGAGATAGAATAGACAGACTTTTGAGTGACAGATAAGTTCAAGTCTCCACATACCTTTTTGTCGAGAAGTTCTACCGGTTCCTTGAGTAGATATTCTACTTGTATGATGAATCGCCATGAAGTCCTTGAGCAACTACACTTACTATCCTAGTCCGAGACTTAGCTATAAGAGACTAAAAATCAAGACTTATAGTTTTGATCACTAACATTGACAAACATGCTTGAGATAGCAACGCATGCGAGTTTGACCGAGCAGTGCTCTAACAAACCCGGCTTTAATTTGGATGAAGACTTATCTCTTTGTCAAAATTTTGTGTTATGCTATCCAAAGAACGGAGAAGAACGAAGGAATGGTGGTGTACCAAGTGAATCTTATTGGAATAATATTTTTGAATTTTTTTTGTAGTGAAACAGGTAACCCTAACAACCGCGATGGGATTGAATTGTATCTTCGATTCTCAAACATACGCAAAAAAGTGGAAGAGTATATGGCTTTACTTCGTATGTGCAAGCAACTTCGACTTAGAGGTGAGACTGATGAAGAAGTCGTAGATCAAGCTAACAAGGAATGGACAAAATGGAAAGGTTATATTTCAACTTCGAAGCTCAAATGACCATCATCAAAGATTTCTTGATACATCGGAAGAGATGTTATTAAAACCAACTTTGTAATGAGTTTTATTGTGGTGTAGTTAATGAAAGTATTAGTAATTTTCAATCGTATTAAGAATTCATGTTGAATCAAAAAAATTCTCAACTTTCAAATCTAATTACGGCCGGGAATGTTTTGTAAACCCAGCGTTTTTCCAAACTCAGGTTATTCAGGGAAGAATAACGGCCAGAGTTCGTAAATTCTTGTCCGTTTTCTGTAATCACGAATGGGAGTTCCTGATTTCCCAACCGTTTTGTGGTGTTACGCCTGGGAATTTCTAATATCCCAGCCGTTATGTTGATTTTCGGCCGGGTCGACAAGTTTACCCAGCCGTTATCGCAGAAAATTCTAGATTTTTTTTTCTTCAGATTTTCGACGGATTTGAACTGATAAAATTGATGTTGAGAATTGATTATAAGGTTATCTGAGTTTTGTGATGAAGAGTTTCGTCATTTGTCTTCAAAATTTGTCAAAAAAATTTCACCAAAATCACCATTTTTCCTTCTTCAAAACTCAAAAAAATCAAGTTTAGATTCACAAAAAATTAATGTTTGGATTAGTCTAATCGATTCACTAAGACTGATTAGTTAGCTTAATTAATTTAAATAGCACTAATCAAATTAAGGGTAGATTAGACATTAGAGAAAAATATTGATAAGGGGTCATATAGGTTGTTATTTCATAACCCCAAAAACCCACCCTTTTTAAGCCCCAATAATAGGATCCTTTTTTTTATAACAACGGAGGCTCTTTCTAACGAGTTCATAACAATACTGGCCTTATTGGTATTAGTAGGGGAAACTTTTTTTTTTTTTTTTTTTTTTTTTTTTTTTTGTGAAATCCACCCCAAATACGGTTTTTCCCTAGTAAAAATAGCTCTAACAATTACACCTTCTGTTCAAAAAGACCGTCCTCTATTCCATTTTGGTCTGTTTCAAAAATGTGTCCAACTTCTGTTTATAGTCATATTGTTCCAATGAACTCTCTAACATACCCTTAAGTTTTCTATATTCATAAATTCTTTTTTCATGTGACTCAATCTAAATATTAACGAAATCTGTATAATTAAGGAAAAAATATATATCCTTCATTCATTTTCGAAGACAATATATATATATGGTTCCAAATTAAATTTCTTATAAAGGTTGTAATCTAATATTTAGAATATTTTTTCTTTTACTTCATTGATACCGTTTTCATAAATCGATATGTTTTATTTATTTTTTTATTTCGTATTTACAATCCCATAACAGTTTTTGGTAGTTTTTATTACTAACATTTTTATTGAAATAAATTAGGCAAGTAATTAACGGTAGGAATGTAAACTACTATGGTCTCATTAATATCTTGACAAAGTCAAACCGGACTGTCTTTTTAAAACGGAGGGAGTATCATTTTTTTGAAACAGAGGGAGTATCATTTTTAAATGAAGTTTTTTTAACCTTTTTTTATTTTATTTTATAAGTAGAATAGTGGTTCTGGTTCCAAGAAATGGGAGTTTATTGTCGATGAATAGTGGTTTTCATGATTTCATTGAATAAAGGGGGGGAAAATTGTTGGGAATATATTTTCAAAACATAAATTTATTCCCAATCAATATGTTTTTTATAGCCTTTATTGAAAGAAATTAATTTTTGTTATAATTAATTTGACCGTTTCATATTTTTAGTTTTAATGGTGTTAACTACACCATTATAACTTTGAGAGTTTCATTTTGTGGTTTTTAATGGTGTTAACTCAACCATAATAACATTTTCATGAACATTTAATTGTTTTGAAACTCTTGACTATAAATCAAATTTTTGGTTGGAAAAATAATTAGAGAGAGATTTTTCTTTTATGTTTTGGTGTTAAGATGAACTTGGAGAGTTGTTGAAATCCTTTTTGTTGTGGAGAGTTTTTCTTTTATGACTTGAGTTTACAAAAGAAAAGATTTTTAGAGAAAGAAAAATAAGTGTGTGAATATCTTTTATTTTTCTAAATGAGTTTCTGAGCAAGAATGAAGTGTAAAAGTTTCACATCCTCTCACCGTGCAAGAGCGATTGTGTATGAGATTGATCTCGGCCGATTTATCCTGGGGACGACGCGCCATTGAAGAACTGCTTGCACAATCTTGGGCAGAGCCGCGAAACGTTTTAAAGATAGCGACCTAGTCCGCGACTCAGCCATAACGTTGTCTGTTTCGTGTTTGATTTTATTTGTTGTGCAGGTACAATTCGGCAATTGTTCCAACAATTTTAAGACATTTTATTCTGCTATGGATACCATAAGAAAACAATTGCTCAAATGCGATAAGTATCACTGTTTTATTTTGTTTGATAGAATTATAACCAGAATATTTTTTCTCTAACGATTGAACATGATGCTTCAGATTTTAGGTAACCTGATACCTAAAGTTAATTTTATGTCTAATATTGATGAACTAGGAATAACATGGTTAAATATTTTTTCTTTGTGAACAGTTGACATAGACAAATATTGTTGATGTTAAACGAATGTTTTTAACATGCTTTAGAGTTTTATTTTTATCTCCTACACGAAATTGAATGGGTCTTGAAATTTTAGCCGGGTGTATTAGACATCATGAGAATCATCCATGTCATATTTCAGAATTTTTGGAGTCTAGAAAGTAATTTTAAAGTATTTTAGAAAAACTACATAACGTATCTGAAAAATTCAGACTGGCAGAAAATTAATATTTATTAAATCCGCTTTTCCTAATCTTTGTGTAGAAAATTGGAATCTGTGTATTACACGAAACTTGTAGATCAGGAACTTATTTTAAAACTCATTTTCAAATTTTCAATTTGGGTTTTCATTTTGAGAGATGTGGTGATTTCAAATCGTTGTGTATGTTTGTCCAAAATAATAGACGTGATATTGTTATGTTGTCGATGTTTTAGGAAGGTTCCAAAATTTTCTAGAATCATCTAGGTGTTTCCTTATTTTGGTATAGCTAGAGGTTTCATGTTTTAGTTAAACTCAAGGTTTCCTTTGTTAGTTATGTTTAGGTTTCCTAGTATAACTCATATACTTGGAAGACAAGTTTGTAACCTATATAAATAGGTGTACAAGTCTTAAGAAAAAAAAATATACAACACAATTAAGAGAAGAGTTCTCATAACTAGAGAATTTCAGGGTTTAGAATGTTTGGTTCATAGAGAATTGTTTAGGGTTTGTGAACAGCATCCTGCTGGTCATAGTTGTGGTTTATTCTCTATAATTCGTTCTATAATAAGAGTTGATCGTAGCCGTTTGTGGACGTAGGCATATTGCCGAACCACGTTAAATCTTGTGTCTTTCTTTGTTTCGTTTAGTGCATCTTATTTCTGTTTTCTTTAGTTCTACGTTGATCCAAAGAACTATTAGTGTCTTGTGAGGTTAATCCTAAGGAATTAATCCTAACAAGTGGTGCGGTGAGCGTGGAGAGGATCATAGTTGGAAGTGAAGATGTCTAGTTCTACATCAAGTGGAAGTTTTTCGAAGGTGCATGGATTTGATATTATCAAATTCAACTGGAAGAATAATTTTACATCATGGCAAACTGATGTTAAAGATATTCTTGTTAGTATGAAACAAATCAAAGCAATCAAGGACAAACCAGCAGCGTTACCAAAGGAATTGAGCGATGAGAAGTGGGATGACCTTGTTTTGGAGGCGTGTTCAACTATTCGGTTATGTTTGTCAAGGGATATCACTCATAATTTTTCGAGTGAAACCTCTGCAAAGGTGTTGTGGGATAAGTTAGAGAAGCTCTACTTGCAAAAGGATTTGACTTTGGAGCTTTACTTGAAGCGCATGCTTCATGTATTTCGGATGGCTTCAGGTAAGCCTATGGTTGATCATATTAACGAGTTTAATAAGATCTGTTCTGATTTATCTAACATCAGTGTGAATATTTATGATATGGACAAATCTATGATATTATTATGTTCTTTGACTCCATCGTATGATGCTTTCGTTGACTACTTGCTGAGTGTGAAAACAGAAGGAGACAATAAGTTGGTTTTCGATGATGTGGTCGCTGCTTTACAAGATAAGGCATTAAGGAAACAAGAGTTAAGCGATGAAGCACAAGCCGAGGGTTTGTTTGTTGATAGAGGAAAGAATAGTAATAAGAAGCAGAAGTCGAAGAATTGTTTCAAGAAGAACGATATTGAGTGTTATTATTGTCGTAAAACTGGTCATATTAGGGCTGATTGTCTCAAGCTTAAAGCAAGAGATGAGAACGTGAGCAATCAGATTCGAAGAATGTTGTTGCTTCGGTTGCGAAAGGCAGTGAAGTTTTAGAAGACCCAATGTGTGGTTTTGATGAGTAAGTGTTAATCGTTATATCAAAGAGTTATCTCAATGATGGTTGGATGCTTGATTCTGGTGCTTCGTATCATATGTTTCCTAGTAAGGATTGTTTCACCACTTATAGAGAGGTGAATGGTGGTACTGTTATGATGGGAAATTCTAATGCTTGCAAAAAAGTTGGAGTTGGTACGGTACAGGTTCGTTCGCATGGTGTCGTGACAACACTTTCAGAGGTTAGACATGTTCCAGATTTGAGAAAGAGTTTGATTTCGTTAGGAATACTTGAATCTCTTGGATACAAGTATGTTGCTGAATATGGATTCTTGAAGGTATACTACGATGGTAGTTTGAAGATGACCGGTGAAAGACATGGTAATTTATATCTCTTACAAGGAGATATAGTTTGTGGTGGAGCTATGGTTTCTCAATCAATTGATGAGAAATAGGTGGAGTCAACACGTTTATGGCATATGCGTCTTCGGCATATGAGTGAGAAAGGTATGTCCGTGTTGAGTAGTAAAGGCTTGCTTGGAGGTGAAAAGACTTGCAAGCTTGATTTCTGTGAGCATTGTATCTTCGGGAAGCAATGTAGGAGCAGTTTTGGTACCGTTGTACATCAAACGCAGGGTATGTTAGATTACATCCATTCGGATGTTTGGGGTCCCTCTCGTACAATTTCTAAGGGAGGTGCTAGGTGGTTCGTGACCTTTATCGATGACTTTTCGAGGAGAGTTTGGCTTTACACCATGAAGCATAAGAATGAAGTCACCGAGGTGTTTAAGAAGTGGAAGACCATGGTAGAGAAACAACTTAGTCGTGTGATTAAGTTCCGATAATGGCGGTGAATACATCGAAGACCCATTGAAGGTGTTTTGTGAGGAACAAGGTATCGTTAGGCACTTCACAGTCAAGGATACACCACAGCAAAATGGAGTAGCGGAGAGAATGAATCGAACGTTACTTGAGAGAGCACGGTGCATGTTGTCAAACGCAAGTTTAGACAAGATTTGGTGGGCTGAAGCAGTTAATACGGCGTGCTATTTAGTGAATCGATCACCATCAACAACTATTAAGTGTAAGTCACCTATGGAGGTATGGACCGGTAATCCCGTCAATTATTCTAATTTAAAGGTGTTTGGTTGTCCAACCTATTTTCATGTGAAAGAAGATAAGTTGGGTGTTAGGGCTAAGAAAGCAATTTTCGTAGGTTATCCATTAGGTGTTAAGGGGTATCGGTTATGGCGCTCGGAACTGAATAAATTTATTATCAGTCGTGATGTGACCTTTAATGAGAAAGCGATGCTTGATTCAAAGAAGTTCACTGATTGGGACTCTCAAATTGAAAGTGAGAGTAGTAGCGGTGTTGAAGATGATTCGATGCAGGTGGAGCAAAGGGTTCCTAGTTCATCTACTATAGAAGAAGAAAAAGAAACTATTGTAGAAGATGAAGTTGTGTTTGATGTTCCTAGGGAGGAATCTACACAACAACAAGTTGATAATATTCCGTCCTTGACGTCTCAACGTGAGAGACGTGCACCAGTCCGTTTTGGTTTTGATGAGTTTGCATCTTATGCATTTTATGTTTTTGAGGATGAGTCGTTTACCTTTGAGGAGGCAATGAGTAATACTCATGTCGTTGAGTGGAAAACAGCCATGGATGAGGAGATGAAGTCTCTTCACAAGAATCGCACTTGGGAGGTTGTTAAGTTGCCTAAGGGTCGAAAGAAGATTGGGTGCAAGTGGGTCTATGCGGTAAAGGATGGAATTCCAGATTCTAAGGGTGTCGTTAGTGGTGTACGATACAAAGCAAGGTTGGTATCTAAGGGATATGCACAAAGGGAAGGTGTGGATTATAATGAAGTTTTCTATCCGGTTGTTAAACATACTTCTATCCGAGTCCTTTTAGCATTTGTGGCGCAGTTTGACTTAGATCTCGAGCAATTAGATGTCAAAACAACATTCTTGCATGGAAATTTGGAGGAAGACATTTATATGTCACAGCCTATTGGTTATGAAGTTGCTGGTAAGGAAGATTATGTGTGTCGACTTGAGAAATCATTGTATGGTTTGAAGCAATCGCCAAGACAATGGTACAAGAGGTTTGATACATTTATGTTGCAGCAAAAGTATACTCGTAGTAAATACGATCAGTGCGTGTACTTTAAGAAGTTTCCAGATGGAAGTTTTGTTTATCTTTTACTCTATGTGGATGAAATGCTCATAGCTGCAAAGAGAAAGTCAGAAATTGATGTTTTAAAGAAACAATTGAGTTTAGAGTTTGAGATGAAGGATTTGGGTCCAGCTAAGAAGATTTTGGGTATGGAGATTACTCGAGACAGATCTAAGGGAAATTTATGTCTTACTCAGAAATCCTATCTTGAGAAGGTTCTTCGTTGCTTTGGAATGCATAACTCCAAAGCTATTAGTGTTCCAATTCCGCCTACAGTTAAGTTATCAAAACAGTTGTGTCCGACTACAACTGAGGAGAAAGAGTTTATGTCAAAGGTTCCCTATGCTACTGCGGTAGGTTCTTTGATGTATGCTATGGTTTGTACTCGTCCGGATATTTCACAGGTAGTTGGTTTAGTTAGTCGTTATATGGCTAATCCTGGAAGACCACATTGGTATGCGGTGAAGGGAATTTTGAGATATATTCAAGGGACCTTGGATATTGGTTTAGTGTTTGAGAAGGAGCAGAATTTGAAGGTCTGTGGATTTGTTGATTCTGATTATGCGGGTGATATGGATAAGTGTCGTTCTACTTCGGATTATTGTTTTACATTGAGTGGAGGACCTATCAGTTGGAGGTCTATGTTACAACCAATCGTAGCTTTGTCTACTACGGAGGCAGAGTATATTGTTGTGCCGGAGGATGTTAAGGAAGCATTATGGCTTCGTGTTTTAGTTAAAGACTTGGGGATTATACAACCTAGTGTTGTTGTGAATTGTGATAGTCAAAGTGCTATTTATTTAGCTAAGAACCAAGTTTATCATGCACGCACCAAGCATATTGATGTTCGTTATCATAAGGTACGAGAAGTTGTTGATAACGGATTCGTACAACTATTGAAGGTTGATACTGAAGATAATCCAGCAGACATGTTGAGGAAAGTCGTTCCGAAGGTCAAGTTTGAGAGGTGTCTCAGCTTGATCAATACTGCTCGTTGTTGAGGCCCTAGGGGCATTGGAGGCTACGGTTAACTTGTGAAGATCAAGCTCAGTTTGGTGGAAATATCGGCAAGGTGGAGAATTGTTATGTTGTCGATGTTTTCGGAAGGTTCCAGAATTTTCTAGAATCATCTAGGTGTTTCCTTATTTTGGTATAGCTAGAGGTTTCCTGTTTTAGTTAAACTCAAGGTTTCCTTTGTTAGTTATGTTTAGGTTTCCTAGTATAACTCATATACTTGGAAGACAAGTTTGTTACCTATATAAATAGGTGTACAAGTCTTAAGAAAAAAAATATACATCACAATTCAGAGAAGAGTTCTCATAACTAGAGAATTTTAGGGTTTAGAACGTTTGGTTCATATAGAATTGTTTAGGGCTTGTGAACAGCATCCTGCTGGTCATAGTTGTGGTTTATTCACTATAATTCGTTCTATAATAAGAGTTGATCGTATCCGTTTGTGGACGTAGGAATATTGCCGAACCACGTTAAATCTTGTGGCTTTCTTTGTTTCGTTTAGTGCATCTTATTTCTGTTTTCTTTAGTTCTACGTTGATCCAAAGAACTATTAGTGTCTTCTAAGGCATTAATCCTAACAGATACTTGAGATTAGAAATGTAAGAAACTATATTAAAAATCATGTTTTGATTTTATACTTCATACTATTGTTTTGGTAATGAAAAAATAAGATTATTGTTAGCAATCAAACTAGTTCTCCCCATATGTTTGATAAAATGCCTCATAGAAAGTTATAACTATATGTATGATGTTATAACTATACAACTTTGAATATTTGTTTGAAAATTAAGAGAAACTTGGAGTGCTATGTTTCATTTGATTTTCAAGTATTATGTAAGTGCATACCTTACTTATTTTTTGTTTGAAATGCTCATGTGTACATGATTGTGACAGGTGAAAATTCACTTATTTGAGCAAGTTTTTATTTTCCAATGAAATAAAAATTACGGGAGATTAATCGATGTGAGGAGCAATGGGGTTGCTGATTTCTTTGTTGGTTGGAAAAGAATGGACAATGGTTTATAACCAATTGAGTTTTAAAAGAAATTTAGGTATGTTTGATAAACTATTTGTAGTTGTTGTTGTGATCAAATAATGGCATTCTAAATTGAATAAATTGATTGTTCAATCTTAGAATAAACTTTAGGGAAACAAGATATTGAGAATTATTGTGTATGACAATAAACATGTGACTCATATAAGTTTGGAACTTATGAGATGGAAATTTGATATGAAACCAAAACCGAAATAATTAGAAACCAAGTCAAAATAAATGTGAATATCAACTCTCACTAAGAAATGAACATAACATTGATTATGAGATTATTTGTTATTCTTGCACGGCATTGCAAGGATACTTATTAACAACACTTTTCAAGCTTAGTTAATGTGAATTGTGGATACAGTGAGAGGTTGGTATATATTGGTGTTTTACACCATGTTTGTTTTGATAGATTATGGTTCAAAATTTGAACCGAATTTTTGAAAGAAATTGGTGTTGAGATATACTTACATCTCTAGGATTTTCGGTATTGGTATGGTCTCAAAGTTTACTTCGGGAAGAACCATTTTATTAAAAATGTTCATATTTCCGAAATGAGAAAGAATTTAGTTTCCCCATATCTTGTTATTAACAAGATTGAGATTCTAAATTTGTTGAATTTTATCATTGCACTACTACAAATGATAGGTTATGGATAAATTTTTTGAATATAATATTATAATTTAATCATAACATGAATTGAATTTTGAATAATTGAAATACGAATTTTTGTCATGCTTTTAAGAATTCAATGAGTTAGTGATATATATGAGCATGTTATATTTTCTTATGAACTTGGTGAATTTTGAGTAACATGTATGTAATAATCTTACCTAACTCATAAAGCATGTACATTTTCAAATCTTACGCAACTTGCAATGATATTGGATGAAATAAAATATTTGAGAATTTTATAAAGATGCTTCAAGTAACTTGTCCTGATATCAAATATGATTTTTGAGTAGTGAATATTAAGCAATGTTGCTTTCAAGAAAATTGTTTGAATTTTTCTCTATATTGTGCAAAACGTTTTGGGTTTAGATCATTGATTTATTAGTTTTTTCACAATTGTTGGGATCTTTGGATATTGTTTTGAAATTCTTGTTTGAGTCCAAAAATAGCGGGGGTTCCATATATGTTTTACCAACTTTGATTTAAATTAGAGGAACTAGAAAAATGAAGGTGACAAGTAATTCACTAAGAATGAACTTAGAAAAGCATATATAGTGAGACTAAATTGTAGTCATGGATATTTTGTTGCTTATAATTTTGAAGATAACTTCTCATAGAAAGTAACTTTGTTCTTAAAAAATTAATCTTTGGAAAAATAAAATCGTGAGCCTATTGTTTTTAGAAGCAAACAGAAAATTGTTAACCCTTGCATTCATGTCGCTAAATAACTTACATGATTGTTTTGTTGATGTTGTTTCTACAATGTATGATTTGTTATAGTCATAAGTAGAAATATATACTTTTTTGTATGTTAAAGATGAGAATTTGCGTAGACCAAGCATGAAAAACTTTTTAGTTTCTACAAGAACATAACGCAAAGTTAGATAAGCCATCATATATATATTCTGAAACAACTTTGAAGCAATTAAAAGAAAAAAAATTGTTTACTTGATTAGTTTGAATGATTTCAGAATTGATGAATGTGAAATGCACAATACACTTTGTTTTGTGTGCATAAGTGATTTGTTGAATTTTTATTCTAACTTATAGGATGAAAATGAAATTGAGAACATGCTTAGTTTACTATTTGACATGAAAGACTTGAGTGAAGATGGTGTATGTTTTTGAAATGAATTTTCTTTTTCTTTGGATCTATTTCATTTCAATGAAAATGGAATCTTAAATAGAGATAAATATATATAGCCTGACTGTAAATAAGTTTTCACTCATTTGGTTTAGTGCTAATGCTTTTGAGATTGTGTTTGATAGCACTAGACATGAGTATAGTAGCTCAGTATGTTTTTTTGCTACGTGATTGACTATATATAAGTATTTTTTGTGTAGTGAGGGTTTAATATATTACTTCTGTAGTGGGGGTTTTATATTCGGATTTACCAATCCTAGTATGGAAAATTGGTAAAATTTTGAGAAGGTTATGAGGTGTTTCAAACACACCTTATAACTAAGAATACCCTATCTAAATGGTTACCGCAATCTTTTAAGGATATTGCGAAGCTGATTGGACATCCTTTCAGTTAAATCCTTTGAGGAATGGAGCGATCTGATCCTCTAAAACATAGGGGAATAGACATATTAATCCAATGTGATAGTACGCGGCTATTGCAAGAATTGAGAATACATGCAACGACAACTATAAGAGTTGATATTATGAGAATGGATTATATAATGTCTGAAAATAGTTTCCACTAGTCCTTTGACGAACGGATTGATAAGAAGATGTGAATACATCTTAGGGATGAGGTTGATGCTCATTGAGATTGAGTCATTTATGATGGATACCCAACCTAGAAATAGGTTCAAAGGGACTAGACGAATTCATGGATGATATGGAGATGCGAGAATCATGCTTTTGAAGAATTCATCCCACAACATGACATCCTGAAACGAGTAAAGGTTGAGTTTAATTTTCAATTTTAAAATTTTAAACTCTTAATGATGTTTATATCTCTATTTAGAGTGTGGTACATTCAGGAGTACTCTTGATAGACTCGCCTATATGAATGTGAAAGTGTGGCCGTTTTCTATGAGAATATGGGCAGTTCTCTACATCAATCATTAAACTGGGATACAAGCGCAGGGCCGTAATGTGATGGCTTTAGACTTTATACTAGTATAGTCGTGTGTGTTGAGTAATCTTTTTATCTCCTAGAGTTCAAGACTTATGTTCACTCTATGGTCAGATTTTAAGAGAGCCTATTAACACTACGTAAAGGTTCAAGTCGTGAGACACCTTTGCTTATGCACAACTCTGTTCGTTCTTGCTCAATGTTTTAAAAATATAAGTGGGGGATTGTTGGAAATATATTTTCAAAACATAAATTTATTCCCAATCAATATGTTGTTTATAGCCTTTATTGAAAGAAACTAATTTTTGTTATAATTAATTTGACCGTTTCATATTTTTAGTTTTAATAGTGTTAACTACACCATTATAACTTTGAGAGTTTCATTTTGTGGTTTTTAATGGTGTTAACTCAACCATAATAACATTTTCATGAACATTTAATTGTTTTGAAACTCTTGACTATAAATCAAATTTTTGGTTGGAAAAATAATTAGAGAGAGATTTTTCTTTTATGTTTTGGTGTTAAAAAGAACTTGGAGAGTTGTTGAAATCCTTTTTGTTGTGGAGAGTTTTTCTTTTATGACTTGAGTTTACAAAAGAAAAGACTTTTAGGGAAAGAAAAATAAGTATGTGAACATCTCTTATTTTTCTAAATGAATTTCTGAGCAAGAATGAAGTGTAAAAGTTTCACATCCTCTCACCGTGCAAGAGCGATTGTGTATGAGACTGATCTCGACTGTTTTATCCTGGGAACGACGCGCCATTGAAGAACTGCTTGCACAATCTTGGGCAGAGCAGCGAAACGTCTTAAAGATAGCGACCTAGTCCGCAACTCAGTCATAACGTTGTTTGTTTCGTGTTTGATTTTATTTGTTGTGCAGGCACAATTCGGCAATTGTTCCAACAACAATTCTATTTTTGTCGATGATTGAATATGTAAACATACAACCAATCAGTTATGTAAACCATAATCATATTGCTAACAGATGTAGATGACACAAGTTATTAGATATTAAAAAACAAACAAACGAACAAACTTAAACAAAATCTCTAGTAATAATGTATTTAGTTTTATTGTTAGGAGACATTTTCTTCTCTGTGTGTTGATTTTTCCTACTTTTTACCTTCATACCAAAAGATTTCACTGAAAGAAAACAGCTCATGTGTGGGATTCCTTGGCACTCGCCCAATCTATAATCTTCCTCCACAAGTACCTTGAGAGATTCCGTTTTCTTGTCATAACAAGAAATACCCCTTTTTGCTACCCATATTAGGACCTCATTATTCTTTGTGAGGGCAAACGGTTCATGCAACTCATTCACGTCAATAACTGAAGATGGTATACGAAATTCCAAAATCCAGCTCCAAGATTGGGATCCCTCTTCAACATCATCGATTTTTTTGTACGACCATATATCCATGTCCTTGCCAAATACATAATAAACAAGACACATACGCCCACCCAACACCCTCATTTGATACAAGATTTTCTTCTTCCGATACAAGGCTTTGTCACTAACATCAAGACATTGTGGTATGGTTGGGAGCACTCGGAATTCTTCATTTAACAAATCGAATGCCACGATTTTTGCTTGCTCGTAATCCAACCAATAGATTGTTCCATTTGCAAGGACACCCCTTCTGGAGATTGCGTAGGTTATTTCTCCAATACTTCTCCACCCACTGTCACTCCCAAGTGTGTATATCTCAACAGATCCTTTGCTCGTGATGGGCATATCAGAGTACTCTCTATCTGGATAATGGATTCGAATAACCTTAAATTTGTTGTTTGAAGGATGGTAGCCAAATCCGCTCACAACAAAACCCTTCTTATGTTTGATTCGTGGAAGGTTGATGTACTCGGTAGTTATAGGGTTGCAGATGTAAACAGGATCTAGGACTTTGTGATGGGGCACACGAATACATACCAGACCATTGCACGAACCAACTATGTGATCTATGAAAAAACATTGCAAGGAACCTTGCCAATTAATGCCAGGATGAATGATCTTCGTCAGACTTTTGTGTGGAAACTCCTCACCAGAATTAGCTTTATCATATATTTCATCATAACTGCCATAGTAAAGTTCAAGATTCCTTTTGGAGGGTGTCCGAATCAAGAAAAGAAGACCCACTTTTCTATGTGAGAGAAGCTTCTCCCAAGTTTTGCAAACAAGTTTGCAGTTCAAAAGCGGATCCGGAGGAAGACGAGAAAAGATCTCCATTTTTATATCAACAGGAAGCTCCTCCATCAATCAATATATCAAAAAAAAAAAAAAAAGGATTTTAAAAAAAAAAAAGAAAATAGCATACATAAACCAAAACAGACAAGTAATTAGCATAAAAAACAGGACTTAGATTGAAACTTGTTACTGCGACCGAGCCACCAGAAGGAAAAAAATTAAGAATTCCTTCAAGCCTAGACGACTTTTGGTACAATTTTCTCTCTATTAATAACTTCTTATATATATGCGTTCAGAGAAAAAAATATGTACTGTTTATAGAAACCAAATACCATAAGGTTCAGGAAACCTAGTTTTTTCCAAAGGAAATTCCTAGTTAACAACAACATAAACACAAATCAATAAACTTATGCATCGATTAATTAGATTAGATCAGTGATTCTTCCTGAAATAATAATTATTTCAATAAAAAGTAAATAAATTAAGAAAAACATACTATTAAAATCTGAAATAAAAGAAAACCACCTGTTTGAACTGCTTTTCTTATTTTCATAACTTAGAAGATAGATCCCATCTCTGCTCCATATGATGTGGTAAAAAAAGTTTCTTTCTCGGATTTGAAAGCAAATAGGAAAGAAGACAAATTGTACTTTCTCTTCCTGAAGCCTAGAGTAAGAAGCTATTCACAATCCAAGCTTTCTGAATCCAATAAATTCTATCAGACGAACTGAAAGTACTATTTAACCTTAGAGAAAAAATGGTATTACAGTCCCGTGTAAATTGGGCCGTGCCCGGCTAAAAAATGATATCCTTAGGCTTATTTTTAGAACGCGCAATTGGGGAAATCAAAACTATTTGGGGATAGAGGAAAAAGATAAAAACTGGATCCAAATATCAAATCAGGGTCAATCCTTATCTATTTTTTTTTAATTCCTAATCTACCCCTCACTAATTAGATTTAATGATTATTTAGAATTAGTAAAATCTTAAGATTTTTTGTTAAATGATTAGTGTGTATTTTTATTTGAATTTGGGTGAGTGAGGTGAGAGTAGAAGGAGGGAAAAAATATTTGAGAGGGAACCATGCCGGCATTTGTTGGAAAATTTTCTGGTTTTGATCTTGAAAACCTTTTTTTTTTGCTTTTAATCAGTCCACTGCCGGCACAGTAAGTTGATTTTCGAGCATGCCGATACTGCTACCGGCATGGTATGATGCTTAAATTTCTATGCCGAAACATGATGTAAAGTATCCAGAAACTTTTTTTTTTCACTTGAATACCGGCATTGATAGATTTCTATCGAGCATGCCAGCATCAAGTTACAACGTTAAATGTTAGTTACCAAGCATGTCGGCACCATTTTCCGGCATGGTGTTCATCAATTCCGGCATGGTCTTCATCACTTCCAGCGATGTAAAAAAAAATTATTTCCGGCATGGTATTCATCACTTCCGGCATGGTCTTCATCTATACCGGCATGGTCTTCATCACTTCCGACATGGTATTCATCACTTCCGGCATGGTCTGCATCACTTCCGGCATGGTCTTCATCACTTCCCACATAGTATTCATCACTTCCGTCATGGTCTTCATCACTTCCGGCATGGTCTTCATCATTTCCGACATGGTATTCATCACTTCCGGCATGTTCTTCATCACTTCCGGCATGGTCTCCATCACTCCCGAATGTTAAAAAAAAATCGTTTTCAAAGTGAGGAGCAGAGAAGGAGAAGAGAATTTGAAAGGGAGTGGGGAAAATCTAGAATTTGAAAGGGAGTGGGGAATATTTAGGTTTCAAAGCCCTAACCTTAAAAGAGATTAATAAGAGGTGAAGATGGAAATGGGGGATATGTTTTTGTTTTTTGTTTTTTGATTTTAAGTTTTTTAATTTTTATTTTGAGGGAAGGGTGTTTTAGTATTTTCACCCCAAAAAACACCGCTTAGCAGACACCTTTGGTTAGGGGAAGCAATTCATATCCTCCCATTAGTTTTGATATCCCCCAATCGCGCGTTCTATTTTTATGCATGGCAAACATTAGATTTGTGAAAAATATTATAACCCCCTACTATATGGGTTCAACATATAAAAGTCCCACAAAATGGATCGTTCATTGTCAACTTCATACTTTAGGAAAATGCTATTAGTAGGCCAAAAATATCAATTTCTTCAGATCTGGCCCATAATTAATTACTACGAATTTTAGTAATGACGACACTACCCTTTTGAATATATACCAGAGGAATATCAGAAGATACATTTATTTCTCAATTTTCTTTCTCTCTCATATCTCTCTCGGTTGTTGAGAAAAAAATTGTAGGGTTTTCCTCAGATTCATTTTCATCTTCTCCTATTAGATCTTCTACTGCAACAACGGTGAAGAAGTTTTGGATACGAAGATTTTTTTGATGCGATAACAAACAAAAAAGATCAACTGCATCTGAAGATCAGATCATTTTATTTTTATCTCTTTCAATTTCAGAGCTCTGACGATTATTTTTTGTTTCTTATTCTTCTTCTGATTTTATTGATTTTGTGGATCTGAATCGATTTGATTCAATAGATTTAACAATTAATCAACGAATTAGGCTCAATCAATGGATTGAACTGATTTTTCGTTTTGAATCTAGGAATTAATTTGTTAGAAAGCTACTGCATGTTAGGTTTTCGTCGTTCTTTGATTTGTTTTATTAGTTTGATTACGTTTGATGTTTGTTTTAATTCACTCTACTCAGATCCTAGAAGAATGCAACAAATGTACCCGTGAAATCTTGCTCTAAATCGATTAGAAGATACGAAGAAAATTGTCATCAACACTTGAATCTGAAGATTCATCATCAGAAACTATTTGAAAGATAAGTTTTATCTCATCAGAACAAAGATTCAATCCACATAAATGATCCAACTGATAAGTTAATATGTTACTATCATGTTATTAATTTCATCATAGTTATGGAATTTTTGATTTCAAAAACCTATTTAATTCGATTTCATCTCGAAAACCTTATTCAAATCATGATTGGAGTTTAGATCTATCAGTATCTCATCTTAATCTTTCTTTTGAGATGAAAATTATGAAAAAATTTAGCAATTTTTTTAGGGTTCTTGAGTGAGATTTGATTTATCTTCGAATCTATAATTCTGACTGAAAAAAAATTCAGATTAAAACTCAATATACTTTCATTAATATTTAGGGCTGCACAAGACCCGCCCACGATACCCAAACCCACCCGTACCCGCTAAGTCCGTGGGTTTTTAATCCATACCCGCCCGTTGTGGGTGCGGGGTTGGTTATGAAAAAAAAAACCCGCTGTCTGTGGGTGCGAGGTTGGTTTAAGCTAATACCCGCCCAAAAAACCCGCAGATTATATACCATTAGATAAAACTAATCCTACCCGTCCATTATGAAACCCTAATACTAGTAGATAGGATAACTGATAACCCTCATTCACTTTCTACACTCTTCTCTCTGTTCGGCCTCTCCTCTTCTTCCTCCTCAGTTCTTCTTCTTCACCTACGAACGACAATTATCAGAAATCTTCACCAGAAATCGACAACAACAACTTCGAATCTTCACCAGAAATCGACAACAATCGAAAAATCAACAGATTCAACACTTAATCTTCATCTGTGAACTTCCTAGATATGAATATTTTGGGGGTTTTGGTTTTCTTTTTCTCACTTAATCAAGAAGAATAGAAGTTACTCTAAATACTTGAATATAAAGCGGGTTTAAACCCGTTTAAACCCATACCCGCCCAACCCGTAGCGGGCGGGTAACAAAACCCGCCCGCTGTTTGTGGGTGCGGGGTTGGTTATGAAAAAAAAAACCCGCAGTATGTGGGTGCGAGGTTGGTTTTAGCTTATACCCGCCCATACCCGCCCATGTGCAGCCCTATTAATATTACTCATTTAGTCGATTTAACTTTCATCAGCTTGTGTTTTCGTTCTTATTTAATCATCTATGTTTTAAATGGAAAATGTTGTACTTATTTAAAAGTCAAGAACATATGCATATGAATGATCTATGATATGAAATGTGTATCGAATCGATAGTTGTTTGTTGTGCCTGAATTGTCAGTTCATAGCTTGTGATGGTGAAAGTTGGAGCACATGGTGATGCTGGTAGTGGTATTGAAGCTAGAGGGTTTTCATTGTGCTTTAATTTTCTCATTTTGATGATTATGCACAACATGTGTAACTTTCGTCTACACATCCAAATTGCATGTGCAACTTGCATCTACACATCCGAATTGCATGTGTAACTCTCAGTTACACTGTTCAGATGCATCGGTAACTCCCAGTTACACTAGTCATATACATGTGTAACTCCTATTTACACTAGTCAAGTGCATGTAAAACTGGTTATACATTATTGTGTGTATTGTTCTTTTTAATCTCATAAAATCTTATTGTTTTTTGTTACTCTTAATGTTGCCAATAACTCAATAAAGTTGACTGCTTATTTTTGTGGTATTTTTGTAGGATGGTCTCCCTGGAATTGGAGTTGGCGCTGAAATGTTGAAATGAGGAGTATGAGGTGGAATTCATAATTGAGTAATTGTGGAATTTCAGAATGGAACTGAGGATCAAGTGAAGAAGATTGTTGACACACTAATGGTGCTGAAATTGCATCCATAGATGTTGTTGGTGAGTAGTGTTGTGAAATGGGAAGCACACAAAACACTTGCAAGTATACAAGGTCAAGATTTGTAATAAAAGGGTGAGTAGGGGTTTGTCCACAGGGAGAGGAGCATATAAGAAGTTTTCCTAGGCTAATAAGAGTGGCAATGCACTATGGCAGGCAAGGTTTCAGGCATACAAACAAGAATGCAAGGTAAAGCAATAGAGAAACAGGCTAAGAACCACAGCAGGGAAAGATAACAGACAAGGAACCAAGGCTTGGAAAGTAAAGCAGCAAAGAAACAGCCAAGAAAAGCAGCAAATAACCAAGGCTTGGCAGCCAAGGGCAGGGTGAGGATTATGCACTGACTTCAGTGCACAAAAGCTACAAGGTGCAAGAAAATGAAAGGCAAGAAAAGTAACTGAAATACAAGCACACAAGACTGAAAATAAAAGTGACTGAAAGGGGATTGGTGGGTAAGCCAAGGCTTATGATCCACCTTGTGTCCTAATCAAGTGACATGTTTCTAGGTTATGTTCATTCCTAAGCATACAACTAGAAATGAAAGAACACCAACTTGCTCACTAGTCTACCCCTAGCATTGGCTGTCTTTTGACAGTACAGCCAATCACAGGCTCTATGAGCATTGGCATCTCTCATTTGCACAATCAAAACACAGCAACAGGAAGTAACTATCCTAGCTCATTCACACTTGACAGTGCACAAGGCTTCACTGAGCCTTGGCCTGAGGCTGATTAGCTCATGCTAACCATGTTATGGCAACATACATACATCATATGAGATAATTTAAACACAAATTGCAACATATCAGATAACTATAACAGAAGCAATTCTCAACTGTTAACAGACAAGCACTGAAATTTTAAGTTCATAAAAATTTGTCTCAAATTCTCTACTGGCTAGTCCAGAGAGATACACAGTGTGTTTCACACACTCCCCACAACACCATTTATACCCAATACACATAATTTTGGTTTTCCCCAATTTTTCCCCAAAGTCAGTAGAACTAGGGTTTGGTGAAATTGATTTACCTACTGTTGATGAGATACTCGCTCCATCTCGTCGACCCAATCTTCTCCTGCTTCTTCTCGTTCCTCTCGAGCTCCAATTGATGCTTTAATCATCACTTATATCCCCAATTTCTCACCTAGGGTTTCAGTGAGCAGAGATGAGAAATTGAGGAGATTAGTTGATGTAAAACGTGATAGTGATGATGGGTATAGGTAGAGTGATTTGGGGAGAAGATAGTGGAGTGATTTGGGGTGAGGTGGTGGTGATGGAGACGGACATGGTGGTGGTACGGGGTATGGTGGTTCTGCAGAGGGGGGTGATGGAGGAGATGGTTCGATGGAGAAAGGGAAGGGTGCGTTTGTTTGAGGTGTAGGTGCTCGGTCGCTAGGGTGTGAGGCGAGTGTATAGAGTTTGATGATCTGCGACGCTGAGCCGTGGGATAGGGAGATGAAAGATCAATCGGACGGTGAGATGAAGTGAAGTTTGTAGCGACCGCTGGATTATATAATACAACAAAATCAACGACGCCAGATGGAGTTAGGTGTTGTAGTGTTAGGCGGAGATATCAAACTTCGATGCACAGCAAGAGAGCGACCGTTGGATTCAACTACCATCTAATCTGAAGGCTTGAAATTTCAGCGCTGTGGTGCTTGGCAGAGACTTCAGATTTTGATGCTCTATGAAGGAGCGACCATCGGATGCTTCTCTGGGAACTGATCTGACGGCTGAGAACGGAGGCGCTTTGTGTGTAGAAAATGAGGTTGTGCGCACCATTCTTCGCGGCTTCCTTGCGTAATTTCTCCCGGCTTTTCACTACTTTTCTGCTCTTTTCGCTCCGCGACTCATCCGAACTTTATTTATTACCTAAAAATGCAGAATTAATTAATAAAAATATTTATTCTTGAAAACAATGAAAATACAGAATATGGGATAAAATGTAGAATTAATGCATAAAAGATGAGTTAAAATGCCAACAAAAAGGGATAAATATATACAATATTTGGCACTCATCAAATACCCCCAAACCTGAATTTTACTTGTCCTCAAGTAAAACAAAACTAAGGAAATCCTAACTATACCACTGTCGCTGGTCTCTCGAATGCATTTAGCGTATGCACTAAGCCTTTTAAACCACTAAGTGTCCCTAGTGGACGAGTTGAAGTCTCGTGAAGGTTTGCTTAGAACGTACCTACAAAGTTCTAGGTCAAAATATAAGCTCAGATTCCATCAAACGTGACATGTGCAAAACAGTTTAAGCTCACAGCAAAATGGAGATGTCAATCTAGCTATCGAAGGCACAATCCTAGCACTGATAACAAAAAAAGACATGTGATAAGAGTGTAAAGTGTATCTACACATGTGTAAAGAAAGATCGGATGTTATGACTACTAATCACCAAGAGATAGTTTCTCAGGCTAAGAACCAAGGTCGAAATCTAGCTAGCTGTCCGGACTTTACGAGAATTGTGAATGAGTTGGAGGTATTTCACAATTACTCGCGTTGTACATCAATGGCATACACCCTCCTTGCTTATTACAATGAAACAACAAAATGACTATTTACATGACTCTTATTTACATTGACTACTCTCTTTTTTATTTTTGGAACAAGAGATGATGGAATTGATAAATACTTGATTTTTTTGTATTTTTCTGATTTTTTTTTTTTTTCTGAATATATACATCGGTTTTTTTTTTTTTTTTTTTTTTTTTTTTTTTTTTTTTTTTTTAAGAGTAAACACTTTTGATACAAATACAAAAGGAAACAAAAATTACATGACACTTTGCAAGAGGTAGCCCTTTTTGCACCCAGTTAAATTCGATGGTTGTCTTTCTTAATGTAACCTCCACCTTCTATCCCAACCAACCAAAGAACAAGCTAGTCAAGTTTCGTTCAGTATTCTAAAGTGATTGGCAATCGTAACTTCCTATCAAACACCTTGAAGATCGAGGCCATACATGTATTGGTAGATCGTGCGCGTGCAAATTTCTTATCACAATGTGAATTGTGCTAGAATCAGGGTGCCTAAATATCTAGACTAAGACTCCTAATAAAAATACATATTTGCACAAGAGTCAACATTTCAAGGTAAATGAGCTCCATTTTTATGATTTTTCATTTTTTAATTTTTTTTTTAATTTTGATTTTTAATTTTTTTGGAATTTTTCAATTTTTTCAAAAAGAAGAAGGAGTTCGTTTTCAATTATGGCAAATTATCATGGTATCTACTCTATACCCCCAAACCTAAACTAAACATTGTCCTCAATGTTTCAAAATATGGAAAGAATTATAAAACAATATATGAAGGGAACATGCTGAGTAGAGTAAAAGGAGAGAGAATACCCGATTGTACTGGCGCTCGATTAAAACTCCGTTATTCAAGGCAAAAATCCATCATATTAGCAGTCACAATGGATGAGCACAAAATATACACAAAAGGAAATTTAACTAACACATTATCTACAAGAAAATTTGGTTTTTAATGGGATTGGACTTTTTGGAAAAAATTTGGTTTTGTTGGGAACATTTGGTTTTGATGGGAAAACGAAAAATTTTGGTTTTTAGGGAAAGATTTGGAAAACTTTTTGGTTATTTAGGGAAAGAGTGGACCAGTTTAGTCCACATAGACTGGGTCCTCCAGGTTGGTTGTTTCAATGTCGGGTGGAAATGGCTCAAGGAATGGCTTTAATCTCTGCCCGTTGACTTTGAAAACGTTCTTGTTGGAGACATCCTCCAGCTCTACAGCTCCATGAGGAAAAACTGTGCGTACTAGGTACGGACCCTTCCATCTGGAACGCAGTTTTCCTGGAAAAAGATGTAATCGGGAGTCATACAGCAAGACTTTCTGACCAGGAGTGAAGGATTTGCGCAGAATACGCTTATCATGAAATATCTTCATCTTTGCTTGTACAGCTTGGCACTGTCATAAGCCTCATTTCTCAATTCTCTTCCAACTCGTTGAGTTGAAGTTTCCTTTGAATTCCAGCTTCGTCCAGAGAAGTTCAGCTCTTTGATTGCCCAGTAGGCACGATGTTCTAATTCCACAGGTAGATGGCACGGCTTTCCATACACTAGACGATAGGGGGACATGCCAATTGGTGTCTTATAAGCTGTTCTATAGGCCCACAAAGCATCATTCAATCTCAATGACCAATCTTTCCTGGACGGGTTGACCGTCTTCTCCAGAATGTGCTTAATTTCCCTATTAGACACTTCCACTTGTCCACTAGTCTGAGGGTGGTACGGAGTAGCAACCTTGTGAGTTATGCCATACTTGCGTACTAAAGACTCAAAGTACTTGTTACGAAAATGTGAACCGCCGTCACTGATGATAGCTCTAGGGGTACCAAAACGTGCAAATATGTTTCCTTTAGAAATGAAAGTACCACCTTGTGGTCATTTGTTCTGGTTGCTATGGCTTCTACCCACTTAGAAACGTAATCAACTGCGACTAGGATGTACAACTTGCTGTCAGACATGGGAAATGGACCCATGAAGTCTATCCCCCAAACATCAAAAATCTCCACAATCAAAATGGGGTTATAACCGGAAAAGCCATCTAGAAAACAGTAGTGACTGTGTCCAGACACACGTTCTAGCATTTGGTCAATGAAAGGGAGCGGGAAGTGATCCTTCCTTGTTACTGTGTTCAACTTCCTGTAGTCGATGCATACTCGCCATCCTGTGATTGTACGAGTAGGGACTAATTCATTCTTGTCGTTCTGAACAACAGTAATGCCTGACTTCTTAGGCACAACTTGAATGGGACTAACCCATTTGCTATCGGGAATTGGGTATATGATACCCGCATCAAGTAGTTTCAGGATCTCTCCTTTGACTACATCTCTCATGTTAGGATTAAGTCTCCTTTGCATTTCCCTCGATGGTTTGGCATTCTCTTCAAGGTTAATGTGGTGCATGCAAATGGTGGGACTAATTCCTTTGAGATCTGAGATGGTCCATCCTAAGGCCTCTTTGTGTTCCTTAAGTACTTCTAAAAGCTTACTTTCCTGTTCCGTGTCTAAACATGATGAAATAATGACAGGTAAAGTATCAGAAGAACCTAGGAATGCGTACTTCAACGTACTAGGCAATGGTTTCAATTCAAGCTTGGGTGGCTCAACAATGGATGGAATAAGCTTGGAATCAGAGAATAGGGGTTGTTCCACTTCATATTTCCTTTCAGTGACGTCCATTTGAGGTACAGATTCGAGCAGAGATAGGACGTCACTACAGTATGCATCATCATAGAAATCAGGGTTAAAGTTCTCCATACATGCTTGAAAGGGGTCAACGGATAGAATGTTAGTCAACGAATCTTGCATTAATCCTTCAATCATATTAACTTCATGCATCATCATCATCAAGATTCACAGGTTGTTGACTAATATCGAACACATTCAATTCTACCGTCATGTTACCAAAAGACAGTTTTAACACTCCATTCCGACAGTTGATGATCGCGTTGGACGTAGCCAAGAAAGGACGTCCTAAGATGACAGGAATGTGACAGTCTGGGTTTTGTACAGGTTGAGTGTCTAAGACAATGAAGTCTACGGGAAAATAGAATTTGTCAACCTTGATCAAAACATCTTCCACACTCCACGAGGAATCTTGACAGATCGGTCTGCCAGTTAGAGTGATAGATGTTGGTTTCAACTCCCCAAGACCTAACTGCTCATAAACAGAATATGGCAGTAGGTTAACACTTGCACCTAGGTCTAATAACGCTTTATTGACCGTGTGTTCTCCTATAGTGCAAGAAATTGTTGGACATCCTGGATCCCTAAACTTGGGTGGAGTTTTGTTCAGAATGATGGAACTCACCTGCTCAGCTAAGAAAGCACGTTTTTGCACATTGAGCTTGCGCTTTTGAGTACACAAGTCTTTGAGGAATTTGGCATAAGCAGGGATTTGCTTGATTGCTTCAAGAAAAGGAATGTTGATGTTGACTCTCTTGAACAGATCTAACATCTCATTGTAATGGGTACTTTTCTGTTGATAGATCAATCTTTGAGGAAATGGGCAACAGGAAGATGAGTTGGCAAAGGGACATTCACAGCAGTAGAATTGTCAGATTTTCCAACTTGCTCAGATTCTTTGGTTTTCTGGGGTTGTGGAGACAGTGGAATTTGTATCAGACTCATTAGGTTCGCCTACGTTGTTCTCGATGACTTTACCACTTCGGAGGGTGGTAATGGCATGGATTTGATCAGGTGAGGTTTCAGTGCAGGATGTTGTGCCTGTTTGAAATATCCTCTTTGGATTTTGTTGGGGTTGGCTCGGAAGTTTACCCTTTTCTCTCTCACATATTTGATCCATCTTTTGATCTAGATTTTTCTGACTTTGCATCAAACTCTGGAACATTTCCTCTAGGTGGATAATCTCTTGTCGTATTTGTTGAGGATATGATTGTTGTTGAGAGTTTGATTGTTGTTGAGGGTTTCTCGGGTGTTGATAACCTTGATTGTTCTGATATCCCTGATTGTTTTGATAGCTCTGATTGGGTTGAGATGGTCCTCCTTGAGTGGGTCCTTTTGACCATGAAAAGTTAGGGTGGTTTCTCCATCCTGGATTGTAGGTCTGTGAATAAGGGTTATGCTCTGGTTTTTGAAACATGGCATGTGCCTGTTCAAGCCTAGACTCCTGGACTGCAAGCAAATCGGACAATTTTGGAATTGATGGTTGGGGTCGTTACAAGCAGCACAAACAGATGAAGCGACATGTTCTCGGAGAGTAGTGGTGGAAGGTTTTGAATTTTTATGTAGTTCTAACTCTTCTAATCTCCTAACTATTGATGCCATGTTTGCTCTACCCTCAAAATCCGCTTCAATCCTAAAAGCCTTTGCTTCGGATGTAGTCTTTCTGGTTTCACGGATGGATTCCCACTGTTGCGTCTTTTCAGCTACTTCAATTAAGAAGTCCCAAGACGCGTCAGCAGTTTTATCTACGAATAGACCATTACACATCGACTCAACCGTTGTTCGGGTGGACACATCTAGACCTTCATACAAAATTTGCACAAGTCTCCATTTTTCAAAACCATGATGGGGACATTGGAGCAATAATTCATTGAATCTCTCCAGGTATCTAGCTAAGGTCTCACCTTCTAATTGCACAAAGCTATTCAGACTTTGACGAATTGTCGCAGTCTTGTGGTTCGGGAAAAACTTTTTGAAAAACTCCTTTATGAGGTCATCCCATGTCATGATGGATTGAGGCTGTAAAGCATAAAGCCAGGCCTTTGCCTTATCTTTCAGGGAAAAAGGAAAAAGCCTTAACTTCAGGGTTTCGTCGGTCATTTGAGTGAAACGCAGAGTTCCACAAATTTCCTCGAATTCTCTCACGTGGTGGTACGGGTTTTCATTCTCAACACCTCTAAAAATAGGAAGCATCTGTATTGTGCTTGATTTCAGCTCATAATGGCCATTGGCCTCGGGTAGCACAATACAAGAAGGTTGACTGGCTCTAGTTGGGTACATATAATCCTTGAGGGTACGGGGTTCTCCCATTGTTTCTGGTTGATCTGGACTGTCTCCCTCAGAACTTAGAATTTCGATAGGTTCGTCTGGGTTAATTCTAACAAGTCTGTTTGTCTGGTCTCTGTAGGTCACAATCATGTCCTAGTAGGTACCTTAACTAACATGTTGGTCAGACAGAGCAATCGGAAACAATTTGGCCCACAAGGGTTATGAAGATTTGGTTTTTGAATGGGTTTTGGTTTAAAGAAGGGGTTTTGTTTTTGGTTTAAAAATTTTGGGCTTTGGAAAAAAAAAATTTGAACTAAACCTAGCATAAATTATCACAACTCATAAAAGAAAATAAAAACAATAATAATAATTAAAACAAGCCCATAAAAGAAAAAAGAAAAATAAAAGAAAAATAAAGAAAAACAAAAAAAATTATTACAATCCCAAATAGAAAAAAAAAGAAAAAGAAAATAAAAATTATTACAATCCCAAAATAAATAATTAAATTAATTATTACAAGCCCAAATTTGAATTTAAATGAGGCCCAAGTGGGTTAACTCATGGGTTAGGCTTACTTGTTTTTGGAGGGAAGCCCAAAAATAGGCTTTTAGTCCCCTTTTAGTTGCACAGCCCAGTTGGGCTTTAGGATCGTCCTAGCAGCTCACGTCCAAGCCCAGCAACAACAGGTGGAGCAGAGCCCAACAGCAGCAGCAACGGAGCCCAGGAGCAGAAGTTGCAAGCCCAGCGAGATTGAGGTTACTAAGCCCAGCTCAGTTGGTTCAAGCCCAGCTCAGTTGGTTCAGAGCCCAGCAGCAGAGGGTGCACAAGCCCAGTTGACAGCTTCAGTTGGCAGCCCAGCAGGCTTGGCAGCAGCAACAGCAGCAGCAGCAGCTTGGCAGAGGAAGCACCAACAGCAGCAGCAACAACAGGCTTTGGCTTTGGCTTGGCAGCAGCACCAGCAGCAGCAACAGCAGCAGCAGCAGCTCCGCAGAGAAGGCAACAGCAGCAGCAGGCTTTGCAGCAGGCTTGGCAGCAACAACAAATAATGCACAGCTCCAGCAGCAGTTAGCAAGTGAACAAGATAGCAACGAACACACACAACTATGCAAGCACAACAAGGCCACAACAGCTATGAAAACTTCAAAAATATGGCAGCCAGCTCCCCGGCAGCGGCGCCAAAAACTTGTTGTGAAATGGGAAGCACACAAAACACTTGCAAGTATACAAGGTCAAGATTTGTAATAAAAGGGTGAGTAGGGGTTTGTCCACAGGGAGAGGAGCATATAAGAAGTTTTCCTAGGCTAATAAGAGTGGCAATGCACTATGGCAGGCAAGGTTTCAGGCATACAAACAAGAATGCAAGGTAAAGCAATAGAGAAACAGGCTAAGAACCACAGCAGGGAAAGATAACAGACAAGGAACCAAGGCTTGGAAAGTAAAGCAGCAAAGAAACAGCCAAGAAAAGCAGCAAATAACCAAGGCTTGGCAGCCAAGGGCAGGGTGAGGATTATGCACTGACTTCAGTGCACAAAAGCTACAAGGTGCAAGAAAATGAAAGGCAAGAAAAGTAACTGAAATACAAGCACACAAGACTGAAAAATAAAAGTGACTGAAAGGGGATTGGTGGGTAAGCCAAGGCTTATGATCCACCTTGTGTCCTAATCAAGTGACATGTTTCTAGGTTATGTTCATTCCTAAGCATACAACTAGAAATGAAAGAACACCAACTTGCTCACTAGTCTACCCCTAGCATTGGCTGTCTTTTGACAGTACAGCCAATCACAGGCTCTATGAGCATTGGCATCTCTCATTTGCACAATCAAAACACAGCAACAGGAAGTAACTATCCTAGCTCATTCACACTTGACAGTGCACAAGGCTTCACTGAGCCTTGGCCTGAGGCTGATTAGCTCATGCTAACCATGTTATGGCAACATACATACATCATATGAGATAATTTAAACACAAATTGCAACATATCAGATAACTATAACAGAAGCAATTCTCAACTGTTAACAGACAAGCACTGAAATTTTAAGTTCATAAAAATTTGTCTCAAATTCTCTACTGGCTAGTCCAGAGAGATACACAGTGTGTTTCACACACTCCCCACAACACCATTTATACCCAATACACATAATTTTGGTTTTCCCCAATTTTTCCCCAAAGTCAGTAGAACTAGGGTTTGGTGAAATTGATTTACCTACTGTTGATGAGATACTCGCTCCATCTCGTCGACCCAATCTTCTCCTGCTTCTTCTCGTTCCTCTCGAGCTCCAATTGATGCTTTAATCATCACTTATATCCCCAATTTCTCACCTAGGGTTTCAGTGAGCAGAGATGAGAAATTGAGGAGATTAGTTGATGTAAAACGTGATAGTGATGATGGGTATAGGTAGAGTGATTTGGGGAGAAGATAGTGGAGTGATTTGGGGTGAGGTGGTGGTGATGGAGACGGACATGGTGGTGGTACGGGGTATGGTGGTTCTGCAGAGGGGGGTGATGGAGGAGATGGTTCGATGGAGAAAGGGAAGGGTGTGTTTGTTTGAGGTGTAGGTGCTCGGTCGCTAGGGTGTGAGGCGAGTGTATCGAGTTTGATGATCTGCGACGCTGAGCCGTGGGATAGGGAGATGAAAGATCAATCGTACGGTGAGATGAAGTGAAGTTTGTAGCGACCGCTGGATTATATAATACAACAAAATCAACGACGCCAGATGGAGTTAGGTGTTGTAGTGTTAGGCGGAGATATCAAACTTCGATGCACAGCAAGAGAGCGACCGTTGGATTCAACTACCATCTAATCTGAAGGCTTGAAATTTCAGCGCTGTGGTGCTTGGCAGAGACTTCAGATTTTGATGCTCTATGAAGGAGCGACCATCGGATGCTTCTGGGAACTGATCTGACGGCTGAGAACGGAGGCGCTTTTGTGTGTAGAAAATGAGGTTGTGCGCACCATTCTTCGCGGCTTCCTTGCGTAATTTCTCCCGGCTTTTCACTACTTTTCTGCTCTTTTCGCTCCGCGACTCATCCGAACTTTATTTATTACCTAAAAATGCAGAATTAATTAATAAAAATATTTATTCTTGAAAACAATGAAAATACAGAATATGGGATAAAATGTAGAATTAATGCATAAAAGATGAGTTAAAATGCCAACAAAAAGGGATAAATATATACAATATTTGGCACTCATCAAGTAGATGTTCTGATAATGTTGTGAATGTGCTATTACATTTCATATTTCTATGGATTAGAAGTATTCAATTTTGAGTATCTAAGTAACATAGTTAAGTGCTTCAACTTTTGAGTATCTAAGTAACATCTCTTTTGTTGACATGCAAGTTGTTTTATCATTGCAGGTAAGCTGAACTTGAACTGAAGTAGTCTGAACTTCGAAATTTGGTATTGGCAGTGAGCAAAACTAGAATATGCGAGTTTTAGGTCGAGGATGAGAAGAAATAAAGTTTCTTCTGAGCAAAAAGAGCCTGGACTTGAAGATCTACCTTCAATTATATTGATTGTAATGCCAATCACTTAGGTACGAAACCTAATATTTTTCTTTTGTCTTCCTTACTGCTCTCAATCATCTTCTTTTGAAAAGTAAGTGAAGATATAGGTCTGGAATAGTTTGTTCACTTAAATTATTTTCTCGTTTACATCTGTTTGAAGACTTTATTGTTTAACCACCTTGTCAAGGATGTGATAGTTCATGAATTGACCTCATATTTATACATTAACTGCATCCATGGCTTTGACACAACCCATCTGCTGGAAGGTAGTTGCAAAGATGACAGCTTCATCAAGAAAATTGTAAGTAGTGTTGGTACTAGTATTGCTGATTCGTTGAACAATTATTATGGCTTTGACACGATCCATCTGTTGGTACAATATACTTATATCCTCTTGGGGTTTTGTAAGTGATATTGATAACTTGGTTTTCATATTTCAGTATCTGTGTTTCAGGTTTGTATCCTTAACTGATCTTTTTTGTATGTGTAACTATTAGTTAAACATGCTAATTAGATGTGTAACTTCTAGGTACACAAGATAAATAGATGTGTAGCTACTAGTTACACATACTAATTAGAAGTGTAACTTAAAGATACACATGTTGAGGATATAAAGTCTACGTGTTAAGGATGGACTTCAAAGGATATAAAGAAGGAAAGGTTGCAGCTGTTGTGTTGCACACAACCTTAGCAAGGATTTTAGGTAATTTTTTTCAAAATTTACATGAAAATAGAAAATAATAATGTTACTTATTATGTATCTCCAAAGTCATGAATTTGAATACTATTTAATATGTTTGTCTAGTTTTTTTATGAACTTTGATACTATTCCTAGATTTTTTTGTTGATTGTAGATTTTTGACTGTCATGGTTACCATATTTTAAAGGTATGGAGAGATTGTAGGGTTTTCGGATACTTGCCTTCCTCTTACTTACCCTACATGGAAAGTTACTGGAACATGATGCAGGTTCAACATAACATTTGGTGCATTCTTGGATCTAATTGATGATAAGCTTAGGTTGAGCAACGTTGGTGTTATTAACATTTGGTGCCTGAACTAGTTGCTAACTGAAACATTCTACTGTAATACTTTCCACTTAAGTTTGCATATATCTTGAACAAGTTTTTAACAGAAACGTTCCACTAATTTCCCTTTAGTTTAAATGTTTAGAGTCTTTGACCATTATTTTTACCTCATTAACATATTGTTCTTATTAATAATGGCATAGTCTAGATCTTACTTGTCTTTTGATTTTTAATCAACTTTTTGTATATAATTTTTGTGATATACGCATGTGTAACTCTCAGTTACACAGTTGCATGTGTAACTTCTTCTTACACTAGACAGATGCATGTGTAACTTCTAGTTACACAAGTTAGATGCTTGTGTAGCTTCTTGTCACACATGCTAAAATAAAAATAACTCTTTATCCTTACATTAGGCTTCAGATATAAGTTATCATGTGCCTTTTATGTGATCTTTGTTCTATAATTTTGCCTTGCAAGTATTCTCTAATTTTGTTTCTTTATTTTTTGTCCATCCAACCTAATCCCATGGATGTTTTTTTTTTTTTTTTTTTTTTTTTTTTTTTTTTGCATATGTGCAAGTATATTTGAATCGAGAAAGACAAAAAAAAGAAGGAAACATTTCTACTATAGGATATAGTTGATTATTTCTAGGATTTCGCTTTCCATATCTCGTGGCTTAATTCGTTTATTTTGTTCAAACAACCAATTACTGTAATTTTAGTAGGACAAATTATTGTAAATGAAAATTAAAGTAATACTATGTATTTTTTGTATCTGTAGTTTTGATGTATAATTGATGAGTAACTTGTAGATACACATACATATAGTATATGTAATAAAAAGTTACACATGCATATGAATGTGTAACTTGTACATATACATGCCATAAGCATATGTAAATTATGTGTATACATGTGTTAACTACAGAGTATATACAAGTGTAGCTTTGCATTACACATTTTATATGAATGTGTAACTTCTGGATACACATGTCATATGCATGTGTAACTTCTGTGTACACATTCATATGTTAGTGGTGGTCGGCGAGAGGTGGTTGGCGGTGGGAGGCGGTGGTGGTCGGAGGTGGGTGGCGGTGGTGGATGGAGGTCGTTTGAAGGTGGTGGTTGGTGGCGATGGTGGTCGAAGATGGCTGTTTGTGGTGGTCGGAGGTGATTTGACGGTGGTGGTTGGAGGTGGGTGGTGGTGGTGGTGGTCGGAGGTGGTTGGCGGTGGCTGTGGTGGTCGAAGGTGGTTGGAACATCATCACACTATATTTTAATAATTTTGGTCCTAAATTTAAATTTTATTTAATTATGGGCTTGACAATATGCATAAGGGTATCAACGTCTTTTAACATTTAAGGCCTAGATATAACTTCTTTTATTTAAGGGCTTGATATTATGGGTAACCCATGGGTCGGGCCTTAACCTAATTTACCCTTTTGCCATATATGCACCCATTATGGGTGCGCCAAAGTTCCAAACTTATATGCCTTATATCAGTTATAATATATAGGCATACAGTAGATGGTCCATCGCTAATGTTTCCCGCGATCGATAGGGTGTCCATCGCTAGATGGTCAAAGTATCGCTCACTGGTCATTCTAACGCCAGTGCTAGTCATTACATCACTCGCTGATCTGATCATCGCTTATCAGTTCTTCATCAACGACTACCATTTTTCCCCTTTATAAATACCTCAAACTCATTTCAACTCATATCATAATTTCTCAATCTCCAATTCTTTTCACCACTCTTCCAATTTCTCAGAGAGCACGGCTGATAATATGATCATAGTTGAGTTCGTAGCGAACGGACGTGCTGCCGGAAATCAAAGAGTTGTTAATCATGCCAATGTGCGAAGCGAAATTGTGAGAAGTCAATTTAGGAGGCGATTACCAAAATTCACTACTGCGGAAGATGAATGTTGTAGCTCCCCCAAAGCTAGCAGTTGAATAATCCAAGAGATTTACGAATAAAGAGGCACTAAGGATCTAAAACATTTACTCAAACATTCAATTAAGAAATTTGCTACCAAACTTAACCCAGAAACTAGCCCCGCTCTGAAATATATATATATATACAAGAGCTCCTCTCAAATGATACTAATACAATAGTCATTTGGTTTACAAATAAAATATACAATATAACAAACATACAGAGGTTAACCAACTAACGAAATCAATTCTTCAAGCTTTCGCAACGCAACTCTGATCTGTCTCTGAAATTGAAAGCGGAAAGGCTGAGCACATCATCCCTAAAAGGGGTGCCCAGTAGGAATATAACTGAAAAAGCGGGGGTCTAACAACACCACCCAATATTTCGCTTAGCAATTTGTATGGACTAACTCCGAAATACTTTGATAGAGAATCAACTAGACAGTCAGACTCAATCTAGATAAAAAGTATCTCAAGGAGTTATTATCTCTCTCTTGATTTGATTTCTACTCAAACTAAAATCAATAGCGAGTCTTTATCAAATACAAGGAATAACTTGGACGGTACCAAAGACCAATGTCCAAGGATCAATCAAATTCAATCAACAACCAAAGGGTGGATTTCCAATTGATGATCACGAACGCACAACCTGTATTATTTCTATTATATAAAATATAATGCGGAAAAGAAATAACACAAACACCAGAAGAATTGTTAACGAGGAAACCGCAAATCCAGAAAAACCTCGGGACCTAGTCCAGATTGAATACACACTGTATTAAGCCGCTACAGACATTAGCCTACTCCAAGCTAACTTCGGAATGATCTATAGTTGAACCCCTACCAATCTCCCATTGATACAAGGTACAGTTTTACTCCTACGCCTCTGATACCAGCAGGACACTGCGTACTTGATTCCCTTAGCTTATCTCACTCAAAACTAAGAGTTGCTGCAACCCAAAATCACAGACTTGATAATAAATGAATCTGTCTCACACAAAAAAGTCTATCAAAGGACAAATCTGTCTCCTGCAGATAAACCCTAGTTTTTTTTTTCCGTTTTTAGATATAAAATCAAGGTAACAGGAACCAATTGATAAGCCAGACTTATATTCCCTAAGAATAGCCTAGATTAATCAATCACCTCTCTACAATCCTTCCTGACTACACAGGCGCTTTGTCGAGGAATCACAAATAGTGAGACGAAGATGTTTGTGACTTATTTATCTTGCCTATCGGAGAACTCTCACGATCTCAAGCCAATCAATTGATTGTACTCGTACGATAGAAGATGCAAGATCATATCACACAACTACGATAAAAGTAGTATCGGTCTGGCTTCACAATCCCAGTGAAGTCTTTAAGTCGTTAACTCGAGTTTATAGAAGAAATCCAAGAGTTAATGGAGATCGACTCTAGCGAGCGCACTAGTAGCACACAGACGTGTGGGGATTAGGTTTGCTCAATGCTAGATGTCTCATATATATAGCCTTTCAAATCAGGGTTTTGCCTTAGGTACAAAGCAAACTCTATCCACCGTTAGATAAAAACCTGATTTAGATTCAAGCCAATATCTCTAAACCGTTAGATCGAAAGACATAGCTTGTCACCCACACTTGGGTACACGTTTACTGGGTTTGAGAAAACCATACCCAAACGAATACATGTATGTTGGTTCAACATGATAACCCAAAAGGTCAACCATATGAGCATCTCATATTAATCATGTTCTTCTTCACCATAACTAGTTCAATTGACTCAAATGAACTAGTTAAGAGTTGTTCAATTGCTATGAGATCTTATGTAACTACACAAGACACAATTGAAACAAAGATGATTCGATTCGATTAGAATCGGCTCATGAATATTATAGCCACGTTTTGCATAAAGCATTCCTTAATAATTAATGTTTCATGTTCAGAGCACATCTTTAGATCATAACCTCTTAAGTTCACAAAAAAGTTCGTGGACTTAAGTTAATCGGTTGAGTTTTCCAAACTCAGCAGAAATTCTCGGGTCGAGAACTTCCGCCAGTTCGCGGACTTAGCACACAAACGAGTTTTGGAAATCTCAGCAGAAATTCTCGGTCGAGAACTTTCGTCAGTTCGTGGACTGAGTTTGCGGACTGGGTTCGCAGACTTGGCAAGCCAATTCCATAATCCTACCGATTTCTCTTGATCAACAAAGTTCGAAAACTTCGGTTCAAGGAATATATGGTTATATAATCTAAACTCTCATTTCAATCATTGAAACATCCTCAGAGGGCGATATTCAGTCGTGAAAAAAAACGGACCTTTCTTGTTAGAGCAATTTCCAAAGTGATTGAAACTTTCATGACTTTCGTCACTAGGTGAAGATAAACCTGATCAAAGCGAAACGCTTTACCAACACATGATTTCGAGAAAAAATAAGCAATGAATACTCATCTCGAAATATCAAGTGTATATGATCTAGTCTATATAGCATACGACTTTTGTATCATAAGAAGTAGGAGAAGAATAGATAGACTTTTGAGTGATAGATAAGTTCAAGTCTTCATATACCTTTTTGTTGATGAAGTTCCACGGTTCCTTAGTGTAGATCTTCGTCATTGTCGTTGAATCACCATAAAGTCCTTGAGCTTAACTACACTTTTCCTATCCTAGTCCGAGACTTAGCTAATAGGCTAGAAATCAAGACTTTATAGTTTTGATCACTAACATTGACAAACATGCTTGATATAGCAACGCATGCGAGGTTGACCGAGCTATGCTCTAACAATCTCCCCCTTTGTCAATTTTAGTGACAAAACTATTAATACATATGGAATACAAAAAAGATAAACTTTAGTGGCTCCTATTCCATAGTCCAATCTTCAATGTTCTTTGAAATCTTCGTCCTTCCAAGTACTCCAATGATCCCAAAGGTTGTAAGTTTAGTATCACCGTTGTTGAAGATCCGTAGCTATAACAATGAGAGAAATCGATATTCTTGATCATTATTATATAGTGTCATAATATTATTATGAGCATCAAAGTCCAATTGCATCACGACTTTAACAATAATACTATGGTGATATGTATCACTCCCCCTTAGTCAATACTCCATCTCAATCATGGAAACCACTCCCTCTTACGCAATGATCCCAAAACCATATGTATTTGTAGTGTGACCTACAATATTTCTTCCCCTTTTTGTCAACAAAATTGGCAAAGGTACAAGAACGGGTTCATAATGAAATTTCCACAAGAGACATTTCATGACCAAAAGAAAGACAACATATCATCTTAATTTAGATGCAATCTTATAGCCGAAGCTAACAGCATTCATCAAGGAGTTTTAAGACGCAAGATAACCCCTATAAAATTCCACAGCCGCACTCCCTGCAAGATATTATGATTAAGCACAAGTTCAAAAGAACTCTCCCTCATTTGATGTCATTCCCAAAGGAACAACAACAACGACCTTAATTTCGAAAGAAAAGAAGGATTTTTATTTGGACACCAAACCATGTGAATGATTTTTTATATCCAAAACTCAACCAAAATACTCACAAGTAAACCCATGAATATTCTAATTGGAATACGTAATTAAATCAAAACCACAAAAGTGATCAATTTAATTGAAAGTGCTCAACATAAGTAAACTCACGGAGCAACATGCTACGAATAAGTTAATCATATGGAGGTGACTAATTTAACCGTTCAAGTACTCAACATAAGGAAAACCTTACGGAATACATGACTACATTAACCAATAGAACATGATAGTGTAGCCGTTCATATACTCAACACAAAAACTTGTGGAATATATGAAAACTAAACTAGATTAATTACAAGAGAACCTATAATTAATCCAATTGGAATACAAACAAATAACCAAACTAATCACCGAGGTAATCAATTTAATTATTTTGGGCTCAACATAAGAGATTATGGAACCCCGACTAAGATTATCATAAGACATGACAACCTTAACCGTACATGTACTCAACATAAGAAAGAAGACTTTTGGAGTACAAACTAAATAACCAAGGATGATTAATTTAGTTCATAATGCTCAACATATAGCGTCTTACGGAACAACCAACAAAGCCAATAAAAATCGACTTAGTTGTATCGTGCTCAACATAAGATACACAATGGAGCCTTCATGGTAATACATAGCAAGATGGATCAATGAAGATCAATACCGTGGATAACATACAAGGATCTATTCTGTCTTTGAATCATTATATGTATAACAACATAATAGACTTTATCCTTGTCACACAAAAGATTTAATCCTATTTTCCATCAAATACATGATTGCATAGGCATAACTTTTGTATATGTCAAAAGTTCATTCGTCCTTTCATCAATACGAATACCAATTCATGAACGACTTTACTTTTGACCGCAATATGGGACATTCAAGTTCACGGACGCAAACAATACATATCCCATAAAAATATTGCAATATAACAAACCAAGAAAATACTGCAATAATCATCATCCTCCAAATATTTTTAGAATTTAAAAACAATAAACCTAAAAAAATAAGCATAAGAAGATGAAAACAAAAATACCTATGTGTAGTCACAATCATCGCTATTCAAAGCACTAGTTATTCTTCCAACTAATCCAAAAAGAAGACATCCTAGGAGATAATGCCTTTGAGAAATTCAGCATCATTCCCGAACTCCTTGTTGTCAGCAACCATTGGAACATACGGTTCACGAAGATAGGAGTTTATATCAACGAACTGTCTTGGCTGATTATGCCGTACCAGGGCTCTATGAATTTCTAAGGACTTTGACACAAAAGCCTTTATTTCACGAATCTCCTTTCTTACTTCCTTCAACTCATCAAGAACATCAGAAAACTAATGATAGTTAGAAGACACTTCCTTTGGCTTTCTTGCATTACTCCTTTTTCTTTTTCGGGACGGAGTTACAAGAGATTTTTCTTTTTCCTTGATTGATGGCTTAACAATCATGTTGACATCACTTATATCCGTAGACATGCTTTGAGAACAATTATAACCAACTGATTTTTGTGGATGGAATTCACAATCTCATCAGGTCTAGAGATAAAAAGGATATCAAGAAGAAAAAAGGAATGTAGGGTTCGAAACCTATAAACAGGTTCGTGTTCGTTCAACTCTAAACCCTATAAAGAGTAGAATTATCGATAATAACCCTTTTTTTTATTTGATAAACAAACACAACAACTCTAAAGAGAAACTTTTCTACAAGCCTGCGCGTTTGCGATCTTGTCTCTTTCGATCAGGCACATGAGACAAGAATTGCCCAATTTGTGTTGTGGTGAACAAAAATTTGTCCACCACTTTCCTCAAGAGAGGAATCTTCAGGCTTATGTCTATGAAAACGATTTGACTATACTTTCTTTTCAAATGGTCTAATTCTATCCCTGGAAACCAACTTCTTTGATGAAGATAATATCCTACATACCTTGGCGGTCTTATAAGTAAGTTCCAACTTTCTTGCTAACCGATCTGCTCTTCGTTGAAGTTTGTTAGCGTGCCTCATTTGATGCTTGTACTTGTAACATCTTGATAGTTCGTGGCCCTTCATCGAACAAAACGAGCACGTCAATCTTGGATAATATTCAGGCATCTGTGGTGCGACAGAAGCTAAACACATAGTAGATCATGAAACATCACGATCAGAGTTTCCATAGGATAAATCAATCGAATCTTCCAGCTTGATTGGGTTTCCTTCTTTCCTGAACCCATTGAGGTTGATATATGTATTGCTACAAGTATCAAAATCGATGTTTTCACCAAGAAGCCCTACACTTGATTTCCTATCTTCATCGGAATCATAGGTTTCAGACATTTCATCAAGTGTTACAGCTAGACCTTTGTTCCCAGTGTATTTTATACGATTTGGGCATTCGTTAGCAAAATGGCCAAAACCCTTACACTTAAAGCACTGAGGCATGTCCTCGTCATCAGCCTCGTCAGCATCCCTGTTTTTAGGAGGTACGCGACCGTGAGGTTTGTTTGATGACCTAGGTTTGTCTCTTGAAAACCGTTTACTTCTCTTCAACAGAAGATCCCTAAACTGTCTTGTGATCAAGGAGACCGACTTGTCAAGGTATTCATCTGAAAAATCATTCTCAGACTGATCATCTTCAGAGACATGAACACTTTTACCTTTGGCAAGTAATTTAGTGCTCTTCTGTACTTTAAAGGCAACATCCTTACCGACTTTGGATGTATGCTCATGGTCAAAGATCTTTAGCTTCCCAACCAAGGTGTTTCTGGAGACATTATTGAGGTTATTACCCTCAACAATGGCATGCTTCTTAGACTCGTATCTAGATGGCAGTGATCTGAGAATTTTCATCACAATGTCCTTTTCAGGAATAGTCTTACCCAATGCAAAATATACATTAACAATTTCAGACACTTTGTGATTAAACTCATCAAATGTTTCTTCATATGCTATACGAAGGTACTCCCAATCGGAATTAAGGTTTTGAAGCCTAGCTTCCTTTTCACTGGAGTTTCCTTCAAATACGGTTTCTAAGATATCCCAAGCATCTTTAGACCCAATGCAATTAGACATATGGTGTTGAAGACTTGGGGCAATGGCATGCATGATAGCATTCAACCCTTCATGATTCTGCTTTGCAACAAGAATCTCGGCAACTTTATATTCACCAATATTCTTGGGAACAGTTCCGTTTCCGGCTGCAATAACGGGTGCATCATATCAATTGACTACATATACCCATGATTGAAAATCACGCGATTGAAGAAAAGCTTTCATAACAATTTTCCACCATAGGTAATTTGAGTCGAAGACTGGTGGTACGTTAATAGAGATAACACCTCTGTCCATAGAGTCAGATCGCTACAAACACGGACTTGTTAGGTCTTAAACCTGTTTGCCTGCTCTAATACCAATTGAAAAAGCGGGGGTCTAACAACACCACCCAATATTTCGCTTAGCAATTTGTATGGACTAACTCCGAAATACTTTGCTAGAGAATCAACTAGACAGTCAGACTCAATCTAGATAAAAGTATCTCAAGGAGTTATTATCTCTCTCTTGATTTGATTTCTACTCAAGCTAAAATCAATAGCGAGTCTTTATCAAATACAAGGAATAACTTGGACGGTACCAAAGACCAATGTCCAAGGATCAATCAATATCAATCAACAACCAAAGGTTGGATTTCCAATTGATGATCACAAACACACAACTTGTATTTTTCTATTATATAAAATATAATGCGGAAAAGAAATAACACAGACACAAGAAGTTTTGTTAACGAGGAAACCGCAAATCCAGAAAAACCCCGGGACCTAGTCCAGATTGAATACACACTGTATTAAGCCGCTACAGAATCTAGCCTACTCCAACCTAACTTCGGACTGATCTATAGTTGAACCCCTACCAATCTCCCACTGATACAAGGTACAGTTGTACTCCTACGCCTCTGATCCCAGCAGGACACTGCGTACTTTATTCCCTTAGCTGATCTCATCCACAACTAAGAGTTGTTGCAACCCAAAATCACAGACTTGATAATAAATGAATCTGTCTCACACAGAAAAGTCTATCAAAGGATAAATCTGTCTTCCACAGATAAACCCTAGGTTTTTTTCCGTCTTTAGATATAAAATCAAGGTAAGATGAACCAATTGATAATCCGGACTTATATTCCCGAAGAAAAGCCTAGATTAATCAATCACCTCTCTACAATCCTTCCTGACTACACAGGCGGTTCATCGAGGAATCACAAACAGTGAGACGAAGATGTTTGTGACTTCTTTATCTTTCCTATCGGAGAACTCTCACGATCTCAAGCCAATCAATCGATTGTACTCGTACGATAGAAGATGCAAGATCAGATCACACAACTACGATAAAAGTAGTATCGGTCTGGCTTCACAATCCCAATGAAGTCTATAAGTCGTTAACTCGAGTTTAGAGAAGAAACTCAAGAGTTAATGGAGATCGACTCTAGCAAGCGCACTAGTAGCACACAGACGTGTGAGGATTAGGTTTGCTCAATGCTAGATGTCTCCTATATATAGCCTTTCAAATCAGGGTTTTTCCTTAGGTACAAAGCAAACTGTATCCACCGTTAGATGAAAACCTGATTTAGATTCAAGCCAATATCTCTCAACCGTTAGATCGAAATACATAGCTTGTCACACACGCTTGGGTACACGTTACTGGGTTTGAGAAAACCATGCCCAAACGAGTATATGTATGTTGGTTCAACATGATAATCCAAAAGGTCAACCATATGAGCATCTCATATTAATCATGTTCTTCTTCACCTTAACTAGTTCAATTGACTCAAATGAACTAGTAAAAGAGTTGTTCAATTGCTATGAGATCTTATGTAACTACACAAGACACAATTCAAACAAAGATGATTCGACTCGATTAGAATCGGCTCATGAATATTATATCCACGGTTTGCATAAAGTATTCCTTAATAATTAATGTTTCATGTTCACAGCACATCTTTAGATCATAACCTATTAAGTTCACAAACAAGTTCGCGGACTTAAGTTAATCGATTGAGTTTTCCTAACTCTGCAGAAATTCTCGGGTCGAGAACTTCCGCCAGTTCGCGGACTGGGTTCGCGGACTGAGTTCCTGGACTTAGCACACAAACGAGTTTTGGAAATCCCAGCAAAAATTCTCGGTCGAGAACTTCTGTCAGTTCGCGGACTGAGTCTGCGGACTGGGTTCGCGGATTTAGCAAGCCAATTCCACAATCCTACCGATTTCTCTTGATCAACAAAGTTTGAAAACTTCGGTTCAAGGAATACATGGTTATATAATCTAAACTCTCATTTTAATCATTGAAACATTCTGAGAGGTTGATATTCAGTCGTAAAGAACAACAAACCTTTCTCGTCAGAGCAATTTCCAAAGTGATTGAAACTTTCATGACTTTCATTATTAGGTCAAGATAAACCTGATCAAAGCGAAATGCTTTACCAACACATGATTTCAAGTAAAAGATAAGCAATGAATACTCAGCTCGAAATATCAAGTGTATATGATCTAGTCTATATAGCATACGACTTTTGTCTCATAAGAAGTAGGAGAAGAATAGATAGACTTTCGAGTGATAGATAAGTTCAAGTCTTCACATACCTTTTTGTTGATGAAGTTCCACGGTTCCTTGGTGTAGATATTCGTCATTGTCGTTGAATCACCATGAAGTCCTTGAGCTCAACTACACTTTTCATATCCTAGTCCGAGACTTAGCTAATAGGCTAGAAATCAGGACTTTATAGTTTTGATCACTAATATTGACAAACATGCTTGATATAACAACGCATGCGAGGTTGACCGAGCTATGCTCTAACAATAACATTTAACTTTCAAGAAATCATGGCAAGACATGGAATACAGTACACTTTTCCCAAACATTAAAAAGTGACCAAGTCACTGTAATAAACAAACATGTATATGGACAAACTCCTTCTTCAAACAATGTATAATATGGTTGTGCAATTCCGAACTCACAAATCCACACCTAATCGTATATATGGATGTCGACAATTCCGAACTCGCAAACTACCGACCAATATATCATAAAAGCTCTAGGTATAAATGTAAAGGAGAGTATCCTATATACCACATGTGGAAATTCTTATTTCCCATAAAAATTCATATTGACATTCAAACATTACAAGTCCTTTCCAAACCATGGAAAGATTACAAAGAATCAACATAACACTCATAATACAAACTGAACAATGCATGTAATGCACAAATATGCGATGCATGGGTTTGTAAACATAAACTTTTGTAAAAGAACAACAATTATTACTAAAGAGTCAAATGTATTCCCACCTCTTTTGATGACAAGCCACGCCTACCTCGAGATCCACGATCCACTGGTTCATCATTTGAATCGATCGTTGTTATCTTTAGCATAGTTAAGGTTTACTAATTGAATTAGGTTGATTCTATAGTCCATAGCTAAGACTTAGGAATATCTACAACTTTGTAGAATAATCCTAAGGCTAATTCAAACCATAAGGGTCCAATACTTCAAACTAGGAAAAACTAAACCTAAGTCCAAGTCCACTACACAAGTACATTAACTTAAGGCCCAGTCTACCTGAGTTAACTAACAGTCAATAATAGTTAAAGGGTCAAGGTCCAGGTCAAATAGTCCACTCGGTCAAAGAAAACAACTCAGTCAAGGTCAACTGAGTCCAAGGTTCACTGAGTCAACCCGATTCAACTCAGTTAGGTCAGCTAAGTCAGATCAGTCAGATACCTAACTGATGGAAAATCTCAAGGCATGAGCCATTGCTCAGGCCAATACAATTGCAACCTCATTTATCACTAATCTAATTCAAGCCTGCATCTTAGTTCAACTTCAACATACTCTTCTTTGTATAACTACTCAAATTCTATTTCTACAACATCATCATAACACATTCATTCAAAACAATGATTCAAAACTCAATTACAAAACTAAACTCAGTTTACCTGCAATTACAGATACAAGCTTCTACTGAAAGGATTCAACTTAATTATTTCCTGCGACCGACAATTCCATTCCCAATTCCTCATTACATAATCACTCCACTGCCAACAACAATATCTTCAATAACTCGGTCAGACATCATTCACCACACTAACCACCACCTGTAACCTCCCATGTATCAATCTTCCTTATAATAAGGATCTGCATTACTTAACTCATCATATTCATACCAATTAACCAAATCAATACATCTGCAACACTACTACCAATTTCAATACCACCACCAACACAAACAACTTCATTACTACCTATCTAAACCACAGTTCATTCACATCCCTTGAACTTCAGCGTCATTCCCAACTCTCAATATCGAGACCCTAATTCATTGATCCATCAATTCACCGATAACAATCTCAATTCCAACTGTAACTCCACTCTACCAATCCATACCCACCTCTAATCACACTCCTTGAACATCAATTTCATCTTCTAGACTTCTTTTGAGTTCATCTTATGAAACCCTAATTCTCTGATCATCTCCAAAACAACTTCAAAACTGCAATTAAACCTCAACCCTTGTTTATTCATCCAACCATAGCTCTAATTTCATCTGTTAAATCTTCAGAACCTAACTCAACTCTATAACCCTAATTTAGATACTCACAGATTCGAACCCTAACTGTTCTTCATCATGATTCACATCTCCAACATTCCCTGCATCATCTACACATCATCATTACCTGATTTCCATCAATTAATTCTCACTCACCACTCTCAACTCTCTCGCAGGAAAAGAACAGGAAGGAGAGAAGAAGAAAGAAACGATAAGAAGAAGAATAAGAAAGAAGATATGATTTATCTTCTCGGTTTGCTGTCGATAAGACCAAGCCAAATTACTGGAAAACCCGATGAAAAAAATAAGGGAAGCCACACGGTTAAGCTCTGAACTTACTATTTTTCCCTTCATACACATCCAATGATGCTTCCTCGTTTGATGTCCGATTGACACGTTCGGGTAATCCATTCTGCTTAACTTTTCGAGATATATCTAACAATACTAGTTTCACATCTATATCGTTGTTAGATTAATTTCTATTCAGTAAAGTTCGTGTTAAACTAATCGAGTTATTATCGGCTAAGACGTCTCTTGACTAGTCTAATAGCGTTAACAAGCTTGAGGGTCCTTACAAATGTATTTGCAGGAATTATATTTCTTTTACTGAGACTCTATTCGGAGATGCATTACATCCCCAAACATTTTGGGAAAGGATTTTTGGGAAATTTAAAGAACAAACAATGAACCTCAACAATCGTGATGTTTCAGAGTTGAGTCATCACTTCATTATAATCAGTCAGGAGAATACTAGGTGTGTATTTTTACTTCAGCAAGAAGGTCCAAACATGAGGGATTGTGAAACCATGATGGAAATTCAACACATGTGTCGTGTGGAATATCGTTGCATCTACGAAAAAGACTTCCAATTTGGAAGTTGTTCGAGATTTTAAAATATTATCCAATATTTATGTTAGTTTCTTAATTGTCTAAGTATTAAGTTTTAATATTTGTTTAAACTATTAAATGTATCTCTAATTAAAATGTAAGATTGGATTAATTATGAATATAATGAAGCTTAATTTTTCAAAAATACTCGTCAAATTTTCAAATTCATTAAACTTCGATATAATCATCAATAATCATTTTACAAGACATCAAACTAAAAAATAATAACTTGAAATATAGTCTTTAAAAATAAAAAATTGGGACAATGTTCTTCATCTTGTTAATCTTCTTCATTTCACCAAACTTCCAATCAATGCGCTCATGAACGGAGTTTCTTTTGCTAATCTTGTTCTTTGGCTTCAAATTTGTTTTGCCTTGATTTTCCTTGGCTTGAACTTTTCTTTGCCTTTTCTTAGTTGCGGTTTTGACTTGGTCAATATCCAAAACTTGAAGACTTCTTAGCTTCTTACATATTTCTTTGTAACTATCACATATCTTCTTAGCGGCACCTTCAAGCACTACTACAGAAAAATCAAGTTGTGTTACCGAATCAAGTTGGGTTTGAAATTGTGCCATTTGGGAAAATTTGAAAAAATAAACTAGATTGAGAAAGAGAGAAATAGAAGAAAAAAAGATTTACACAAAAAATTTAGGGTAAGTTTTGAGTTTGAAAATTACCTATTTATAGCGATAAAGAACTAGTTGTTGGCGCTAGAGTCGAGAGATATTCATGGCACGCTAGAAACTCTGTCGCTCAGTCGTTTTCTCATAGTGGCGCTGATACCTATTGATCTTTGTACCTTGGTGACTATTATTATAGAGGCGGAATTCAGAATAATAATAAACGAAAACTAGAAAACATAACACACTGAAAACCAGATTGGAAGAAAATATCTTCTCTAGATTATGAATAAGAAAACTATTACAATTCTCTCTTTGTTACGCTCACAATCTCTCTAGGTAAATAACCTTAAAATATTTTCTAAGCTTGCTTTTACAATAATTAATCGCCTCAAGAACTTGAACTCATGCGAAAGTTATATTTGGAGGTTAGGGAACTCAAGACTTCCTTTCATCCTGTTGAACCATCTCTCCTTGCTGAGAACTTGACTTTGACTTCCAATTAGAAAAACGTCATTATCTTCTTGTCTTATCTTATTCATTGTTTGCTCCGTGATGCAATCCTCTTCGAGTGGTTCTTCTCTATCAAACCACAAGTCTTCCACGTATGGCAAGATCATCTTGTCATCTCCGTCATTATCTAGTAATGGTGGTTCAAACATGTTCAACCTTTCTAGGTTGTCTCCTTGTTGTTTGGTTAGGTTTTCCAAACAAACTCTAATCGGCTTCTCGTCAAGAAGACGTGTCACAAGGAGAATGAACTTCGTACTAGCATTCACCAACCGTTTAGCCTGAGTGGTTGTAATCAACCTCGCTCCCTCAAGTGGAGAGTCTATAGATCGTATTACAAAAGCTTTTCCATCTTTGGTAATGGTATACTTCTGGTCTCTCCTATGTAAAACTGCATCTCGATCCCACAAGTAAGGACTACCAAGTACAACCTGACAAACATCTAATGGAACCACATCACATAATACCTCATCAATGTATGACTCATCAAAAGCAAACTTGAACGTACACTTCTCTGCAACCTGTAGCCCACCTTCCTTTTGAAGCCAACCTAAAGGATATGGTTTCAGATGTTTGAAAGTCTTCAAACCCAACTTCTATACCAAAGAATGTGAAAGTATATTCTTCATACTTCCTGGGTCAATAACAACATCTATAAGTGTTGTCTTCACCTGCATCTTAATTGTGAAGAGTCGTTCCCTAAGGTCATCTTTTAAAGGTCCTTATTTTGCTCCTGCCATAAGAGAAAGCTTTGAGTTGGATTCCGTTAGTCCTTGGACTTCTATCGGAGCTTGTGCGACTAGTGTTGCCTTCATGGCTTCTTTATTCTGCAACCCTTTTGGTTTTAGATTAGGATACTTCATCTAACACTTGTCGACAACATGTCATTTTTTTTTTCAATGAGTGCAAGTCAAACCTTCTTTGTCTTTAGACTTCCTATCCTCTTTGCTCTTTTCATCTCCTTTAGCGACGAAACCTCTAGACTTCCCCTTGGTGTTTCCCTCAGCATCAGATTTCTTAAGCCTGCTTTCGATAGCATTAGCTTTTATGCTTGATTCGGAGATAGTATCCACTGAAAATATCTTCAACTCCTTCCGTATATACTCATGGAACCCAGAGATATACTTCATATAGATAGCATAATCTTCCAAGTCTAAACCCAAAACCATAGCTTGATTCTGAAATTCCGAAGTATATTCTTGCACGGTTTGGTTGTAAGTCTTCTTCAAGTTGTACCACTTGAACCATATATTTTCAAGGTAGCCAACCGGATAAAATTGTTTCCTCACAACTTCCTTGAATCCCTTCCACAACAATGCTCCCTTACTTAGGTATTATCTTTGATAAGCTTTCCACCATATTAGAGCATGCTTTGAAAGCTTCAATGCCGCAAAATATATCTTCTCATTCGAACCATATTAAAAGAAATAAAAGAACGTCTCTAGACGCTCTATCCAATCATCTAATTTTTCTACATCGACACTTCCATCATAAAGTGGAATATCAACATGGAAATCAATTTTCAGATTCTTACCATGATCCATAAACTTACCACGAGTTTTTGTTTCATTTGTGCCTTTAGAAAGCTCTTCTTCTTCTTCCTCTTCGTATTCTTCTTCCTCATCCTCATCCTCTTCTTCCGAACCCCAAGATGGAGATTTCGTCTTTTTCGTAAGTTTCAAATTTGGTATACTGGAACGAATACAAGCAACCAACTCGCCCAGGGTAGTTTGAATCGTCTTCATCTCTTTTTCTAACATAACCACCTTCTCGTCGGTAGTTTTTGGTTTATCAATCGTAGACTCGTCGTCTGATTTTGTCATCCTTGATTTTGTTGTTGTTTTAACGTATTCTTGTTTTTCGAGTAACTCACCAAGCTGTTTGTAGAGAGATCTAGTGAAGACCATAAACCACAAGAATATTCCCTAAAAGAAACGAACATTGCTCTGATACCAACTTGATATATATTGATCTCTGTACCTTGGAGACTATTATTATAGAGGCGGAATTCATAATAATAATAGACGAAAACTAGAAAACGTAACACACTGAAAACCAGATTCGAAGAAAATATCTTCTCTAGATTGTGAACAAGAAAACACTATTACAATTCTCTCTTTGTTACGCTCACAATCTCTCTAGGTAAATAACCTTAAAATATTTTCTAAGCTTGCTTTTACAATAATTAATTGCCTCACAAACTTTTTTCTTTCAACCTCCTTTTCTAGGTATCAAACCACACTCTCTAGCTTGTCTTAGCTATGAGATAAACATCTCTATTTATAGCTTTAACGGTTTCCCAAACCTTATAGGAATCTATTTCCTTATCTAGGAATTCCCTTTCTAGGTATATTTCCCTTTCTAGGAATATTACCTTGTCTAGGAAGTATTTACTTAACTAGGTATACTTCCTTACTTTGCTGGTTTGATTTCCCAAACCTCTTAGGATTTTACTTTTATAGGAATACTGCCTTAAATCATTAATACCTCCTAAATTACAATTTTATCCTCAATCTATCTTGAGGATCACTAGTTCTCGGAGAGAGAAAGATACACATGTATCAGGCGCAACTCGTTTTCTATGCCAACCGGTATGCCAAACAAGTTTTTTTTGGTATGTGCACAGGAATAGGCCTTAGGTGTCATTATTGTTATAAATTAATATATGGTGGATTTACACTACACTTACTCCTCCCTCTCATGTCTCCTTCTTTGTCCTTTTACATTTTCCATTACTTTGTAATACCACAACTAGTGTGATAATTTACAAATGAGCATGCACTCCATTACTCCTCTAGTGTTAATGTTATCTTTACTACATTCTCTTATGTTTGCCTATAAATTGATGCTCACTTCCTTTGTGGTGTATATAACGAATGAGAATTCTCTTATTCTTTTTTCTCTATTTTCTACGTCTCATTGTAGTTTATAATACGTTATTAGCACGCTCTACATCGAGCTTCAAAATTTTTTAAGAAGAAAATCAACAAAGGAGAATTGGTAAATCCATTCCCCCTTATATAATCATCGGTAAACCATATGTATGTGGTATGAAACTACTAAGTAATTCTCCCCCTTTTTGTCAATATAAATTGGCAAAGGTACGAAACCATGGGATCGTGATGTATTTTTTGAAAGATAATTCATGACTAAAGAAGTACATATCAACTTTTAATTTGGATGATATCACAGAGTTTAAAACTTAGTGTCTTCATCAAGGATTTTATTAAGATACAAGTAACCCCTAAATATTCCTCAACCGCTTTCTCCACAAAGATATAACAATTAAGCACAAGTTCAAAAAGAACTCTCCCCATTTGATGTCATTCCCAAGAGAACAACATGGAAACATTACTTTTACGCGAAAAGAAGGATTTCTTTGGACATTAAAAAATCATGTAGACTTGTATCCAAAAAAACATCGAAAAAATCAACTATGAGATTAATTTGAAAGATATGACTCTGCATAAGAAAGAAAATCTTACGGAGTAACATGAAGTAACTTCACAATAAGTTCAATCACGGAGAGATCAATACGACAGAATTCTAAAAAAAAAAATTACTCTACTTTAAATTAATAAGAACGAAAAGAGTTAAGAGCTTACCTTTTGAGCATATATGAGATGTCAGCTCAATTCACCAAAAGTAAAGTACACTGAAAACGCGGGGGTATAACAACCATACCCAATATCTCGTTTGGAAATCTGTATGGACTAAACTCCAATATAATTCCGAGAGCACCAACTTAAAAGTGAGACTCAATCAAGAAAGATATCAAAGAGCTTTATCTCTTTCTTAATACAATCAACCAGATAGAAATCCATGAGACTGATTGATATGAGAATAACTAGGACGGTACCAAAGACCAATGCCCGAGAGTCAATCAAGTTATATCCAACAAACAAGGTCGGATTAATCAACTGTGATTGAGATACGCACAACCTGTGATATTTCAATTATATAAACAAATATAATGCGGAAAAGAAATAGCACAGACGCCAGAAATTTTGTTAACGAGGAAACCACAAATGCAAAAAAAAAAAAAAAACTGCGGGACCTACTTTAGATTTGAACACCACACTGATCTAGCCTACTACAAGTTAAATTCGGACTGGAATGTAGTTGATCCCTAACCAAGTCTCACACCCATTAAGGTACAGTCGTGTTCCAACAGGACTCTCTGCACGTAATTCCCTTGGATGATCTCACCCACAACTAAGAGTTGTTACGACCCAAGGTCGAAGACTTATAAACAAATTTGCCCACAAGTAAGTCTATTCTTGTTTTTTTTTTTCCCGTCTTAAGATAAATCAAGGCGAACAGGAAACTCAACTAACAATTCGGACTTATACTCCCGAAGAGTATGCTAGAAATATTAGTCACCTCACAATAACCCAACTGATTAACAGAAAAAGTGATTGCAGAATCACAAAAGTCTGAGATGAAGAAGTGTTGTCATTACTTTTTAAATCTTACCTACCAGAGATAAATCTCGAGTAAATCTTAGAGAAGATAAAACTCAATACGATAGAAAAAGTAAGTCAGAATACACAACTACAGAGAAAATAGTTGGATCCGACTTCTCGAATCCCAAATGCAGTCTTCAAGTCATTAACCTAATAATGGTTTTGGAAAACCCTAGTGATGGGTCGGAAAACCGACTTTGTTTATCCGCAAGTGCACGATGTCGAAATTGCACACAGTAGCAAATGTGGTTCATTCCCACGAGGAGTGTAAATTACTTCTAACTAATACAACTAATTTTCTAATCAAAACCAATTCAAGAGGAAAGTTTCTGAAATTTATACTAAGAAATAAACAAATAAATTGGATGCAAATGAATGCAAATGAATGCGGCAAGGATGAGAAAAGGTTAAGGATCCGGGAGTCCGTCATACGCTAGGTTTATTTATGTTATATCTCAAGAGTATCGATTTTACTCAAGTACAGTGGCAACACCTGGCTACTTAGACATGGAAGATACGTCGTTTAGAACTCTTGATAATCGACCAAGGATTGTGTGATCTCGACCTAAAAGTAGAACCCCTAATCACTATGCATACATGGCATACAAAGCACCCCTAATCACTATGCATACATGACATACAAAGCAGAAGAAAGTTCATAAATCTAATATCCAACAGGTCTAGATTGGATTGTCTATACTTATCTATGTAGTATACTTGGCATAAAACATGAAAAGATTAAGAACAATCAACCAAGATGAGATACCCAAACATATAATTAAACTTTCGACTTAAAGAAACTCTTGTTCAAAACATAAATAATCTAGCCTACAAGTTCACCCTTTCACCCTAACAATAATTTAGCAGATCATGGCTTTCTCAAAAACCATAGAAATTGATATAGAAAATAATGATCTAAACATAGCGAAAAGAAAGAAAACCTAAACCTAGTTTCTTCCTTGTATCCGGCGTCACCCTTTTGAGTCTGTGTAGTGAGTATTTATAGGCATCTCCCCTTTAAGGCCGCTAGCAGCACCACCAAAGCCCGGTCCAATCACGAGCACCAATTGCCAAATACAGGCATTCTCCAAAGTCCGCCCACAGTACCCAACTCCATTCCATCTGCCTGAGCACCACTTCTTTATAGCATCCAGATCGCATCTGAAATTCCATGTTTCCTCCATGACTACCACAAGCAGCACAACTGACTGCAACTCGAACATCCATTAAGACCCATCGTTGCTGCTGTGAACTCACCAACTGCAGAGACCCCATTGCAAACCATCACCACTCCTGCAATCACCACTAGCTCCATTCTAGTCTCAGCATCATCAATTACAGACCACCAACACCACTCTGGCCATGTATAAATCTTCTTTCAGGCAACTTTTACTCTCCTCCATTCACTGACTATCCAAGCACCTTCTCCACTGTTTCAGTGCGCCATTTTCTCAAGCACCAGGCCCACGTCTACAGTACCAGCTCTCACTTCCCACCATTCGTTCAATGCAAACACCAGCCAAAATTCACCATTTCTGCTACCTGCACGGACCTACTTGAATGCAATCAAATCATTTAACTACCGATTGAACTCAATTTCAGTTGATACTCAGCCACGAACAAACCAGCTCAACCCCAATGTCAACTGTTGTTGCTATGTCTACTTCTCAGTCAAGAACCTCCAATTTCAGTTTACACCAAATCCATAAATTTGTTTCCTTCGCTGTTGTTCTTGTCTCAAAAACGAGAAATTCAATTTAAACCCACATACGAACCCCAGAAATCAATCCATGACAGACCCAAAATTCAACCTTGTCTTCACTTCTCGTTGTTCATTGCTGCGGTACAACAGCTAACGTTGCCTGCCATCACCCATCGAGCACAATCGACGCCTCAGGAACATCAATTAAACCCATCTAGCATGTCTTCACTCTCTCTCAACTCCTGCAGTTCCATTTCTATCAACAACAAACTCAATTCCATCTTGGGTAATCGAGCAATCACCACCATGTGTACCGTAGCCAGCAGATTCCCCTTCATTTGATATATACCAGCAGACCCAAATTCCATAGTACAGCTCCATAGACAACCAATTAAGCCAGAACCCATTTCAGCCTTCGATTACATGTCGAGAACCCTTGTCACTGAATTAAATCAACACCCCGAACTCCATTGTTGCCGGTTGCTTCTTTTCCTTCTCTTTTAACATTTCTTCGAACCTCTTGTTCACAGCCATGGCAGCAACATCAGTTGCTACTTCTTCGTTCTCTCAATTCCTCACCTGTGGTTTCTCGATCTCACACAATAGAAATGGTTGCAGCTGCTCGAAATGACGCTCAGATCCAAGAGAAGATGGTTTTCTTCTGGTTGCATTAAGAGACAATGAAATGTGGTGGGGAGATGGACACGTCACCCTTAGCCACTAGCAGAATCAATGTGCCCTTGTAGACTTCTCTGGTTCATTGTCCGTGAAATAACACACCAGGCAAGTGGCTTGAGTGGTCAGTAGCGTGGGTATACAAGGCAGACCACCACTGGCCCGGTTTCTTTTGGATCCCTGAGTTTTGTTGTCGCAAACGCCATTCAGCCCCTCATTTAGCTATTTATTCTCTGGGTGAACAAGTAGGGATGTCAATGGATATTCGATATCCGGTAGCCGTTTTCGAATATCCGGATTCCATTAGGTTAGTATTCGACATAACGGTTATCCGATATCCGATAACCTTAACGTATCGGATATCCGTTTATTAACATAACGGTACCGGCTAAGGGAGTTTCCGTTAGGTTAATATCCGATACTGTTACTGTATAACTATATCATAAAATTTTCGAAAATTTTCGATACCTAATACCCTTTAGGTTTACTCATTAGCCATTTGATTACGTCTCTCCTAAATAAATATCGGAAATTATCGAATATTAACGGAAATTATCAGAAATTATTGAATATTAAATTATCGGAAATTTTTGGAAATTTTTTGTATCATGAGTAGATAATGGAAGTTATCGGAATAATATCCGATATCCAATAGCTTATCCTTAACCTTATCGATATGGAATTTTTGAATTCCGACGGATATTATCGGATACCGGATATCCGATAACCCTTAACCTTAACCTTATCGGTATTGCCAATATCCGGCGGATTTTTATCCATTGACATCCCTATGAACAAGTTTCACTTGTAATTTCTGTAATTAACTTAAAACATTATTATTAGCTAGCTAACGAGACCTAGCTAGTATAAATGCGGGTAGAAAAGTGTCGCACTTTCGTGCTTATCACCTAGGTTAATGGAGAACCACTCCAGCTAGTTTGTAACTAGGATACACAGAAGTTCCAGGATTAGGTTTTCCAGATGTTAGAGTTCTCCCTTTGTTGATGGGAGAAAATGATTTGCTGGTTTTTTAGGAAAGTGGAGAGACGACCGTGCGGAGGCTACTCTCAACCGAGCAAATTGCTTTGAACTTTTGCAACTACACGAGAGTGATTTAAGTCCGAGAGATCAATCTGTAGGACTCTGGCCTAAACCAAGAAAACGGCCGTCCTAGAGTCAGTTCGGTCAAAAGATAGGATGGCTCGGTCTATAGGAGAGAAGCTGAGAAGTATGTGTGAGATCAATGATGATCAAAGGATTGTGAATGTGTTGTAGGTTTCCGCAAATTGATGAACTGCTGGGTTCGAATAAGTTTGAATTCTGCTCTTTTGACAGTGATTGTTCAGATGCGAAGTCTTGTGATAATTCCCGTATATCTGTGTTGTTTTCTTGTTGTCAATCATGAACTCGGAGAAATTATTATTTTTATTGTCGTAATGTGTAAACATTGATCTCCAGTAAGTGTGACAGCTTCTTGAATGAAAGAGTGGGAAAGTGGGAGATCGTGGTTTAACCAGTTCCATGTCGTGCGGAGACTTGGTTGATCGTCCACCCACTACTTTGCCAACTTCCTCAACCGCTTGCACGACTTACTCACATATCTCATCGTGGATGAACACACGTGTCGTAGGCAGCGAAAACAAAAATCTAGTTAATATCCACCCATGTGACGTGATTGATAGATCATAAATGTGGAGTCTGCAAGGCAGGCGTGTATTCAGTCAGTTGTTGACTTGGCTAAACTATGAGCCTTAGTATTGTTAAGTCAAGCATGATGGACGAATGCTCTATGATTCATGGATTGAGCATGTCTGCTGGGACAGATGTATAGTTCTCGAATGAATGTTTATAGTTGATTCAACATGATGAATATTGACAGTCTGAGAAAATGTTGCTCGTACGATGAATTACTGAATATTGATAGTTGAATCAATATTGATAGGCTGAGCAAATATTGCTCGTTTAAGGAATTATTAAATATTGATATTTGAATCAATATTGATAGGATGAGCAAATATTGTTTGTTTAAGGAATTATTAAATATTGATAGTTGAATCATTATTGATAGACTGAGCAAATATTGCTCGTTTGATGATTACTGGTAGAAAGACGATAAGTGCATATTTTGTATGTTTTTAGTGTCCTTTGTATGCTGGTGTGATGGTGGTTTTTAGCCTAGGGTTAAAATCGTAAAACCACACATATGGCATGACGTCATTATGACCATTAGCACATCTATTGAACCGATCAGCATGCCTACGTAAGAATTATCAGGGTACCTTTTTTCTTTCAATATGTCATGTTCCACGGCAGAACCCTTAACATTGATTGACATCACCTGTGCAAAACCCTAAAATTCTCATGCTACTGCGTCAAGGCATGCCAGCCATGCCAGCCGCACCACTGTGCCAATGGCAAACCGTGCCAGCCACATCTCCGCGCCAAGGCATGCCAACCATGCCAGCCGCACCACTGCGCCAAGGCATGCCAACCGCACCATTGTGCCAATGGAAAACCGTGCCAGCCACATCTCCGCGCCAAGGTATGCCAACCATGCCAGCCGCACCACTGTGCCAATGGCAAACCGTGCCAGCCAAATCTCCGCGCCAAGGTATGCCAACCATGCTAGCCGCACCACTGTGCAAATGGCACACCGTGCCAGCCACATCTCCGCGCCAAGGCATGCCAACCATGCCAGCCGCACCACTGTGGCAATGGCAAACCGTTCCAGCCACATCTCCAAGCCAAACGCACCTTGCCTTGGCCCTAGCCATGCTAGCCGTACCATGTGTCAAACGGCATGCCAAACCATTGGCCCCACCTCGCCAAGCCAAACGCACCTTGCCTTGTACCTAACCATGCTAGCCGCACCATGTGCCAAACGGCATGCCAAGCCATTGGCCCCACCTCGCCAAGCCAAACACACCTTTCCTTGGCCCTAGCCATGCTAGCCGCACCATGTGCCAAACGGCATGCCAAACCATTGGCCCCACCTCGCCAAGCCAAACACACCTTGCCTTGGCCCTAGCCATGCTAGCCGCACCATGTGCCAAACGGCATGCCAAGCCCTTGGACCCACCATGCCAAAACGTACCTTGCCCTAGCCATGTTAGCCGCGCCACCATGCTGGCCTTCCCTATGCGGCTACTAAAACGAAGGTGTGCGACAATCAACGGTCGCCCTTCAATCCCATGAGCAAATCCTAGCCATCCAAGGTTACCAGACAACGCATGGTAACCTTTTGCCCGAAACCCTAATTTGGCCGCGCCAAACCGCGCCAAGGCATGCCAACCTAGCCGCGTCACCATGCTGGCCTTCCCTATGCGGCTACTAAAACGAAAGCGTGCGACAATCAACAGTCTCCCTTCAATCCCAGGAGAAAATCCTAGCCGTCCAAGGTTACCAGACAATGCATGGTAACCTTTGGCCCGAAACCCTAATTTGGTCGCGCCAAACCGCGCCAAGGCATGCCACGCCAATGGAATGCCAACCTAGCCGCGCCACCATGCTGGCCTTCCCTATGCGGCTACTAAAACGAAGGCGTGCGACAATCAACGGTCGCCCTTAAATCCCATGAGCAAATCCTAGCCATCCAAGGTTACCAGACAACGCATGGTAACCTTTGGACCGAAACCCTAGTTTGGCCACGCCAAACCGCGCCAAGGCATGCCATGCTAATGGCATGCCAACCTAGCCGCGCCACTATGCTGGCCTTCCCTATGCGGCTACTAAAACGAAGGTGTGCCACAATCAACGGTCGCCCTTCAATCCCAGGAGAAAATCCTAGCCATCCAAGGTTATCAGACAACGCATGGTAACCTTTGGCCCGAAACCCTAATTTAACCTCGCCAAACCGCGCCAAGGCATGCCAACCTAGCCGCGCCACCATGCTAGCCTTCCTTATGCGGCTACCAAAACGAAGGTGTGCGACAATCAACGGTCACCCTCAATCCCAGGAGAAAATCCTAGCCATCCAAGGTTACCAGACAACGCATGGTAACCTTTGGCCCGAAACCCTAGTTTGGCCACGCTAAACCGCGCCATGCCATGCCAATGGCATGCCAACCTAGCCGCACCACCATGCTGTCCTTCCCTATGCGGCTACCAAAACGAAGGCATGCGACAATCAACGGTCGCCCTTCAATCCCAGGAGCAAATCCTAGCCGTCCAAGGTTACCAGACTACGCATGGTAACTTTTGGCCTGAAACTATAGTTTGGCCATGCCAAACCGCGCCAAGACATGCCATGCGAATGGCATACCGACCTTGCCGCGCCACCATGCTGGCCTTCCCTATGTGGCCACAAAAAACGAAAACGTGCGACGATCAACGGATACATTTCTTCTTAAGATGCAAAATCTCGACCGTTGAAGGTCACCAAGCCAGCAAGTCTCCCAAGATCGACTTGCCAGGAAACAACAATATGCTACATGTTTTCCACGAAAACATTCGAGACATCAACACATATCACAAACTGGGGGATCCTCTTTGGGTATTGGTTTGGCGGTTTACAGCTTGCGGCGTACACTACGCCCGTCATAAGGATGAGGCGGTTAGTAAATACAGGGAGTAATGGTGAAACGCTCTTTTTTATGGAACATCAATTCCATGCGTTAACGGTTACCACCTCCTCTCATTTACTCACCCATTTTTCCATTCCTTAATGAGACCAGAGTACGTTACACCTCGACTTGTATAAATAGGTCTTACCTATTTCCACCGAACAACAAGTTCGGTCAGGAGCGTACAACACTCAGAAAACATTTGTTAGCTTTCCATTTTTTAGCTTCCCACTTTCTGATACAAGTCGTAGAAAACAACTACTCTTCCAGAATCGACTATTCTGGTCTCAACACTTTCCTTACTTCCCTCCCCAAAACCAGCCCATTCTCCTTCACTTTGTGACCGAAGCAAGTCTGGAACGACCATTTCTTGGTTTAGGCCGAACTTGTACAGATTGATCTCTCGAATCTAAAGTACTCCCTTGCAGTACATTGTTTAGGGTTTAAATTCGTTTCTCACCCACACACCCGAAATTACCGAAATTAGCAGAAACTATTTTCACCCACAAACAGCTGGTAATTGCTTAGTTTCTTGCAAATTATTGTATATTACATTTATTTTGTTTTATTTATGTTTCGCTAGCTGAATCATCCAAAAGAAGCAAATTGACACTTAATTGTGCAAAGAAAGAAGTTAGCTGCAAGCGGAGAAGGACCAAACACCAAGTGGAAGTCCTCCAAATCGAGGAGTTCTTGCTATCATCTCGAAGATGACGAAAAGATGAAGCGAACGACGAAAGAATAGAGTCAATCTGACATCGCATGAAGAACCTAGAAGCTTGAAGCAAGCCGAAGTTGTAAAAAACTAGAGAACCTACAGAATTGTTATAGGCACCCGAGTTTCTACTCATGGCAGCCATGGATCAGGAATTCTGACATTTGGAAAGCTAATTTTAAAAGCATCCATTGAATTATTCAGGGCATCCAAGACTCATGGAAGAAGTTGAATGGACACTTCATTTTCTTCATCGAACAGAAACATCAGAGCTGAGCATGGTAGTGTCGATCGTGTTGAATAAGAAAGAGATGTTTCTGATGGGTTTCGAATGGCATAGGAGTATGGGAGGTTGGTTGTCTGTCTCTATTTGTGTGTCGGTTGTTTGCTGCGACATGAGTCCGAGTAAGAGAGAGTTGATGGTGTTGTGTCGTGAAGATTAATAAACAACATAGAAGTGGAGATCGAAATAATCAGGACGCTGTATAGATGAGAAGATGAAACTTTGGTTGCTTTCAGCGATAAAACGAGATGGAGAACTCAGGACTCAAATGGAGCTGTGATTGCTGGAAAACATCGGATACGATGGTGAAGTTGAGAAGAGGGAGGGTAGTTGATGATAAAAGCCCGAGAAGAACGGAGAGGAGATGGCTATAGACGAAGAACTGGGCTTCTGCCATTATCGGAAGGTCTGATAGGAAACTCGATATGAAAACATGGAATAAGTAAACTTCTCGGCGATTGGTGGAGTTGAGCTTTGGTCATTGTTGCTGCCAGAGATGGAGAATAGATTGAGCAAGGTGTTAACTATCGAGTTTGGAGCTATGTTGTACAACGAGAACATAGAGAAAGTTGGGTCTGATATGTCGAGAAGAAACAGGAGTTCCTACGGATGAGTTTCCTAACCGTAGTGAAACTCAGTACAAGTTACGGTGTGGTATTCCACAGTAGAAAACAAAGGGGAGATTTCGGTGTGGTGTTACAACCGTATGCAAACTCATGGGAAAAAGGAGAAAAAGTCTGTAAAACAAGTAAACAGTGTATACTGTCAGTTCGGCGAAACTGACAGGCTCTCAGATTTGGGACGTGAGTTGTTTCGTGAAATTGCAACTTTTGGCAACTGTTTTTGACCGGGATTATGAGCACGAGCGCACTTATATTTGGAGAAATATATAAGAGACTCATATAATATTTTTGGAAAAATCTTTAATCAAGTGTTTTGAGAGAAACTCAAGAGAAGAAAAGCTAGGATTTTGGAGCGTTCTTCATCACCGTAACTATTTATTTACCGTTTTATCATATGAAACTCATGGGTTTTGTTAATCCCATGAGTAGCTGAACTTATTAGTGACTGGGATGAATTCTAAGTTCTAAACATGATTTGAGTTATTATATAAATCTATTTTGAAGTTCTTCACATGATTATACTAATTAGAATATTTATGATTGATTGATAGATTATTTAGGTGGCCAACTGAATTAATTTTTTGATTCGATCAAATGCTAGTATTAAGTTAGGAGATAAGTAATAGTCGAATAATTCATGCAAAAGTAGAGAACACAAGACCTTGCAGGGGGATTCTGTGTAGCGATTGTGTGTATAAACAACACTAGAAAGTGGACCTTAAGCTAAGAGTCTAACTACTAGGATTAACCTATAATTCACAAAAAATAAAGTATTCGACCAAATTACACCTTGAGTGAATCTGGTATTGGAGAGATTCCGTACTCAGTGATATAAGGAATTTAGGGGATAGCGCTGAGCTAGCTGTTATTCCACGATTGGTAATAATCTGTGATTAATTGTATTAATGGATTAATATAATAACTTGATGACAGTTTAGTGACGAAGAAGGATTCCCTGATCATATTTTTCTCTATTGCTTGCAACTTAATTATTTTTAATTGCTTTGATTTTACCTAGAATCTAAAAGTGAACCTCCCATTGTGACATTTTTGACAACTAAAACTCCATGCTCTTCGTGGGAACGAACCTTATTTACTGCTATATTATTCATTAGTAAAGTATAATATAAGTGAGTTAATTTGAGCACCTACGACATGCATCAATTTTTGGCGCCGCTGCCGGGGAGCAGTCAGTAGTTTTAATTGTTTTTTATTTTAGTTTTTTTAGATTTTCTTTTTATTTGTTAAGATTGTTCTCTAGATATTTGTTTTAGGTACTTGGCATCGAAGGATTGGAATTACTCTAGGTGTGGAATTCAAACTCGAAAGGAAACGGTACTACAAGCACGCCCACACTTGCAACTGTGACCTTTTATAGAAGAGATGGTTAATACAGACGACGAGATAGATCCTCCACCTTCGGAGAGGAAGTTAGGATAGTTGACATATACATGCTTAGATTCAATACCGTAGTACATTACAATTAGTAACCTAGTGGATCTGAAGTCGAATCTACTTCATCATCTACCAAAGTTCAAGGGACATCCAAGTGAAAATCCAAATCGACACCTTGAACAGTTCTAGAACACGATTAAAAGTATGAGGCATGCAACTACAGATAGAGATACGGGTATGCTACAAGCCTTCCGTTCTCATTAACAGACTTAGCATAAGAATGGTTGTATTACCTTCCTCCAGGGAGTACTACAACATGGAATGAGATGAAAAATTTATTTCTAGAGAAGTATTTTTCTGCTTCCAAAGCGGGATCTGTTCCTAAGGAGATTAGTGGAATTCTACAAATGTATGGTGGGTCTCTATATGAATACTTCGAGAGATATAAGAGGTTGGTGGAAAGCTTCCCACACCATAATATATCATCAACACTCATCATTCAGTATTTTTACGAAAGATTACTTCTAGAAGAGAGAAATTTGATTGATGCAGCTGCCGGTGGTTCACTTACTGAAAAGATAATCTCGTAGGAAACCAATTTAATTGAGAGTATGGCTGCCAATGCTTAACAATTTTACACTAGAAACAACTCTAATGTCAGAAGAGTTAGCGAGATGGGAGAGTCTGCACAATCATAGAAACAGATGAACAACATAGATAAGGTAGTACAACGAAAGACAACAGGGATTTTTCCTACTTATGAAGAAGAGTATGAACATGTGAATGTTGTGTTCCCTAATCAGAGGCCAAGGTATGATCCTTACTCTAATACAAATAATCCAGGTTAGAAAGATCACCCAAATTTCAACTATGCAAATCCGCAAGCTGGAGCTCCTAATCCTTATGGGAGATAAACAGGTTTTCAACAACCATAGTTCCGACCACAACATCCACCTCAGCTTCAACAGCAGACTAAAAATTCTAGTTTAGAGGAGATGATGAAAGTTATGATGCAAAAGCAAGATGCAAATGCTCGACGACTTTTAGAGCATAGCTCGGTTGAACCCACCAAGCGTTGGTATGTCAAGTTTGGTTGTCATATTTTAGTGAATCAAAACTCATTTAAGAGTCGCTTGATTATGTACTAGAGTCAACTTCGTATAGGTTATCATGAAAGTATTAGGATATGAGACATTACAAGTATTGCGAAGACTTGAAGAAGTGAAGAAGTAAGAAGCCACAATGACAACATCATCCTTCCATTTGAGGTTAGTGATATTTGACTTGAACTTTTTCATTCCCTAACGTATCTTTCAAGTCGTGCATATTGAAAACAAAACTGCGAAGCATGAACACTACAGATAGACATAGTATTAAGGAATACAATACAAGGTTTATTGCTTAACCATTAAACTTTGTAGATAAGACATGGGCATAATCGTTTAAATGCTATTGTGATTATGTATGGGTATGAGGTGAGGATTTCATCCTAAGAAACAATGTTTTACATGTGTTTTAAGGAAGTAAGTTCATAAACTTGTTTATGAGTCGAAAACGAAATCGCTAGGCGTTATTGGTATTGTTATTCATTGCATATCTTGTGAACAACCAATATGTGTGATTTAGTATAACCGCTCATGACAACAACAACGAAGTGAAGATGGGCAGTTGCTGGTGATATTTGGTGGTCTGAAATATGGGTCTGATCTAGAATTTGAGATGGAAATGAAGAAGGAATCAGTGGGGTTCTATATGCAATCCAAGCTTGGATCGCAATTGTATCTTGTGGTATTCGATTGAGAAGAATTTCCTTCATTTGAGATCCGAATTAGATCTGAATTTTGGGGGTTTTGAAATTAAATGAAGAAACACCAGTCAGTTGTGGTTTTTGAGCTCGAGTTAAGGGTTGGAATTTGTTAGATCATAGGTCGGTTGAGCCCACCAACCGTTGGTATGTCAAGTTTGGTTGTCATATTTTATTGAATCAAAACTCATTTTAAGAGTCGCTTGATTATGTATGTTGATGGTAGTTTTTAGTTCAAGGGTTAAAATCGTAAACCATGTATTTAATGCGATGTCATCCTGCAAATGAACAGAAGCCATTTAAAAGCAATGAGTCCTTAAGCCTTTTCTCTCACATATGTATTGATCAATTCAATATATCTGTATATATGAAATTTACTCAAAATGGTGCGTGCAACAACAATCCCAAAATATTCTGTGAATTTTATCTTCCACCAACATTATTCACTAATGCATGCCTTGCCTAGTATTTTCCTACGCTATGTTCCCAGCCAAACTCTCAATATTGACATGACATGACGATTAAATGTTCACTCTCAGCAGAGTAGCATGAATCTCCCGAAGTGTCAGTATTGAGATCTGCATGGAAGTACTCACACAGGCTGCATCACTCTCTGACAAAGAGACCAGCGTGTTTACACACCTTTTTAATTAAAAGATAGCGCGATCGAACTGACGGAAGTTCTCGACCGAGAATTTGAATTTCTGTTGGGATATCCAAAACTCTTTTGTGTGCGAACCCAGTCCGCGAACTGGCGGAAGTTCTCGACCGAGAATTTCTGCTGAGTTTGGAAAACTCAACCGATTAACTTAAGTCCGCGAACTTGTTTGTGAACTTAAGAGGTTATGATCTAAAGATGTGCTCTGAACATGAAACATTAATTATTAAGGAATGCTTTATGAAAACCGTGGCTATAATGTTCATGAGCCGATTCTAATCGAATCGAATCATCTTTGCTTCAATTGTGTCTTGTGTAGTTACATAAGATCTCATAGTAATTGAACAACTCTTAACTAGTTCATTTGAGTCAATTGAACTAGTTATGGTGAAGAAGAACATGATTAATATGAGATGCTCATATGGTTGACCTTTTGGGTTATCATGTTGAACCAACATACATGTGCTCGTTTGGGCATGGTTTTCTCAAACCCAGTAAACGTGTACCCAAGTGTGTGTGGCAAGCTATGTCTTTCGATCTAACGGTTGATAGACATTGGCTTGAATCTAAATCAGGTTTTCATCTAACGGTGGATAGAGTTTGCTTTGTACGTAAGGCAAAACCTTGATTTGAAAGGCTATATATATGAGACATCTAGCATTGAGCAAACATAATCCCCACACGTCTGTGTGCTACTAGTGCGCTCGCTAGAGTCGATCTCCATTAACTCTTCAGTTTCTTCTCTAAACTCGAGTTAACGACTTAAATACTTCATTGGGATTGTGAAGCCTGATCTATACTACTTTTATCGTAGTTGTGTGATCCGAATCTTGCATCTTCTATCGTACGAGTACAATCGATTGATTGGCTTGAGATCGTGGGAGTTCTCCGATAGGCAAGATAAAGAAGTCACAAACATCTTCGTCTCACTGTTTGTGATTCCTCGACAATCCGCTTGTGTGGTCAGGAAGGATTGTAGAGAGGTGATTGATTAATCTAGGCTGTTCTTCGGGAATATAAGTCCGGATTATCAATTGGTTCCTGTTATCTTGATTTTATATCTAAAGATGGAACAAAACCTAGGGTTTATCTGTGGGAGACAAATTTATTCTTTTGATAGACTTTTCTATATGAGACAGATTCGTTTATTATCAAGTGTGTGATTTTGGGTTGCAGCAACTCTTAGTTGTGGGTGGTGAGATCAACTAAGGGAATCAAGTACGCAATGTCCTGCTGGGATCAGAGGCGTAGGAGTACAACTATACCTTGTATCAGTGGGAGATTTTTAGGGGTTCAACTATAGATCAGTCCGAAGTTAGTTTGCAATAGGCTTGTGTCTGTAGCGGCTTAATACAGTGTGTATTCAATCTGGACTAGGTCCCGGGGTTTTTCTGCATTTGCGTTTTCCTCGTTAACAAAACTTCTGGTGTCTGTGTTATTTCTTTTCCGCATTATATTTTATATAATTGAAATAATACAGGTTGTGCGTTCGTGATCATCAATTGGAAATCCAACCTTTGGTTGTTGATTGATATTGATTGATACTTGGACATTGGTCTTTGGTACCGTCCAAGTTATCTCTCTTTGATAAAGACTCGCAGATTTCTATTTGCTTGAGTAAAGATCAAATCGAGAGATTGACATAATAACTCCTTGAGATACTATTTATCTAGATTGAGTCTGACTGTCTAGTTGATTCTCTAGCAAAGTATTTCGGAGTTAGTCTATACAGATTGCTAATCGAAATATTGGGTGATGTTGTTAGACCCCCGCTTTTTCATTTGGTATCAGAGCAGGCAAACACGTTAAAGACCTTATCAGTCTGTGTTTGTAGCGATCTGACTCTATGGACAGAGGTGCTATCTCTATTAACGTACCACCAGTCTTCGATGGCTCAAATTACTTATGGTGGAAAATTGCTATGCGGGCATTTCTTCAATCGCGTGATTTTCAATCATGGGTACATGTAGTCAATGGCTATGATGCGCCCGTTGTTGCATCCGGAAACGGAACTGTTCCCAAGAATATTGGTGAATATAATGCTTCCAAGATTCTTGCTGCAAAGCAGAATTCTGAAGGGATGAAAGCTATCATACATGCCATTGCCCCAAGTATTCAATACCATGTGTCTAATTGTACTAGGTATAAAGATGCTTGGGATATCTTAGAAACCGTATTTGAAGGAAACTCCAGTGAAAAGGAAGCTAGGCTTCAAAACCTTAATTCCTATTGGAAGAACCTTCGTATGGCAGATGAAGAAACATTTGATGAGTTTAATCACAAAGTGTCTGAAATTGTTAATGCATCTTTTGCATTGGGTAAGACTATTCCTGAAAAGGACATTGTGATGAAAATTCTCAGATCGCTGCCATCCAGATACGAGTCTAAGAAGCATGCCATCGTTGATGGGAATAACCTTAATAATCTCTCCAGAAACACCTTGGTTGGGAAGTTAAAGATCTTTGATCATGAGCATACATCCAAAGTCGGTAAGGATGTTTCCTTTAAAGCATAGAAGAGCACTAAATTACTTGCCAAAGGTAAAAGTGTTCATGTCTCGGAGGATGATCAGTCTGAGAATTATTTTTCAGATGAAGACCTTGACAAGTCGGTCTCCTTGATCACAAGACAGTTTAGGGATCTTCTGTTGAATAAAAGTAAACGGTTTTCAAGAGACAAACCTAGGTCATCAGACAAACCTCACGGTCGCGTACCTCCTAAAAACAGGGATGCTGACGAGGCTGATGACAAGGACATGCCTCAGTTCTTTAAGTGTAAGGGGTTTGGCCATTTTTCAAACGAATGCCCCAATCGCAGAAAATACACAGGGAACAAAGGTCTAGTTGTAACACTTGATGAAATGTATGAAACCTATGATTCCGATGAAGATAGGAAATCAAGTGTAGGGCTTCTTGGTAAAAACATCGATTTTGATACTTGTAGCAATACATATATCAACATCAATGGGTTCGGGGAAGAAGGAAACCCAATCAAGATGGAAGATTCGATTATTTTATCCCACGGAAACTCTGATCGTGATGTTTCAGGATCTACTATGTGTTTAGCTGCTGTTGCACCACAAATACCTGAATATTATCCAAGATTGACATGCTCGTTTTGTTCGATGAAGGGTCACGAACTATCAAGATGTTACAAGTACAAGCATCAAATGAGGCACGTTAACAAACTTCAACGAAGAGCAGATCGATTAGCAAGAAAGTTGGAACTTGCTCAGAAGACCGCCATGGTATGTAGGATCTTATCTTCATCAAAGAAGTTGGTTTCCAGGGATAGAATTAGACCATTTTAAAAGAAAGTATGGTCAAATCATTTTGATAGACAAAATCCTGAAGATTCCTCTCTTGAGGAAAGTGGTGGACAAATTGTTGTTCACCACATCACAAATTAATTGTGTTGTTGTGCAAATCTTGTCTCATGTGCCTGATCGAAAGAGACAAGATCGCAAACGTGCAGGCTTGTAGAAAAGTTTTTCTTTAGGGTTGTTGTTTTTGTCTATCAAACAAAAGAAAGGGTTATTATCGACAATTCTACTCTTTATAGGGTTTAGAGTTGAACGACCATGAACCTGTTTATAGGTTTCGAACCCTACATTCCTTTTTCCTTGCTGATATCCTTTTTGTCTCTAGACCTAATGATATTGTGAATTCCATCCACAAAAATTAGTTGTTTATAACTGTTCTCAAAGTATCATGTCTATGGAGATAAAAGATGTCAACATGATTGTTAAGCCATCAATCAAGGAAAAAGAAAAATCTCCTGTAACTCCGTCCCGGGAAAGAAAGAGGAGGAATACAAGAAATCCAAAGGCAGTGTCTTCTAACTCTCAGAAGTTTTCCGATGTTTTTGATGAGTTGAAGGAAGTAAGAAAGGAGATTCGTGAAATAAATGCTTTTGTGTCAAAGTCCTAAGAAATTCAGAGAGCCCTGGTACGACATAGTCAGCCAAGACAGTTGTTTGATATAAACTCCTATCTTCGTGAACCGTATGTTCCAATGGTTGTTAACAACAAGGAGTTCGGGAATGATGCTGAATTTCTCAAAGGCACTGTCGCCTAGGATGTCTTCTTTTTGGATTAGTTGGAAGAATAACTAGTGCTTTGAATAGCGATGATTGTGACTAGACATAGCTATTTTTGTTTTCATCTTCTTGTGCTTATTTTTTAGGTTTATTTGTTTTAAATTCTAAAATATTTGGAGGATGATGTGATATTGCAATATTTTTATAGGATATGTATTGTTTGCGTCCGTGAACTTGAAGGTCCCATATTGCGGTCAAAAGTAAAGTCGTTCATGAATTGGTATTCGTATTGATGAAAGGACGAATGGACTTTTGATATATACAAAAGTTATGCCTATGCAATCATGTATTTGATGGAAAATAGGGTTAAATATTTTGTGTGACAAGGATAAAGTCTATTATGTTGTTATGTATATAATGATGCAAAGATAGAATAGATCTTTGTATGTTAACCACGGTATTGATCTTCATTGATCCATCTTGCTATGTTTTACCGTGAAGGCTCCATTGTGTGTCTTATATTGAGAACCTTACAACTAAGTCGATTAACCTTGGCTTTGTCGGTTGTTCCGTAAGATGCTATATGTTGAGCATTATGAACTAAATTAATCATCCTTGGTTATTTAGTTTGTACTCCATAAGTTTTCCTTCTTATGTTGAGTACATGTACAGTTAAGATGGTCATGTTCCATGATAATGTTAGTCGGGGTTCCATAATCTCTTATGTTGAGCCCAAAATAATTAAATTGATTACTTCGGTAATTAGTTTGGTTGTTTGCTTTTCAATTAGATTAATTATAGGTTCTCTTGTAATTAATCTAGTTGAGTTTTCATATATTTCACAAGTCCTTGTGTTGAGTATATGAATGGCTACACTATCATGTTCTATTGGTTAATGTAGTCACGTATTCCGTAAGGTTTTCCTTATGTTGAGTACTTGAACGGTTAAGTTAGTCACCTCCATATGATTAACTTAGTCGTAGCCTGTTGCTCCGTGAGTTTACTTATGTTGAGCACTTTCAATTAAATTGATCACTTTTGTGGTTTTGATTTAATTGCCTATTCCAATTAGAATATTCATGGGTTTACTTGTGAGTATTTTGGTTGAGTTTTGGATATAAAAAATCATTCACATGGTTTTTGGTGTCCAAATAAAAATCCTTCTTTTCTTTCAAAATTAAGGTCGCTCTTGTTGTTCCTTTGGGAATGACATCAAATGGGGGAGAGTTCTTTTGAACTTGTTCTTAATGGTAATATCTTGCGGGGAGTGCGGATGTGGAATTTTATAGGGGTTATCTTGCGTCTTAAAACTCCTTGATGAATGTTGTTAGCTTCGGCTATAAGATTGCATCCAAACTAAGATGATATGTTGTCTTTCTTTTGTTCATGAAATGTTTCTTGTGGAAATTTCATTATGAACCCGTTCTTGTACCTTTGCCAATTTTATTGACAAAAAGGGGGAGAAATATTGTAGGTCACACTACAAATACATATGGTTTTCAGATCATTATGTAAGGGGAAGTGGTTTCCATGATCGAAATGGAGTATTGACTAAGGGGGAGTGATACATATCACCATTGTATTATTGTTAAAGTCGTGATGCAATTGGACTTTGATGTTCATAATAATACTATGACACTGTATAATAATGACCGAGAATCTCGATTTCTCTCATTGTTATAGCTACGAATCTTCAATAACGGTGATACTAAATGTACAACCTTTGGGATCATTTGAGTACTTGGAAGGACAAAGATTTCAAGGAACTGTTTATGGGTGAAAACTATTTCTGCTGTTTTTGGTAATTTGGGGTTTGTGGATGAGAAATGAATCTAAACCCTAAACAAATGCACTGCACGGGAGTGCTTTTGATTCGAGAAATCAATCTGTAATATTATGGCCTAAACCAAGAAATGGTCGTTCCAGACTTGCTTCGGTCACAAAGTGAAGGAGATGGGGTTGATCTTAGGGAGGGAAGCGAAGAAGGTGTTGAGGTTGTGGAGCTGTTGGATGTTTATAACTTGTATCAGAATACCGAACGGGCTTGCAATAATGTAAGAAGTCAGCTCTGGGTGTTTGAATACGTTGTATTAACACTTGGTTTCTGTGCTTGTCTCGTTCTTGTTTGGAAATAGGGAGGAGAACCTATTTATACAAGTCATAAGCCTAACCCATGTCTCTCGTGGGAAGTGATGGAGTAGTGGAATTGTGTGTTAGTGTCACACGATCAGTCTTTCCCACTTCTCCCATCATCACTAACCGTCCATGTCTTCCTGACACGTTCTTGTGATGGCGCGTTGTGCGCTGCACGCTGTAAACCACCAGACCAACACCCTAGTAAGTATCCCCCAGTTTGTGACATGATTGATGTCTCGATCGTGTGGATCGTGGGACCCACAGGAAGTAGCATGTAATACTAGATTAAATAACTAAGTTATTTGGGAAGTCGATACTTGTAAAATATCGTGTGTATTCTATGCATGTAATGCATCGAATATATTCAGCACGTATGAAGCATCACTATTTTAAAGCTTGACGGAGTAATTCACGGATTAAGCATCTTAAAATAGCATCACGTCCAGCCATCTTCGAGTGATCGTTTGGAGGTTGTACAGGTAATCCCTGACTTGGCCAATCACCTCATGTGGAAGAGTGGTGGACGGTGATCGTGGTGATGCCTTTCTAGTCGCCTAACTCCTATCTTAGGTTGTCCGTCCAAACTGGCGAAGTTGGACGGACGAGATGAATTGCGACCCATATCTGTGACCGTCAGATTAGGGTTTAGGAGGTGCTCAAACACCAACCTTTAGCTTGGTCGAATCCAAGCATGGGAGACGTTTTTGGCAGGGACGATCGGGCATGCATGTAGACGGCATGCCGGTGTAGGCGCCTGTACCTCACTGTCTCATGAAGGTGCAAAGAGGAGCGGCTGAGATTGATTTGTCCGGCAAAGAGGAGCGGCTGAGATTGATTTGCGACAGAAATCCCATGCCGCAAAGGAGTTTAAGACCGCATGTCATGCCTACTTCGGGCGCTTTTTTCGGGACGTCCAACCCTGGTTGGCCTTGGTCGATCAGTCAGGCATGCAGACGTCTTGCCGGAGTACACGTCCATACCTCAGTGTCCCGTGAAGATGTGATCTAAGACACTCAATTTTTCTGGTAAAGTTGAGTGGTCGAGATCGGTTTGCAATTGGAAACGTGTGATCATGCCTAGTTTGAGCGCACGAATCGAGACGATTAACAATGGTCGGTCTTAGCCGATTGGTCACACATGTAGGCGTGTGCCCATGGTGATTGTATTGACATGCTTGGGACCTTTTGAATCTACATCTACACCCTCCATCTATGTCTGCAAATATGGATGATTATGACTGATTTGCGACACATGTGATGTGTTGCAAATCCTAATTAGGGTTTCATGTCTGCGCTACTTCAGCTAGACGAATCGGCAAGCCACGCTCCTCTTTTGGGGAGGCCGACCATGTGGGGCCCACATTGGGCCGGTGGTGATCATGCCAAAACCTGCCTGAGGGTTATGGGTCCGATCTTAGCCATCCAATCATGCCGGTGAAGTTGGATGGTCGTGATCAATTTGAGACCTTTAGTGGAATTTCCCGCGACCCTTCAAACCTCACGCCGACCGAACTTCGGGTAATCGAACGTGATTATGTGGCTAGGTCAGGGGAGGATCGATTATGCAGGCGTGAAGGGGGCCCGCCGGTGTGTAGGACAACGCTTGTCCAACCGGCCATGGGACGATCCACGCCGTCCAACCACGTCGGTGAAGTTGGACGGACGTGATGAATTTGAGACTGCCATAGGCGGCCTTTGTTCGCACGACTTCTCTAAGCCGCTCCATACCGGCCTGGACATCCAACTTCAGGCTGGTGTTCGGTGGTAGTTTGAGAGGCATGGTAGGTATTCGACCGACCAGGGCATAAGCGGGCCCGCTGGTGGTCATTATGGCGGTAGCCTGCTCCTGTTGAGGATCTTCTAGGCTGGTTAAATCATGCGGACAACTTGCGTGGTCGTGATTATTTCTAAGACTGACGTAGTCCAGATGCTCGATCGGGCTAGTATAACACACCGAGAGTTGTAACCTGTACAGGTATTTCGTGCACGCCTCATTAGTGACACTTGGAGATTCGTGTTACTCTGCTGAGAGCAACACTCAGTCGTCACGCCGCACCAATAATGAGAGTTCAGCGGGAAATACAAGGCTAATCGTGTATTGATTGAGAATGCTATAAATTCACATGGTATATGGGATTGTTATTACATGCTCCAACCTGGATGAATTAGTAAAGTGAAGAAGTATTCATCACTTATCAGTGGCTCTATCCTTTGCAGGATGTCAGCGCATAATTTTGGCTTTTACAATTTTAGCCCTGAATTAAAATCCACCATCAACATTAAGTCCCCTGCCTAGCGCATAATGGTTGCATTATTGTGGGGTAGGCATGAGATGGTGACAGTTAAAGATAAAACTTATGAGACAAAGTTAGATGTTACCAGGAGAGACGGGTCGTCCTGTCCTTGGAGCATGTAACGTTCAAGAGGCATCCAGGAGAGCGTTCGCCTAGCATGATGTCGGTCTTGTCTGCTTCGATCGACCTTGCTATGCCTGCTTAGGTCGAGAGCCTGCTCCGTGCTTGCTCCGTTCGAATATCGGTCTTGCCGGATCTACCTTGCTATGCCTGCTTCGGTCGAGGGGCTATTACGCCAGCTTGATCGAACGTGGGCTTGATGTTCCTAATCGACAGACTGCTGCGCCTGCTTCGTTCGTGGGAGTACGTCAGGTGTGATGACGACCTTGGTGGGACCGGTTTCCTCCTTCAGGTATTTGATCCAAGAAGGGAATAGGACTTGTATGCTCCTCTTCCCATAGACAACCGTGCATGTAACCCTGAACTGATGTAGACCCCACCATGTATATGTTTCGACCAAATGTTACCTTGTTGCACCTGTTTGATAGGCATGTGGGACCGCCTACTTCGCTCAACCGTGGGACTCATCATGTGCCTGCTTGATCGAACGTGGGTTTGTTGTGCCTGCTTCGGTTAAACGTGGGTCCACTGTGTGCCTTCTTTGGTCGAACGTGGGACCTGATGTAAGCATGCTTGTTTCGAACATGGGAAGATGTGCATGCTTCAATTAAACACGGGTCCACCGTGTACATGCATCAATCGTCGTCCCTGTGCTTCGACTGAAAACCGTCCCTGCTGTGTGCGCCTATTTCATTCGAATACCAGCCTTATGACCTTGATCAACTCCGGCTGCGTGGACTCGACCAACACCGACCTTGTTTGCTGACGTGGCCCAATACCATCCTTACTTGCTGACGTGGCCCAATACCAGCCTTGTGACCTTGATCGTCCTTGACCAATACCGACCTGACGTGACCCCAGCCTACTTGCGTGACGTGATATCAGTCTTGGTTGCGTGACGGGATATTAGCCTTGCGATCTCGACCAATACCAGCTTCGCGGACTTGAGAAACACCAGCCTCGTTTGCTAACGTGGATCAATACCAGCCTTGTTTGCTTTGCCCGAACGTGGGACCCGCCGCGTGCTTGCTTCGCTTGGGCAGGTTGTGCCTGTTTTGACCAATATGGGGCTAGTTGTGCCTGCTCAAGTGGGACCCGCCGCGTGTCTTCTTTGACCAGACACCAAAACACCATACTTTCTCCTTGACCAACACCGGCCTAGCCTTGACGAACACGGGCCTTGCTGATTTGACGAACTCCGACCTTGCTGGCGGACATTGCTGCCTCGACCGACACCGACCTTGCTGTCTTGTTTCGTTCGAACACCGGCCTTGTCCCATATACCAACTTTGTTACTTCTACCAACACCGTCCTTGCTGCTGTGACGTCTTGTTGACTAACACCGGTCTTGCTAACCATCGGTCTTCCCTTTTCCCGTGGGACCCAGGCGTGCTTGTTTTGCCAAAACATGAACCTTGTATGTTCGAACATGGTGGGTCCCGCTGAGAGCGTTGAAGCAGATTCTGAAGCGAGCAAGTCCTGGAGAGCGTTAGAGCAGCTTCTGGAGCGAGCAGGAACCGGAGAGCGTTGAAGCAGCTTCTGGTGGAGGGAGCGTTGAAGCGGCTTCTGCTGGAGAGAGTGTTGAAGCGGTTTCTGGTGGAGGGAGCGTTGAAGAGGCTTCTGGTGGAGGGAGCGTTGAAACGGCTTCTGGTGGAGAGAACGTTGAAGCGGCTTCTGCTAGAGAGAGTGTTGAAGCGGCCTCTTCTTCAGCTTGGTTTCCCTTTGCGAATTACATGCTTCTTGATTGACTCTCTCTTGTGTTGAAGAAGTTCTTGACTGACGGCGAAGGAATTTCATGCTGAGCCTCAGTCCCCAAGCGTGGTCTACGTGGCTCCATCTTGTATGCCCTATGGGTCTTTTGTACGTAATGGTTGTTCATATGGTGAAGCTCTGGATGGTATCAATCGACGAGCAACAACAGTTCTTGGAAGCAGCTGTGATCAGAAGAGACTGGCATGGAGAGGCGTGGGGGAAACTTGCACGAACTTGGCACCCTCTTAAGTCCCAGGTGCAATCTCCTTTGGTAACGGAACTACTTTTTCCACGGGAGACAAATTCTGAAAACGTCTCTCATTGATGTAGTTATCGTCGATCCAGATATGGAATATCTTGGACGTTGTTTCATTATTGCGGCAGTCGTGAACGTGGTGCTAGAGTTGAAGTTGGAAATTTTGGACGCGCAGGATGTTGTATCTCGGTGGCTTTCCTCTTGCTGCTTTAGTGAAACTGCTTACAGAAATCTGAAGGTTGTATTGCCTATTGGTGAGATGTATGCTTCCGCGAACATCATGAGGCTCTTCATTACTGGCAGGCTTGTTCTTCTAGCAGGGCAGGTGATGTCGCAACTAAGCGTTTAGAAGCTTCACGGAGTTCATGGGATGTCTGAAAGCGCAGGTTCTTCGACAAAGCACGATAGACAGGTTCCGTCATATTGATGTATAATTACACCACTTGTTGTTCAGTCACATTTGGATCGTGACCCTCAAGTGTCCTGAATTCGGGACGCTCCAGTAGATCCAAAGATGTCCCTAACTCGCTCTTTGACCGGGATGACATGATAGGTGAACCCTTTGTGATGATTTGGAGATGAAAATATTCGTTGAATCTTCCGAAACGCTTCCTGTTGTAGTGCGGTCCAGACGAAACTTTCTCCTCTCTTAATCAAAGGAGTGAATGAAGAAACGAGATGGCCTAATCCAAGTATAAAACATGGAATTCACCTTGCCCATGAAGCTGTGGAGCCCCTTAACGGTTCGCGGCAGCGGCATTGTGAGGATAGCTTGAGTCTTGGGTTTGACTACTATATCGTCCACGTAGTCTTCAACTTGCTTATGCATCATGTCATGGAAGATTGTCGTCATAGCGCGTTGATACGTCGCACCAACACTTTTCAAACCGAATGGCATTACGGTATAACAAAAGTTTCCAATAGGGTTTGAAAAGATGTCTTACTTGCACCATGCTCATACATCCTTATCTGGTTGTAGCCGCTACATCCATCCATGGAGGAGAACATGTCGTGTTCGCTGGTAGAATCTACCAACATGTCGATGTTAGGTAGAGGAAATCGTCATTGGGGAAGCATTCGTTCAAGTCTTTGGAATCCATGCAACACCTGATCTCGCGCCTGAATTTCCTCGGAGATTGTTTAACCGTCTTGGATCGGAGATTGTATGAATTCTTACGCAAGGTCGAGCTGATGGAGATAGGCCTAGGAGATTCCTCATCGTCGAGCTCATCAGTTGTGGAGTTGGTACCATCTTGCAGCTGTCTTGGAGAGTCTATCACTTCTTCTTGTGGCTCATCGTTGTTGTAGCATTCCGCTTGGCGGAGAGAATAATTGAGATGCCTAATCAGCAAGGATGCATCATGGGGCCTAGCCTTCAATGATGCAAGTCGGTCCTCCTCCTGGATTGACGCTCACATGGAGAGTGGGATGCAATGGACTTTGTCTGATCCTTCCCGCGGAGCTTCCCTCGGTTTGAACAGTTCCACTCCGCATATTAGTGCGTAAGGAGACAATGATGCAGGAATACGAATGACTTCTTTATTCAGCATAGTCTTCAGGCATTGGTGATACGTTGAAGGGACGATCCCGTATGTGCTGGTCTGGTTTCCTTCAAAGTCAGTCATTATGGTAGGATGCCATACGATCTTGCCTGATCGAACCTGGTCCGTCCTGAGAGTCTTGAGAGTAATCACATTCGAAGACGCTCCCGTGTCGATGAGGGCCCTCTTGAACTCTGAATCCTTGATGCGTGTAGTAACGTGTAGGGCCAGGTTGTGACCTTCTTCTGGTGATTGCAGCAAAACGTCTCTGCCCGCTGATTCTTCCAGAGGTGTAAAAGTTCGCATAAACTTTCCACTAGAGAAACCGCTTCCTGATCCACCGGCCTCTGGCTCATAGTGAGACTATTGACTTGAGGAGGATCGTTGTGAGGATCAGTCCCCAGTGTAGGAATCTCCATAACAGGACCATTCATATTTGATGTCGCTTCTTTGATCAGGTCCATGTAGGTTCGCGCTGCTGAAGTACCTTCTCCGGGTGTGTTGAATGTGTTCCTTGTTGGCTCCAGGGGATGTCGCGCTCTTGTGGCAATCAATCAGTTAATGTCTTAAGAAAAGTGAGTACCTCTTTCTGAGTTGCAGCCATATCCGTTTGAGTCTTAGCAAGGACTTCCTGCCTCTCCATCAAATCTGTGATGGTAATGGGGGATGGTCCTCCTCTTGCTCCTCGTTCTGATGAAGGGGTGGAAGTTGTTGCTCTGGTGACCGCCGGAGGCGTTACACTTGAGGAGATGCCGGGATTTGCGGCTGCTCTGGCTCTGGTGATGGGAGGTGTTACACTTACTTAAACATCTACTTCTCCGTTGGTGCTGGTAGTAGAGGAAGCAATTCCACGAGATACATTGATGGTATTGACTGGATGCACGGTGATACCTGGCATATCAACACCGAGAGTGTTGTCAACGCTAGTCCCGTCAGGATTGGTTGCTGATACAGACCTAAGATCCACCATTTTCGAAATCAGTAAAATTGAATTGGTATTGGAGAAATTGACTTCACAACTGAGAGATTGATCTCCCACTGTGGTCGCCAATTGTTTATGGGTGAAAACTATTTCTGTTGTTTTTGGTAATTTGTGGTTTGTGGATGAGAAATGAATCTAAACCCTAAACAAATACACTGCACGGGAGTGCTTTTGATTCGAGAAATTAATTTGTACAATTTTGGCCTAAACCAAGAAATGGTCGTTCCAGACTTGCTTGAAGCAAAGAAGGTGTTGAGATTGTGGAGGTGTTGGTTGTTTATGGCTTGTATCAGAATACCGAACTGGCTTACAATAATGTAAGCAATCAGCTCTGGGTGTTTGAATACGTTGTATTAACACTTGGTTTTTGTATTTGTCTCGTTCTTGTTTGGAAATATGGAGGAGAACCTATTTATACAAGTCATTAAGCCTAACCCATGTCTCTCGTGGGAAGTGGAGGAAGTGGAGTGATGGAGTAGTAAAATTGTGTGTTAGTGTCACACGATCAGTCTTGCCCACTTCTCCCATAATCACTAACCGTCCATGTCTTCCTGACACGTTCTTGTGACGCGTTGTGCGCTGCACGCTGTAAACCACCAGACCAATACCCCAGTAAGTATCCCTCAGTTTGTGACATGATTGATGTCTCGATCGTGTGGATCGTGGGACCCACAGGAAGTAGCATGTAATACTAGATTAAATAACTAAGTTATTTAGGAAGTCAATACTTGTAAAATATCGTGTGTATTCTATGCATGTAATACATCGAATATATTCAGCACGTATGAAGCATCACTATTTTAAGGCTTGACGGAGTAAGTCACGAATTAAGCATCTTAAAATAGCATCACGTCCATCCATCTTCGAGTGATCGTTTGGAGGCTGTACAGGTAAGCCCTGGCTTGGCCAATCACCTCATGTGGAAGAGTGGTGGACGGTGATCGTGGTGATGCCTTGCTAGTCGCCTAACTCCTGTCTTAGGCTGTCCGTCCAAGCTGGCGAAGTTGTACGAACGAGATGACTTGCGACCCACATCTGCGACCGTCGGATTAGGGTTTAGGAGGTGCTCAAACACCAACCTTTAGTTTGGTCGAATCCAAGCATGGTAGACGTTTTTGGAAGGGCCGACCGGGCATGCGTGTAGACGACATGCCAGTGTAGGCGCCGTACCTCACTGTCTCATGAAGGTGTAATCTGGACCACTCAATTTTCCGGAAAAGAGGAGCGGCTGAGATTGATTTGCGACAGAAATCCCATGCCGCAAAGGAGTTGAAGACCGCGCGTCATGCCTACCTCGGGCGCTCACTTAGGGACGTCCAGCCATGATTGGCCTTGATCGATCAGTCAGGCGTGTAGACGGCTTGCCGGAGTACGCGTTCGTACCTCACTGTCCCGTGAAGATGTGATCTAATCCACTCAATTTGTCCGGTAAAGTTGACCGGCCCATGGTGATTGTATTGACATGATTGGGACCCTTTGAAACCACATCTACACCCTCCATCTATGTCTGCGAAGATGGATGGTTGTGATTGATTTGCGACACATGTGATGTGCTGCAAATCCTAATTAGGGTTTCATGTCCGCGCTACTTCAGCTGGACGAATCGGCAAGCCACGCTCCTCTTTTGGGGAGGCCGACCATGTGGGGCCCACATTGGGCCGGTGGTGATCATGCCAATACCTTCCTGAGGGTTATGGGTCCGATCTAAGCCATCCAATCATGCCGGTGAAGTTGGATGGTCGTGATCAATTTGAGACATTTAGTGGAATTTCCTGCGACCCTTCAAACCTCACGCCCGCCGAACTTCGGGTAATCGTACGTGATTATGTGGGTAGGTAAGGGGAGGATCGATTATGCAAGCGTGAGGGGGGCCCGCCGGTGTGTAGGACAACGCTTTTCCAACCGGCCATGGGAAGATCCACGCCGTCCAACCACGCCGGTGAAGTTGGACGGGCGTGATGAATTTGAGACTGCCATAGGCGGCCTTTGTTCGCACGACTCCTCTAAGACGCTCCATACCGGCCTGGACATCCAACTTCAGGCTGGTGTTCGGTGGTAGTTTGAGAGGCATGGTAGGTATTCGACCGACCAGGGCATAAGCGGGCCCGCTGGTGGTCATTATGGTGGTAGCCTGCTCCTGCTGAGGATCGTCTAGGCTGGTTAAATCATGCGGCCAACTTGCGTGATCGTGATTATTTCTAAGACTGACGTAGTCCAGATGCTCGATTGGGCTAGTATAACATATCGAGAGTTGTAGCCTTTACGGGTATTTCGTGTACGCCTCATTAGTGACACTTGGAGATTCGTGTTACTCTGCTGAGAGCAACACTCAGTCGTCATGCCACACCAATAATGAGAGTTCAACGGGAAATACAAGTATAATCGTGTATTGATTGAGAATGCTATAAATTCACAGGGTATATAGGATTGTTGCTACATGCTCCAACCTGGATGAATTAGTAAAGTGAAGAAGTATTTATCACTTATCAGTGGCTCTATCCTTTGCAGGATGTCAGTGCATAATTTTGGCTTTTACAATTTTAGACCTGAATTAAAATCCACCATCAACAGAACGTTGAAGATTGGACTATGGAATAGGATCCACTAAAGTTTATCTTTTTTGTATTCCATATGTATTGATAGTTTTGTTACTAAAATTGACAAAGGGGGATATTGTTAGAGCATAGCTCGGTCAACCTCGCATATATCAAGCATGTTTGTCAATGTTAGTGATCAAAACTATAAATTCTTGATTTCTAGCCTATTAGCTAAGTCTCGGACTAGGATAGGAAAAGTGTAGTTGACCTCAAGGACTTCATGGTGATTCCACGACAATGACGAAGATCTACACCAAGGAACCGTAGAACTTCATCAACAAAAAGGTATGTGAAGACTTGAACTTATCTATCACTCGAAAGTCTATCTATTCTTCTCCTACTTCTTATGAGACAAAAGTCGTATGCTATATAGACTAGATCATATGCACTTGATATTTCGAACTGAGTATTCATTACTTATCTTTTACTCGAAATCATGTGTTGGTAAAGCGTTTCTCTTTGATCAGGTTTATCTTCACCTAGTGATGAAAGTCATGAAAGTTTCAATCACTTTGAGAATTGCTCTGACGTGAATCGGTATGTGAATAACGGCTACATAGCGTCCTCTGAGAATATCTTAATGATTGAAATGAGAGTTTAGATTATATAACCATGTATTCCTTGAACCGAAGTTTTCGAACTTTGTTGATCAAGAGAAATCGGTAGGATTATGGAACTGGCTTGCCAAGTCCGCGAACCCAGTCCACAGACTCAATCCGCGAAATGACGGAAGTTCTCGACCGAGAATTTCTGCTGGGATTTCCAAAACTTGTTTGTGTGCTAAGTCCGCGAATTGGCGGAAGTTTTCGACCCGAGAATTTCTGCTGAGTTTGGAAAACTCAACCGATTAACTTAACTCCGCGAACTTGTTTGTGAACTTAAGACGTTATGATCTAAAGATGTCCTCTGATCATGAAACATTAATTATCAAGGAATGCTTTATGTAAACCGTGGTTATAATGTTCATCAGCCGATTCTAATCGAATCGAATCATCTTTGCTTCAATTGTGTCTTGTGTAGTTACATAAGATCCCATAGCAATTGAACAACTCTTAACTAGTTCATTTGAGTCAATTGAACTAGTTATGGTGAAGAAGAATATGATTTATATGAGATGCTCATATGGATGACCTTTTGGGTTATCATGTTGAACCAACATACGTGTACTCGTTTGGGCATGGTTTTCTCAAACCCAGTAAACGTGTACCCAAGTGTGTGTGACAAGCTATGTCTTTCGATCTAACGGTTGAGAGATATTCGCTTGAACCTAAATCAGGTTTTCCTCTAACGGTGGATAGAGTTTGCTTTGTACCTAAGGCAAAACCATGATTTGAAAGGCTATATATATGAGACATCTAGCATTGAGCGAACCTGATCCCCACACGTCTGTGTGCTACTAGTGTACTCGCTAGAGTCGATATCCATTAACTCTTGATTTTCTTCTCTAAAACCAGAGTTAACAACTTAAAGACTTCATTGGGATTGTGAAGCCAGGCCGATACTACTTCTATCGTAGTTGTGTGATCTGATCTTGCATCTTCTATCGTACGAGTACAATTGATTGATTGGATTGAGATCGTGAGAGTTCTCCGATAGGCAAGCTAAAGAAGTCAGAAACATCTTCGTCTCACTGTTTGTGATTCCTCGACAATCCGCTTGTGTAGTCAGGAAGGATTGTAGAGAGGTGATTGATTAATCTAGGCTGTTCTTCAGGAATATAAGTCCCGATTATCAATTGGTTCCTATTACCTTGATTTTATATTTAAAGACGGAACAAAACCTAGGGTTTATTTGTGGGAGACAGATTTATCCTTTTGATAGACTTTTCTTTGTGAGACAGATTCGTTTATTATCAAGTCTGTGATTTTGGGTTGCAGCAACTCTTAGTTGTGGGTGAGATCAGCTAAGGGAATCAAGTACGCAGTGTCCTGCTAGGATAAGAGACGTAGGAGTACAACTGTACCTTGTATCAGTGGGAGATTGTTAGGGGTTCAACTATAAATCAGTCTGAAGTTAGTTTTCAATAGGCTAGTGTATGTAGCGGCTTTATACAGTATGTATTCAATCTGGACTAGGTCCCGGGGTTTTTCTGCATTTGCGGTTTCCTCGTTAACAAAACTTCTGGTGTCTGTGTTATTTCTTTTCCATATTATATTTTATATAATTGAAATAATACAGGTTGTGCGTTCGTGATCATCAATTAGAAATCCAACCTTTGGTTGTTGATTGATACTGATTGATCCTTGGACATTGGTCTTTGGTACCGTCCAAGTTATCTTTCTTCGATAAAGACTCGCAGATTTCTATTTGCTTGAGTAAAGATCAAATCGAGAGATTGAGATAATAACTCCTTGAGATACTTTTTATCTAGATTGAGTCTGACTGTCTAGTTGATTCTCTAGCAAAGTATTTCAGAGTTAGTCCATAAAGATTGTTAATCGAAATACTGGGTGGTGTTGTTAGACCCCCACTTTTTCACCTAGTAAGAGGTGTGATCGTTCACAAGAGAGGGTGTAATCGATCCTTGTAAGAGGTTTAACAAGTTTTAGTAAGTTGGTGTAACCGATCCTATAACTTGGTCAACCGATCACAAGTTTTACCATAAGAAGTGGTAACCGATCCTAGTAATTAGTTAGCCATTTTATGGTAACTAGTGTAACTGATCTTAGTACCCACTTGGAGGTAGAACCTAAACTTTATGTTGAGGTACAACCGTGAAACTCATTAATGGTGATTTGATAGGATAATCAATCACATAGTTCTTGGAAGTCAGATGAACCAATTCTAAACTTGTTTGGAAGTGTGGAAAATCGGTTCCAAGATTGTAAATATGAAAAAATATTTACAAAGTAAAGATGTCGACATACTTTGAACATGTGCAGTAACTCTTATCTTTTACTGTTCAAAGATATTCCTTAATAACTAAAGGAGAATCCCGGATCCAAATAAATTGAGAATCTTTTAATTAAAGTTTTTAGTTTTATATGCTTTTAATTTCCAACAATTAAAATGCATATCTTTAGAAAATAAAAATTAGTAGTGTGCATTTACTAGTTGAAGATTTTCTGCTGATATTTCTGTCTATATTTAGACAAAGCATTTCCAGGAATTATGAAAACCGTTTTTGCCCTTATTGCATATCTTTGAGAATATTCGGTTTTGGAAATTCCTTGGTGTCCAAACTTCCTTGTCTATAAATACTGAAGTTCGCATTTTTATCAAACTAATCCTCAGAGCCAGCAAAACCACCTAGTTGTGTTTTACTGGTGGAGCCGTCTATTCGGAGAGCAAAGTACCCTAATTAGGCGAAATCTCTTACGAGCGCTCGTTTTAAAGACTACTTTGGGATTGGGTAGGTCTACGAGTACCGTTGGTGGGAAACTAGATAATTGCAGTTTATTATTAGTTATCGATTGATTTGATTGACTAACGGTTGTTGAACTTTGATTGCACCTAGTTTGTTTATGCTTGAGAATCTTCTCTTCTGATATAAGCTTCACTCAAACTAGATCGAAGTTTCGACAAGGATCTTTAGAACTGTTTGTAGATATAAAGGCGTCTTGTGATAATCCAACGTTAACAGACTCCATTCTGTGTGTGATTGATCACAAGAGATTCAAGTTGATTGCGTGTAGGTGTTTATTGAAGATCAAAGAAGATTTGAAGAAAAAGAAGATATTTGGGTACATAATTTTTGGTGTGCACAAAACTTGTTTCGGCTGGAAAGGAATACAACTATAATCGGTTTATATTTGTGATAGATTGGATTGATTAGTTGAGTATATCGGCATCAATACAATTCTTTGTGATTCAAAGTATTGATTGCATAGTCTTAACAATTGCTATGGTAGTTGTTGAAAAGTTGGATCTAAGGACCTAACAAATGAGTTTATTGGGATAAACGGAAGATCCTTTTGTCAAACTCATATCATGTTGTTTGAAAAGAGTTGTTACCGAACAGATTTGTTGTTCCTTTAATGTTTGGAATACGAACCAAAGGAATTGTTCCAAGTGTGTGACTGTTAGAGCATAGCTCGGTTGAACCCACCAAGCGTTGGTATGTCAAGTTTGGTTGTCATATTTTAGCGAACCAAAACTCATTTTAAGAGTCGCTTGATTATATACTAGAGTCAGCTTCGTATAGGTTAGCTTGAAAGTATTAGGATATGAGACATTACAAGTATTACAAAGATTTGAAGAAGCGGAGAAGTAAGAATCTATAACGACAACATCATCCTTCCACTTGAAGTTAGTGATATTTGACTTGAACTGTTTCATTCCCTAACGTATCTTTCAAGTCGTGCATATTGAAAACAAAACTGTGAAGCATGAACACTCTAGATATACATAGTATTAAGGAAGACAATACGAGGTTTATTGATTCACTATTAAAATTTGTAGATAAGACATCGACATAATCGTTTGAATGTTATTGTGATTATGTATGGGTATGAGGTGAGGATTTCATCCTAGGAAACAATGTTCTACATTTTTTAAGGAAGTAAGTTCATAAACTTGTTTTTTGAATCGAAAAGTAAATCGCCAGGCGTTATTGGTATTGTTATTCATTGCATATATTGTGAACAACCAATATGTATGATTTAGTATAACCGCTCATGACTTGTTTAGGTTCTTGGTAAAACTATTCACAAAGGCCTAACTTATGTATTGGTATGACCTTTGTTAGTGAAACCGATCTTAAGTAATCACCTGAGATGGTATGATCGAGTTTGTGATTTTGTGTATGATCGACTCTGGGTAAAGGGGAACCGATCCTAGAAAGAGGTGCAATACATCACAAAGGGGAATCGATCCTTGTATGAGGTGCACCAGGTTTTTAGCAGAAAGGGGAACCGATCCTATGGACATGTGCAACACGTTTTTAGGCAAAGGGGAACCGATCCTATGGACATGTGAAACACATACAAGTTAGATACCGTATATATGTGGGGAACCGATCCTAGTACCTAGTCAACCGAATTTTGGAAAGATGGTGTGACTATGCACAGTATTCACATAGAGGTAGAACCGAAACTTGTTTTGGTAGAACCGTTAAACCCATGATTTTTGATTGAGTGTTCTTGATCAATCACATAGTTCTTGAAATTCAGATGAACCAATTCTAAACTTGTTTGGAAGTGTGGAAAATCGGTTTCAAGGTTGTAAGTATGAAAGAGGACTTACAAAGTAAAGATGTCGACATACTTTGAAAACGTACAATAATGTTTATCTTCTATTGTTCAAAGTTATTCCTTAATAGCTAAAGGAAGAAAATCCCAGGATCGAAAGATAAATAAGTCAAGAATCTTTTATTTAAGGTTTTTAATTCTATTTTAGGAAAATGAGAATTAGTAATGTGCATTTACTAGTTGAAGATTTTCCAAAGAGATTTTCGGTCAATATTTTGGACAGAGCATTTCCATGAATTATGGAAACCGAATTTGGAATATATTGCATATCTTGAGAATATTTTCGGTTTGGAAATTCTTTGGTGTCCAAACTTCCTTGTCTATAAATACTTGAAGTTTGCATATCTAGCAAACTAATCCTTCGTGACAGCAAACTTCCTCGGTTGTGTTGTTACTGGTGAAGCCGCCTATTCGGAGAGGAGAGTAACCTAATTGGGAGAAATCTCTTACGACCGCTCAGTTTAAATTCTTCTTTGGGATTGAGAAGCTATATTAGTACCGTTGGTAGGAAACTAGATAATTGTGGTTTATTTTTTGTTTTCGATTGATTTGATTGACTAACAATGGTTGAAATTTGATTGCACCTAGTTTGTTTATGCTTGAGAATCTTCTCTTCTGATATAAGATTCACTCAAGACGATCTTGTGATAATCCATAGTTAACAGACTCCGTTCTGTGCGTGATTGATCACAAGAGATTCAAGTTGTTGTGTGCAGGTGTTTATTGAAGATCTAAGAAGCTTCGAATACAAAGAAGATATTGAAGATTCCTGATTTGGGGTTCATAATCTTTGGTGTGCACAATACTTGTTTCGGTATAGAGGATCCAACTATAATCGGTTTATCCTTGTGGTAGATTGGATTGATTAGTTGTGTAGATCGGCATCAATACAATTCTTTGTGATTAAAAGTATTGATTGCAAAATCTTAACAATTACCTTTCGTAGTTGAGAATAAAATAGATCTAAGAACCCGAAGAAGGAGTTTATTGAGATAAACAGAAGAGCCTTTGTCGAACTCATATCACTTGGTTGAAGAGAGTTGCTACCAAACAAATATGTTGTTCCTTTACTGTTTGGAATACGAACCAAAGGAATTGTTCCAAGTACGTGAATTATTCATAAGTTGGAGGCGTGGGAATACAGACGGAACTAGGTGAACTATAGGTGTAATTGCTTGGAGTCAATTATACGAAGTTGGTTTAATTTTGTGTAGCGGATTAATCCTGAGAGTACTCAATTCTGGACAAGGTCCCGGGGTTTTTCTGCATTTGCGGTTTCCTCGTTAACAAAATCTTGCTGTGTCATTTACTTTTATTTTCCCCAATTATAATTGTTTGTTATTAAAATTTAAAGTAAATCACACATACGTTAATTCTTATTTACTTGATAGCAATCCAATTGTGTTTAGTTAATTCCGAACCTTTTACCAACTAAACATACTTCGTTGTTGTATTGTCTAGATCTCGTATCCATAGAAGATCACACGAAGTGTGAACCGATTAGTTGTATTGTCTCGACTCAATCCATGGACAATCACTTTCGGAGAAAGGACTTATAGGTAGGAAATTTTTTAGCTTGGGGTATATTTGGGTACCCTCGCCTTTTCAGTGACTTATTGCAAGTTGGAGGCGCAGGGATACTGAGGGAACTAGGTGAACTATAGGTTTAGTTACTTGGTCTTAACTATACGAAGTTGGTTTGATTTTGTATAGCGGATTAATTATGAGAGTATTCAATTCTGGACTAGGTCCCAGGGTTTTTCTGCATTTGAGGTTTCCTCGTTAAAAAAATCTTGTTGTGTCATTTACTTTTATTTTCCGCAAATATAATTGTTGTTATTATAATTTAAATTAAATTACACAAACGTTAATTCCTATTTACTTTATAGCAATCCTATTGTGTTTGGTTAAGTCCGAACCTATTATCAAGTAAACATATTTTGTTGTTGTATTGTCTCGATCTTGTATCCATAGTCGATCACACAAGTTATCTTGTTGTCGTATTGTCTCGATCTAGTATCCATAGACGATCACATGAAGTGTTAACCGGTTAGTTGTATTCTCTCGACTCAGTCCATAGACAATCATTTTCGGAGAAAGGACTTATAGGTGGAAAAGTTTTAGATTGATGTATATTTGGGTACCCTCGTCTTTTCAATTCCATATCCTCACGTGTGATGAAATTGGATGGCTGATTTTTTTCCAATGGACGTTCAGGAGCAAAACGAGCCTTTTCATCTATAAGGCGCGCCCTACTGAGGTGCCTGCGCCGGGAGTATTAAAAGTACTCCTTATTTCCGTTTGGGTTTGACGTGGATCTTGTAGTGCTGCTCTGTTAGTGTCTTGAGGAAAGTAAATACCTCCTTCTGAGTTGTATCCATGTCTCTCTGAGCCTTAGCGAGAACTTCTTGTCTTTCCATCAATTCAACATTGGTAATAGGTGGTTGGATTCCTCTGGCTCCTCCATCCTCTCGTCCTGATGGGGGAGTGGCAGTAGCTCTGGTAACAATTGGGGGTGTTACGCTCGAAGAAATATTTGGAATGGCGGCAGCGGCTCTGGCTCTGGTGATAGGAGGTGTCACGCCGGAGGGAATGTTTCCTGCGCCGCTGGTGTTGGTGGTAGAGGATGTAGTGCCACGAGATGCTGTTAGAGCACTGCTCGGTCAAAATCTAGCATGTTTGTCAATGTTAGTGATCAAAACTATAAGTCTTTATTTTTAGTCTCTTATAGCTAAGTCTCGGACTAAGATAGTAAGTGTAGTTGATCTCAAAGATTTCATGGAGATTCATCATACAAGTAGAAGAACTACTCAAGGAACCGGTGGAATTTCTCGACAAAAAGGTATGTGGAGACTTGAACTTATCTGTCACTCAAAAGTCTATATATTCTTTCTCCTACTGTTTGAGAAAAAAGTCGTATGCTATATATATAGACTAGATTATAAACATTTGGTATTTCGAGCCAAGTATACCTCGCCTATATTTATCTCGAAATATGTGTTCGTAAGATTTTCGCTTCGACCAAGTTTATCTTTACCTAGTGACAAAAGTCATGATATGTTTCAATCACTTTGAAAATTGCTTTGACGAGAAATAGTATAACAACATTATAACGTCCTGTAAGAATGTTTCAATGATTGGAATGAGAGTTTAGACTACATAACCAATGAATTCCTTGAACCGAAGTTTTCGAACTTGGTTGATCAAGAGAACCGGAAGTATGGCAAGTGCCAAGTCCGCGAACTCAGTCCGCAAACTGCCGAAGTTCTCAAACCCGAGAATTTCTGCTGGAGTTGACAAACTACTTGCATGATCCAAGTCCGCCAACCGGCGCAGTTCTCATCCCGAGAATTTCTGCTAGATCTAGTTTGTAAAATCTATCCGGTGTCTTAAGTACGCGAACCTAGTCTGCAAACTTGAGAAGGTTATATATCTAAAGATGATTTCTGAACTTAATCTTAAAAGACTAAGTAATGCATTTGCAAACCGTGGCTATTAAAGTTCATGAACCGATTCGAGTGAATCAAATCATCTTTGCTTCAATTGTGTCTTGTGTAGTTACATAAGATTTTCTTGCAATTGAACAACTCTCTTAACTAGTTCATTTGAGTCATTTGAAATAGTTATCGTGAAGAAGAACATGGTTGGTATGAAACGCTCATATGGTTAACCTTTTTGGTTAGACTATTGTTGAACCAACAATGTACATGTTTGGGTGCGGTTAACAAACCTAGAAGTGTACAATCATTTGTGTATAACAAGCTAAGTTTTCGATCTAACGGTTGAGAAATATTATCTTGAATCTAAATCAGGTTTTCATCTAATGGTGTATATTGATTGCTTTGTAACTGAGGAAAAACCCTGCTTTGAAAGGCTATATAAGGGGATATCTAGCAACTCTGCAAAACTAATCCCCACACCTTGTGTGTGATACTAGTTTGCGTGCTAGAGTCGATTCTCCTTTAAACTTTGGTTTTCTTCTTCTAAAACCAGGTTAACAACTTAAAGACTTCATTGGGATTGTGAAGCCAGACCGATACTACTTTTATCGTAGTTGTGTGATCTGATCTTGCATCTTCTATCGTAAAAGTACAATCATATTGATTGGCTTGAGATTGTTTGATTTCTCCGATAGTCAAGATATAAAAAGTAATCACAAACATCTTCGTCTCATTATTTGTGATTCCGAAATATCTTGTTTCGCTACCATACGATTAAGATTGTTGTGAGGTGATTGATTAATCTAGGATGTTCTTCGGGAATATAAGACCGGATTATCAATTGGTTCATGTTCGCCTTGATTATTATCAAAAGACGGAACAAAAACTTTAGGATTTTTTTGTGGGAGACTGATTAATCCTTTGATAGACTTGTCTGTGTGAGACATATTTTTTTATTGTTAAAGCCTGCGATTTTGGGTTGTAGCAACTCTTAAATGTGGGTGAGATCAGCTAAGGGAATCAAGTGCGCAGTATCCTGCTGGGATCATAGGCGTATGAGTACAACTGTACCTTGGATAAGTGGTTGACTGATTGGGGTTCAACTATAGTCCAGTCCGAAGTTAGCTTGGAGTAGGCTAGTGTATGTAGCGGATTAATACAGTGTGTATTCAATCTGGACTAGGTCCCGGGTTTTTCTGCATTTGCGGTTTCCTTGTTAACAAAATTTCTGGTGTCTGTGTTATTTCAGTTTCCGCATTATATTGTTTTATCTTTATAATTGAAATTGTAGTTGCAGAAAATCCTACACTACACCCCTCACAAGATTTGATTAACATCCAACTCACTTTTGGATTAACAATCTTAATTTTATTGATGAATCTTTGAACAATCTTACAAGAAAAGATAAAGGAATCAAGAATAACCACTTCTCTAAATTTTCTCTCTCCTATTTACTTGCTTCTCACTCAAAAAAGATCTCTCCCTTTCCTTTACAATTGAATGGCTATTTATAGGAAATTACGTAGTGGATGACAGCTAATCTGTCCTTTACTTTTGAATATGACTTGCGACATTCTCGCAACCTTATAAATATCAATCTCGCAAACTTCCTTATTTTCGCGGGATCGTCACACTTTTCTCATGATTTGGCTAATGTCGTTTCTGAAGTTGTTTTGCGACACTGTCGTGTTGTTTTGTTAATAATTTCGTTGAGGCATTATTGCTGCGAGATTCTGATCCTACATCTTGCCTCTTCTCATATCTTCTCTGATAAGTAGAGAATGATGTGAGAAATGTCGCAGTTATCCATCACTTCATATTCTGCATTTATCACACGTATCCTTTCTCCCATCTGTTTCTTGACACGTCTTTTGTAACTGCTACTTTTTAACCGCTCACGTCTTTTCGCATTAATCGTGTTTATCTTCTCGAGAAAAAATTTCCTCTATATATACTCTACCTTACTCTCTTTTTATTTTCTCTGCAGCTTCATCGTTCTTCTGTAAATTCCGCCATTGCAACTTTTTCTTCTTTCTTCTTCTTTCAATCTTTTTAATTTCATCTTCTTCTCTATACTGTTCCCTCTGTAGATCTTCATCATTCATAATTTTCTTCTTTTTAATTTTTACGAATTAATCTTCCTGCTGGTGTTTCCATGGATTCATCGAGGTTAGTTTTCTTTTTTCTTTCTTATAGGTTTTGCTGAAATTGATCTTGCTTACTGTCTTATTTGATATTGTTTACGGTTCAGAACCCTAATATTTCCAAATCGCATCATAAGGTTGTTGTAAACAAAAGAAAGTCTGAGAATCAGAAGGTGGTAAGAAATATTATTCTTTTCTAATAACAATATTGTTGCCTCTGTTTCTTATCCGGATTGTGATTCGCAGGATGATAAGGACGCCAACAAACCTCTCAAGAAATCTCGCCACCTAAAAACCATTGAAAGCTCTGTTCCATTTCACTTACTTATCCCTTCAAAATCTCCTGCAACATCTTCACAAGTTAAATCATTATCTCTAATTCGCGAAAAGGTTGCCTCAGATTTCATCCCTTCAACTGACCTTTCAATGATTGAAACCCCCCTTATTAATCCTTCCGTGAATGAAACTTCTTCTCCTTCGATTGATAATGTTTCCCAATCTTCTATTATTGCCATTTCTCTGCCTGAGCCTCTTCCTTTAAATACTGCTTTCAAAGTTTTGTCTGAGGTTCTGGATGATGTTAAGAAATCTCCCATTGATCCTGTCAAGTCTGGTGTTTGCGAAATTCTGAGTAACTATTTTGGCTCTGACAGAGCTGCTTCGCAAATAGCTTTTGAAAAAGAGATTGAAACCTTGAATAAGAATCTCCAAATGATGACTTTAGAGTGTAATGCTCTTCGTCACGAAAATCAAAAGCTTCAGAATATTTCGCTGGATCGTGACAATCTTCGTAAGAAGAATGATGAACTGAGAGGTATGATTTCCTTATCTGTGTCTTCAATTTGCCTTTATGATGATTTTATCCTTTCCATATTTAATTATCCTTGAAATCCCTTTTTCGCATGTTAAGCCTTAAACCAGAAACGAATAATGGAGAGATATCAATTTGAATCTACTGTTGAAGAAGCCCGTGTTGATAAAGAGATTTTGACGGATCAATATAACCAATTATATAACGTCTATTCATATTCTGTTGATCATATAAATAATCTTACCAATGAAAATACCCAATTAGTTCAGAGGCAAAATTTATTAAGTAACGAAATATCTCGCCTCTCTTATTCTTTAACTAAAGCTAATCTAGGGATGGAAACTTTATCATATGAGAATAAAATTCTATCTCAATAGAAGCGAACTTATTTAAACAAGATGGCGATATCTTCGCAATAACTTAGCATCCTTCAGAAAGTATGTGATGACCAAGAACAATCTCTTCGCTCTTTAAGAAATGAACTTAAAGAAGTAACAGAGTCATCTCTCGCTGAAAGAGATACACTCATTCAAGGTAGAATAGCTTTAAGTGTAAAGGCGAACCAACTTAAAGAACAATATTCCAAATTAGAAGAATCGTATTCTTCACTTGCGAAGAAAAATGCCTTTCTTATTTCTAAAGAAAAAAATCTTCAGTCTCGACTTAAAGGTTTAGTTGGAGATAAATTTGATGATGCGATGGACCGTTGGGAGAATAGTTGTTTGACCTTGATTCATCACCTTATTTCGCAAAAGGAAGGTAGTCATAATAGTTTTACTGCCTTAACTATCTTTTCTTTGTCATATCTTTTTGAGTTCTTCATCTTACTGAAATTTTGTATTCTACATTTCGCAGAGTCTGAGAAAAATCTTCATTCCTTCATTTCTGTTTTGGAGGCTAAATATGCCAAAATTCGCAAAGAAAATGCACTACTCGTCTCTGTCCTTACTGGTACTCGCGACCGAGCAGAAAGAAGACTTTATTATCTTGCTTACTTTAAGGATATTCAAGATAGGAATCATCAGAGAGCACTTCTTCATCAAGTTCATCTCCTGGCTGAAGTTCTTGTGAATGATATTTTATTGTCCAAATCTCTTCCTCCTACATCAATCGAACCTTTAGAAGTAGATGATGATGAAGTTCCTCGTCCTGTCGACATGATTATGATTATGAAAGTGGTGGAGAGGATAATCTTTTGGAAGATGAAGAAGAGATCCCTTCTAAGGAAACAACTGCTGGTGCTAATCAAGATGGAAGCGAAAAAGAAATCCCTTCTAAAGATGTAATTGCTGGCGATAATCAAGATGGCGGCAAAAAAGAAGTCCCTCTCAAAGAAACTATTGTTAATGAAGATCAGAATCGAAATGAAGAAAAGACTGGCGATAATGAGAACGTTGGCGAAGAGTTTCTTATCTAGTTCTATCTTCGTGAACTGTTTCATCTTTATTATTTCTTGCGAATAATATTCTTCAACCAACTTTGGAATTAATTTTCTCTTTTAATATTTTGCTGGCGAGAAAGATAATGCCTCTTGTTTACTGATTCCCATACTTGCCTCTCATTATCTTTCTTGCGAGAAATGATCCACTATGAATACATATAAATATTTTGTTTTGTCATGTGGTCTTATTTTGCCTTCCTAATTAAAGGTCTTATTATGCCACCTCTTGTTATTGCGACAAAATCGCAGGACGTTCTTGCATTTTCATGCAAAAACCCATTGATCTTGCCTTAACTTTTTCTTTTGTATTATTGCCACTTCAGGATTGTTGCGACAATACGACATGCCTAAATATTCTTGCGAAAATAAATACCCATGACATTGTCGTCGTGCGACGAAATCGCAGGACGCCTTCGCATTTTCATGCGAAAACCCATTGATCTCGTCTTATCTTTCTCTTTAGTATTATTGCCTCTGCAGGATTGTCGCACAAATATGACAAGCCTTAATACCCTTACGAGTAAAAAGCCTCATCACATTTGCGTCTTAAGACACTTATCAGCTCCCTAATGGAGGGTGCCGCCCTTATCTCCCCCCTGGTTGCCCCTTCAAGGAGGCGTACCTCTACCATACAAGGTTGGCTCCTCCTATCCGGTCTTAACAACAACCAGTTGTTTTCGCAGCCTCTTATCCCTTTTACCTATAGGGTTTATGGTTACGAGACTGCACCCTAAGTGGGGTTTTCTTCGAGCCGAGTGCATTATAAGCTAAGACTTGTCAAGAATGGCAAGGTACGCTCCAGACGCCCTTGGAACTCTTGACTCAACCATGTACCTCGGCGCCTTGGTCAGATTCTTCACTCCTTGGAAGAGTCCTTATTACCTTAGTCGCCCAACCTAAGTCGTATGCTTAAGCTGAGAGTCCAAGGTGCCTCTCCCGGATGGGCTTTATTGACCCCAAATCTTCATGACCAGGTTCCGGGAGCGGTATAGCCTTTCCCTGAGCCATGCAACAGGTACCCCCTTATATGACGTACTTTAGGTCTTACATTTGCCTCTTACGAAATTTTATTCACAAACTAGGTTGTACGCCATAAAGGTTCGCCCCTTTCTCTTTTGTCATTGTTCTCTGATTATCTTTGCGAAAGTTTCGCATATCATGATATGGTTTTGATGTGAATAATCTCGCAACTATTCTTTCATTGAATGTTTATTCGCAATCGTTTTGTTGCGTCATACATAACTTCTCAAAGCTTCTTATGGGTAATATTTCTTTAAGTACAATCTGTTACATGGTCTGTCAAGTCAATGACCAACATCTCTACCTTCTGGATCCATTAATTTATAAACTCCTGTCCCAACTATCTCCTTAATGATGTAAGGTCCATCCCATTTTTTCGCTAACTTTCCACCATTTTCTCTTTGATATATTGGTGTCTCTCGCAGAACTAAATCTCCTGGTTGAAATTCGCGTACTTTGACACGTTTATTATATTCTCGAGCTAACCTTCGCTGATAATTATCCATATGCTGTAAAGATCTTTCTCTTTTTTCTTCTAACTCATCAAGTTTGCTTAAGATCAAACCCGCACTAAGATTTTTCTCCCAAGCTTCTCTCTTTGTCGTCGGAATAACGACTTCTGTTGGTAGCACCGCTTCAACTCCGTATGTTAAACAAAAAGGTGACATTCCAGTAGCTTCTCTTCTAGTTGTGTTATAAGCCCATACTGCATTATGTACTTGTTCGCACCATGCTCTATGATGTCCTTCTAATTTTTTCTTTAATATATCTGCAATTGTTTTGTTTCTTGCCTCTGCCTATCCATTAGCTTGTGGATACAGATGAGTAGACTTTCCACATTTTATCTTAAATGCATTAAGTAACATTTCTATGTTCTGTCCTTCAAACTGTTTCCCATTATCAGAAACCAACTGCGCGGGAATTCCGAATCTGCTAATGTTATTTTCAAATATGAATGTAAAGATATCTTTGTCGCGAATATGTTGTACTGCCTTTACTTCTGTCCATTTTGTGAAATAATCTGTTGCGACTATTAAGTATCTTCTTTGTCCATATCCTGGTAAAAATGGCCCCACAATATCTTAGCCCCACTTTCCAAAAGGCCATACACTGGTTGAAGATGACAATGGTGCTCCAGGTGCATGTATTTTCTTTCCATGCCGCTGACAATCTTCGCAACGTCTTGATATTTGTTTTGGATCTTCGTGCATGTATGGCCAGTAATAGCCTTGCATTTTTTCTCTATGTGCCAAAGATCTTCCCCCGCTATGATTGCCAGCATCCCCACTATGTAACATTTTTAGCACCTTTTCTCCTTCTTCTCGTGTAAAACATCTGAGTGATGGTCCATTAAAGGATTTTCGGCATAGTAGCCTATCTCTTAATTCATAATTTTTTGCGCGGCTTTTTACCTTGTATGCTTCCAATCTGTTTCTTGGTGTTTCTCCCTTCGTCAAATATGCATGACGTTCTGTTCTCCAATCTGCGATAATGTTCGTTTGTTCTTCTTCTCCACCTTCTATCATCATTACGTTCTCTTCTTCTTCTTTATTGATTGATGGTGACAGAAGTGTCTGTATTTTTATGCATCTCGCAGTTGGATCTGTCATCATGCTTGAGATGAAAGCAAAAGCGTCTGCGAGTCTATTATCCTTCCTTGAAATGTGCCTCCATTTTATCTTTGGGATTTTCGCTGACAATTCTTCAACGAGTTTCTTGTATTTCTTCAAGGATGGTTCATTTGTAGTGTACTCTCCCTTTATTTGGAGAATAACTAGCTGCGAATCACTAGTGATCCTGGCATTTTCTAGTTTCATTTCTATTGCGAACTTCAAGGCATGTACCACAACTTCATATTCTGTTTCGTTATTAGTGGATGCGAATTCCAATCTGAATGAAAAATCCATCTTCGCTCCTTCTGGAGAAATTAAAACAATTCCAACTCCATTGCCTTCCGCATTTGATGATCCATCTACCAATATCTCCCATCTATTTGGTTTTGTTAATAAGTCTTTTGGATCTCCGTGTTCTTCTTCTATATCCATCATCTCCTCCACCGCTTCATCATCTTCTAAAGGAAATTCTGCTAAGAACTCTGCAACAACTTGTGATTTTGGTGAAGATAATATTTCATACTTGATTTTGAAATTTCCTACTTGTGCATTCCATCTCTCCACCCTACATGATCTTTTTGAATTCTTCATCACTGATTCAATTGGTACTTTTGTTAGCACCCTTATCTTGTGTGCTTGAAAATGTATGCGAAACTTAAATGCGGCGTATACTAATGATAAAATTAGCTTCTCAATCTTTGAATAATTCCTCTCTGCAGCATTAAATGTTTTGCTGATGTAATAAATGGGCTTTTCCACTCCTGCGTCCGTTCGCAATAACACACTTAAAGCATGTGATGTTGTCGCAAGATAGATCAATAGTTCTTCTCCTGGTTCTGCCTTTTGTAAAATAGATGTATTCATAAGGTGTTCTTTGATCCCTTGAAAAGCTTTTTCACATTCATCAGTCCATTTGAATTTCGCACCCTTCTTGAGTATATTGAAAAAATGTTTACATTTGTCTGATGATCGCGAAATGAATCTTCCTAGCGAAGCTAAAAGTCCGTTCAATTTTTGTACATCCTTTATCGTTGCTGGTGTTGGCATGTCACGAACTGCTTGTACCTTTTCTGGATCAACTTGTATTCCTTCTTTTGATACAATGTAGCCTAAAAATTTTCCCGATGCAACCCCAAAAATGCATTTTTCAGGGTTCAGTTTAATGTTATGATGCCGCATCTGTTCAAAAATCTCCCTCAAATCTTGTACATGATCTTTGGCTTCTTTACTCTTCACCAACATGTCATCCACGTACACCTCTAATGTTTTGTGTATCCATTTCGCGAACACCTTCTCTACCATTCTTTGATACGTTGCTCCTGCATTTCGCAAACCAAACGACATTTTTGTATAACAGTATAAACCTCTTGGAGCGAAAAAAGCAGTATGCTCTTGATCTTCTTCAGCGAGAGGGATTTGGTTATAACCTTTGTACCCATCTAAAGAAGACACTCTATCATTTCCCGCTGCTGATTCAACCATTTGAGGAATATCCGGCAATGGAAAACTATCTTTAGGGCAAGCCTTGTTTAAATCAGTGAAATCTATGCAAATTCTTATCCCTTTATTCTTCTTTGGAACAACAACCATGTTTGCTATCCACTCTGGGTATTTAGCTTCTCTTATAATTCCCGCCTCAAGCATTTTCTGTAATTCTTCTTCTATTTGAGGATGGTAGGTCGTTGCGATTTTTCTTATTCTCTGTTTAAATGGTCTCACATTCTTGTTAATCTCCAACTTATGACATGCAATTGACGGATCTATTCCAGGTATCTCATCCATGCTTCCCGCGAAAATACCTTTATATTCCCGCAAAAGATTGACAATTCTCTCTTCCTATTCTGCATCCATCTTGGTTCCAATCCTCAATATTAGGGGTTCTTCTATAGTCCCAACATTTACTTCTTTTGTTGGTTCTACCGCAGTGTAACCGGCCTTGGGTTCTCCCATTGGTGTTGGCTCTTTTATCATCTTCGCAGGTCCATCTCCTTCCTCCGAAATTTCGCTGGGTATTCCTTTACCTTCTTTTGCCCTTATCATGTACACTCTAAATTCTTCTTCTTTCTTTGCCTCCTTTGCTATTTTTCTGCGAAATTTTCTCTTTTTTGCTCGTCCTTCATAATGCTTTACTTCAATTTGATAACATAATTTCGCATTGTCAATATCTCCTTTAATTTCACCTACTCCATTTGGCATGGGGAATCTGATGCATTGATGCAACGTTGATGCTACAGCTTTAATTGCATGTATCCATGGTCTCCCCAACAACATGTTATATGGTGATTCCATATCCACTACGCATAGTGTCACTTGTGTTTCGATCTCTCCTAGTGGAATTCGCACCACTATTTCTCCTTTAGGTTTTGTTGTGGATTTTCCAAATCCATGAACAAGATAAGTTGAACAAGACATTTCTTCGTCTTTGAATCTCATTCCTTTGAACGCATGATAGAATATTATATCCACTGAACTTCCTGTATCGACTAAAGTTCTGTTCAATATTCATTCTTTCATGGATTTTGTTGTTGTCCCCTTCTCTTTTCGTGTAATAGGTACTGTAATAACCAATAGAGATGTGTGGCTCAAATTTTCTTTTGGTATTTCTGTTGCCATGAATGTGATTTTTTTCTTTTCCCAATCTTTCAAGGGTGATGTTTTTCTACCGCCATAACCTTTCTTCCTTCAAAATCTCGTTTATGTATCCTTCCCTTGATGTTTTCATGGAATTCATTAACCATTGTTTTTCTTATCATATTACACTCCAATCTTTTGTCATCTTCATTGACTCTAATCATTTTTCTTTTAATTGGTTCACTGATTTGTTTAATCACTTTCTTGATGACTTTTGTTAAAGGGAGAGCAAAAAGTGATCCGAGGAGAGCGAAAATTATGGTCGATTCGTTAAATAGGACCTATTCAATATGATTTTCTAACTCGGACCAAACTACCCATACTAAATTCACCTACTAATCATACGCACACCTCGCACACATTCCCTAAACGGCTCCCCAACCCTCCATGGCCAATCCATAGGAATACAGGAACCCTAACTTCAAAGACTTCCAACTTCTTCCAATCGAATCAACTTTTCGTAGACATATAATCATAACGGACAAAGGGTTTCAAGTTTCAGTCCATTAATTATGTTTTTGTTATGCTTATGTGAATGATTTAAATAACAAAACCTCTGATCAGTGATTTGAAAGCCGAGAGGATAAAGAAAAATAAGAATGGAAAACGTCTAGGAGAAATGGGTGCCTGGGTGGTACGTTTCATCTTTTATCATCATCGCGATACCAAATTAAAAAAAAAAACAGAAAATCTCTTGATATCATCTCGGGTTATAAGCCTCGTTCTCAGTATCAATTCTCGTGTGAGACTATTAATGGCAGAAATCAAACACGGTATAAGGCTTAGCCATTCATTAGGTCATTAGATAGCGGGTCATTATGTTAAAACGATAACCTCTCTTTTGGCCATGGGCCCATCATGCAAGGGTAGTTCTGGCCGAATTAGAAAAACTGTATTGGGTAGGTCTAGTTAACGAGTTGACCATGATTTTTGTTCACCTCGAATCACCTTTTACTCTCCCTCTAACACAAATCAACTTTTTTTATCTTATTTAATAGGAAAGGATAGCGTTAAAAAGATTTTTCTTTACAAATGGAAGGTTATATTAAAAGGAAAAAAAATCGAAAAATAACGATTATAACAGTAAAATTTTTCCATAAAGACATACAAACTCAGCTATACAAACATAAGAAGAGACTAGAACCGAGACTGTGCAGAGACAACTATCTGCAAATCAACATCGTCCATCCCTAACTTTAGTGCATTAGATGCAAAGCTAATCCATTCTCTGAACCTGCACTTTCACCCAGATGCAAAGCTAAAAATCTCCACCAGCACATCCACAACAAGACGTACTCATCCACCCAAACAATAAGTTACTCATTTATTAGAGTTTCCCAATGACTCCAAATTAGGCTTGCACTAACATACCTAAAGGTGACATTATCGCAAGACCACAAAACCACAAGATATTGAACATGATCTATAATTTCAGAAACACATTTCTTCTTTGCTCCAAAGACTCTTCCATTTCTTTCATTCCATAAAGACCAACATATAGCATAATGGACGATATTCCATACCTCTTTGGCTCTTCCATACAACACATTCGTGGTCCAAGCGTCGAATAACTGCAGCGAAGTTCTGGGCATTGGTCATGATATCTTAAAATCTTTTATAAACTAATGACATACCTTAAAATAAAACGGGGAATGGAGGAACATATGATCAATTGTTTCTCCAACAACATGGAAAAGAGTGCATTGGTCACTTTCGATATCGACGCCCTTATAACATAACATGTCTCCAGTAGGTAGAGATCCATGAAATGTAGCAAAAATGATGAAACTGACCTTATGAGGGATGTTAGATTTCCATAAATGCTGCTCAAAACTGCAAGGATCTAACTCACCCACCAAAGCTTCATAACACTGTTTGGAGTTGAAGTTGAAGTTGAAGAATGGGTGGTTTCTTAGGCACCATTGTTGTTGTTATTGAATGAAAGAAAAACGCACATGATTTTTTTTTTTGTTTTTTGAGGGGGATATTGAGATTTTGATTTGAATTTTGTTTTTTGGGGTTCTTCGGAGCTCACACGTTTTGGATTTTGAGACTATATACTAGTGTACTTTATACATAGCCTTAGCGGATACCCACGAGTAGCCCATATGCCCCATACCATTCGGGTTTTGCTCCGGGATGAGATTACATTTTTTTATTCGGTCGATAAAAATCATTAAAAAGCAAAAATAAGTCGTGCCATTCTAACTAGCCACAATGGCCATCTAAAAAGACACAGCCTTTGAAACGATAATAAACCTTGCCAAGCCATTTCGCAGACGGAATGAAAATGATCCACCTTCTAAAATTCTTAAATATCCTCAACCAACAAACATGCTTGTTTGGCCAAAATTTTACTCATTCCCTGTTTTCATATCAAGTTTCCTCTCAGACTTTCCGACAATGGAAGCAACCCAGTTTTTCGTCAATAGCCATCTCCTCTCTGTTCTTCTCAGGCTTTCATCATCAACCACCCTCCCTCATTACAAACTCCCTCTTCTCAACTTCACCATCGTATCCGCTGTTCTCCAACAATCAAAAATAACAACTCCATTTCAGTCTGGAGTCTCCATCTCGTTTTATCGCCGGAACCAACCAAAGTTTCGTTTTCTCATCTATACAACGTCCTGATTATTTCGAGCCCCACTTCTCTGTTGTTCATTAATCTTCAGGACAGCACCAGAAACTCTCTGTTACCCGACCTCATGTCCCAGCAAACAACCAACACACAAACATAGACAGACAACCAACCTATTATACTCCTATGCTATTCAAAACCCATCAGAAACATCTCCTTCTTATTCAGCACGATCAACACTAACGTGCTCAGCTCTGATGTTTCTGTTCGATGAAGAAGATGAAGTGTCCGTTCAGCTTCTTCCATGAGTCTTGGATGCCCTGAATAATTCAATGGGTGCCTTTAGAATTTGCTTTCCAACTGTCAGAATTCATAATCATGGCTGCCCTGAGTAGAAACTCGGGTGCCTATAACAATTTTGTAGGTTTTCTACTTTTCGAAAACTTCGGCTTGCTTCAAATGCTTCTAGATTTTTCATGTGTCGTCGAATTGACTCCATTCTTTCGCCGATCGCTTCATCTTTTCGTCCTCTTCGAGATGATAGCAAGAACTTTTCTATTTGGATGAGTTCCACTTGGTCTTTGGTCCTTCTCTGCTTGCAGGTAACTTCTTTCTTTGCACAATTAAGTGCCAATTTGCTTCTTTGGATGATTCACCTAGAAAATATAAATAAAAAAAATAAACGTAACATAATTTGCAAGTAACTAATCAATTACTAGCATGGAAAGGACACTAAAAATATTTAAAATATGCACTTATCAAATTCCCCCACACTTGGCTTTTGCTAGTCCTCGAGCAAACTATATAAAATACAACAACTCATTGTCGTCAATTTCACGGTTGCACTTAGCATGTGCAACATGCCTTTAAATACCTAGGTGTCCCTAGTGGACGAGTTATAGTCTCGTGAGGGTTTACTAGAGATATACCCACAAAACCTACTTTTCCAACTTACTAGTTCTCCCAAATGATAACATCCAATGCGCTAAGAAGATATAAAGATTCTGCACACTAGTCATAAGAATTTAGACATATATATGAAAACAATCTCATTCTTAAAAGTTGAGAGAGAAATAACCGTCCCTTATCGAAAGAATACAGGTTCGAGAGTGATCAAAAATCTCGACTCTGCCTCACCAGAAAGGGTTTTATAAAGTTGCTCTCAATAATAAACAACTTTTATGGGTCACACATGTGTCCAGGTAGGAATGAAGAGAGTCCTATGACACGTTGAATAGTAGGAAGGAAAAAAAAAACCTCCGAATTATTTTGAAGACCCACATCTTCTATCATTTTGAAAACCTTTTTTTCCCCGACGATCTCTAAGAAAGGAAATCAACCACTTAACGAAGGTGGGGATATGCTTACTTACCTCGTTATCTGTTCGACGTGCAGTTAGCACCACTCTCACAGCATCCATAGAAACGTCTTCGGTCTTCAATCCTTGTCTTCGTCTTCGGTCTTCAACTCTTGATGATAAATCTTGAACTTCGTAGAATCTTGACAATGTAACTCTTTTTCTTCAAATCCTTGTTTCTTGAAACTTTGTTATAAATATTTCTTCTTCCATTGGCTTTATTGAATGAATAAAACTAAAAACAAACCACAATATGATACAATGAATTTTTCTTGTCTTATATATATATATATATATATATATATATATATATATATATATATATATGAGACAAGAAAAATAAAACAATTACAAAATGAAAACCCTAGCTATTCTTAGCATGATAATAGTAAGGATCTACGTCCAATAGATATCCTTGTCCTTAACTGAGAAAACGACCAAGATATGTTTATGACTGTCACAGGTGTGTCGCCCTTCACTGGGGAGGGGGTCCGTACTTTTGTTCCAGGTCAAGCCATTTCGAAAGAAATTTCGCGTAAATGTACTAAATACTTAGTTGAATGTATTTCACACGAGTATGGTTTGGGTGTTTTAACGTTTACTACCTTGGGGGAGCTTAGTGAGGATATTGTTTGTTTTTTGAAGCGTCTGAAGAACTGTTTAGTTAGTAATGATGCTGGAAGTTGTCTAGGCAGTTTTATTTTTCAAAAATGAGTTGGTGCCTACCTTGTTGCTCGGTTACCAACTAAATCTTTGTACGGATCCTAATTTCTATTGTTAATTCTTATTACAGTTTTATTAAATGAAAATGAATAAAACTAGTAATGAACCTAAAAAAAATTCTCTTGTTTTTTTTTTATTCTTTTTTCATTTTAATTTTTTTCTTTCATTTTCATCATTTTTTTATGAAGACAAGAGAAAATAAAACAAATACAAATAAAGATAAAATAAAATAAATGCAAGTACAAAGGCCATGGTGTAAGTACTTTACTGCTTGATTCTTCACAACTTTTATGTCTTGATATTATAAACTTCTTGAACTCTCATCCTGATATTGTACATAAGTCTTCAACATGTAGAAATTCTTCTCCTTGTCTTGTTGCTTTACTTGAATCTGAAATCTGCTCATTTTTTTAGCGTTTCCTATAAACCTTGAACATTTTCAACTTTCCTTCGAATTTGTGATGCTCTTCTTGTTGATGACAATGGTGTTTCTATTGACCTATTGGTGTAGAGAGAGATAAATTGGATGGTGCTAATTGAGAACTAGATTACAAGTGGTGTTTCAATTTTACACGTACTAAAATTGAAGTCGGTGTCTCACATGATGTAACAATAGGTAGTCTCCACTATAGGGGATCACAACTCTAATACCGAATTCATTCTGCACCTCATTTTCCATTGGCATGGTTAAATTCAACTTTGACTCTTAAATAAGCAAGAATCCCGATCACGTTCTTTGGCATCTTTAAGTTCAGTCACTCTTGTGAGAATTTCGATGTAATCTTAGCGACATGTATACTATGTGACTCTAAACTAACTACAAGTTGGAGTTTTTCATGCAAATATTTACAAAAAAAAATGAAAAATGTATATGAAGAATACTCTCCTACACTTAAACTTCACATTGTCCTCAATGTGTAAAACCGAAAATTCTGAATTCTAACGTAACAACACATAAAATGAAAAAACTTTATAAATTGGTAAGGAATTTGGAAAACTCCATTTCAAAAAATTTGTTCACCTACGTCTTTTATACAAAGTGTCAAAAGGGCACAGTGTTTCGATAAACGATATGACAGTTATTGTCTCTGGACTGAACTACGTGCAGTCTGAATTTTTCTGACGAAAAGGTATTCGTCATAATTTTCTTCTAAAATAGATTCCAGACTCAATATTGAAATTGGGGATGCAAATATGATATGAAAATAATAAAAACAAAAAATAAAAAGGTTTAAAATACAAAACCTATGGGTTGCCTCCCACTTACTGCTTGGTTTAAAGTCGTCAGCCCGACATGACATTTTCCGTACTGCTCCTCTAGAGGGAGATAATCGCGAAGCTCAATATCATCCATATTCACATAAGTGATGTTTTCGTAGTATGTCTTCAATTTATGGCCGTTTACCTTAGAAGTAGTCCCATCTCTAAGACTAGTGATATCAACTGCACCATGAGAATAAACATTAGTAATAACATATGGTCCAATCCATTTGGACCTTAGCTTACCAGGAAATAACTTAAGGTGAGAATGAAATAAAATAACTTTCTGTCACACAACAAAATTCTTCCGAGAAATCATTTTGTCATGGAAAACCTTAGTCTTTTCCTTGTATATACGAGAACTCTCGTAAGCATCATTCTGTATCTCCTCTAGCTCATTGATTTGTAGTTTCTTATGTTTCCCCGCTTTATCATACTCCATGTTGCACACCTTTACTGACCGTAAATCCTTATGCTCAAGTTCAACTGGGAGATGACAAGCTTTTCCATAAACCAACCCATGTGGAGACATACCAATCGATGTCTTGTTGTTCTATACGCCCAAAGTGCATCGTTGAGCCTATAAATATAATCCTTCCATGTAGTGTTAATGGTTTTCTCAAGGATAAACTTAATCTCATGATATGCAATTTCAGCTTTCCCACTAGTTTGTGGGTGATACGGCGTACCAATCTTGTGTGCAATGTTGTACTTCTTGAGGAGAGCATGAAAGGATTTCTTGAAGTGCGAGGCTCCATCACTGATAACCACTCGGGGTGTATCATTTATAGAGAAAATATATTCCTTCACAAACTCACAAACAACTTGAGAATCATTAGTAGGGGTGGATTTACCTTCCACCCATCTCGAAACATAATCCACAACAAGAAGTATATATAATTTTCCATTCGAACTAACAAAAGGACCCATAAAATCAATGCCCCACACATCTGTTGATGGTGGTTTTTAGTTCAGGGTTAAAATTGTAAAACCATGTGTTTAATGCGCTGTCTTTCTGCAAAGAGACGGAGCCATTTAAAAGGAATGAGTGCCCGGGCCTCTCTACTTACACATGTATTGAGCAATTCAGTATATTTATTCAGAATGGTGCATGTAGCAACAATCCCAAACATTCTGTAAATTCTCGCCTGCATTATTCTCGCATGCATGGATTATTGAGTATTTTTCCTATGCTACGTTCCCCGGTTGAACCCTTAATATTGGTATGACATGACAATTAGTGTTCACTCGCAGCTGAGTAGCATGAATTTCTCGAATTATTAAGATTAAGGTCTGCATGAAAGTACTCATTCAGAAGACGCGCTAACTTCTCTCTGAGAATAAAATCAAAGAACTTTGTGTCAACGCGCAGAATTTATCAAATTTGATCAATTTTATGATAGCTCACAAGATTCAAATTTGACCTAATTAATTTCAAAAAAATTTGCGCCCTGCGCAATATCTCGAACCCTATTAGTCGAGACTAAACCTAGGTAATCTAGGAAATTAATCCGCCATGGACTCGTAGGATCAAAGTCCTACCAAAAATAAGAAACACAAGGAGTAAAAGAAAAGCTGCGGCAAATAGGATTAGCATCAAGAGGAGGCGTGGACGCTCCACTTGGCCAACCGATTTTCCTCAGCGGACGCCACCTGTGGCCGACCGGCCACGCTCCATGTTGCTGCTTGCTGGTCCTTTTTCCCATCGACCAATAAGATCGCTTTAAACCCACCGCACGCACTTTTAAATAAAATTGGAAGTTGGTTGGTCGATGCGCCTAATTCCTTAAGGAATCTAATCTAGGCTGCCCACGTCAGTCTCAAAAAAAGATTACGGCCACACGATTTTGCCGGCCAAATTAATGAGCTTGGCTTCCTCCCAACGAGACCAAGCAAACTCCATTATGTCCACTGGTGGGTCCACCATCATTCCATCCAATCATAATTCTCCTAGACCTCCAGCAACATCCCTGATCGCTATCCAGAGCTAGGCTAGTAGCGCTGTTGAAAAGAAGTTCAACGAGTTAAGACTGGCCATGACAGTCTCAAACTCATCGCATCCGTCCAACTTAGACAGCCTAGTTGGACGGCTTAGATTTCGTTTCAAACGACCAATGAAGTGCCGATATGCTCATCAACAAATAATCTCCATCCCTGGCCAGTCTTTGCGGCAAGTCTCATGACTTGGCTCATCACACATGACTATCCGCCACCCATCTTGCGCGCGATTGGTCAAAATAGCTAAGTCTTGAACACAAGACCCACTCAGCAACCTGCTGCATATTTTCCAGGAAAATACTCGAGACATCATGTCACAAACTTGGGATGCTCACTGGGGTATTGGTTTGGCGGTTTACAGCGTGCAATGCGCCCAATACGAGAAAGTCAAGAGAGGGCGGACGGTTAATAAGCAGTAAGAGAGTAGTGGGTGTAAGGCTGACCAGTTTTCCCTCATGATGGAAATGTGACGGTCACCACTTTTTACACAACCCCACTTCTCCACTACTTAAATGTCTCCACTTCTTACGAGATCAAAGTGTGCTCAATCATGACTTGTAAAAATAGGTTTTCAACCTATTTCGAAAACAACAGAGTGTTGGTTAACAACACAATATCCAATAAAATACCGAGAAGTGATAGCTTACGTTCCGCAAGCCAGTTCCATATTCTGATCAAAGTCATAAAATATCCACACCTTCAGAGTTAACCACTCTGGTATCAACACCTTCTTCGCTTCCCTCCCTAAGATCAACCCTTCTGCTTCATTTTGTAACCGAAGCAAGAATGGAACGACCATTTCTTGGTTTAGGTCAGAATTGTACAGATTGATCTCTCGAATCTAAAGTACTCCCGTGTAGTGCATTTTTTTAGGGCTTAGATTCATTTCTCGGCGGCACACCCAAAATTACTTAAAACCAACAGAATCAGTTTTTACCCCAAAACAACTGGCGACCATGGTGGGAGATTAATCTCTCGGTTGCGAAATTAATTTCTTGATTTTCATTTCAATCTTCCCAATTTCAAGATGGTGGATATTAGGTCTGGATTAGCAAGAAATCCTGATGTTACTGGCGGTGACAAGACCCTGGCGTCAATATTCCGGCCGGTGACACCAATGTACCGCCTACCAGCACGATCAACGCATCTGAAAAAGCGGGGGTCTAACAACACCACCTAATATTTCGCTTAGCAATCTGTATGGAAAAACTCCGAAACACTTTCTAGAGAATCAACTAGGCAGTCAGACTCAATCTAGGTAAAATTATCTCAAGGAGTTAATATCTCTCTCTTGTTTTGATTTACTCAAGCTAATAGAAATCAGCGAGTCTTTAATAAAACACAAGGAATAACTTGGACGGTACCAAAGATCAATGTCCAAGGATCAATCAATGATAATCGACAACCAAAGGTTGGATTATACTAATTGATGATCTAAACGCACAACCTGTATTATTTCAATTATAAAGATAAAACAATATAATGCGGAAACTGAAATAACACATACACCAGAAATTTTGTTAACGAGGAAACCGCAAATGCAGAAAAACCCCGGGACCTAGTCTAGATTGAATACACATTGTACTAAGCCGCTAAAGACACTAGCCTACTCCAAGCTAACTTCGGACTAGACTATAGTTGAACCCCAATCAGTCTCCTACTGATCCAAGGTACAGTTGTACTCCTACGCCTCTGATCCCAGCAAGATACTGCGCACTTTATTCCCTTAGCTGATATCACCCACAACTAAGAGTTGCTACGACCCAAAACCGCAGGGTTTAAAAATAAACAAATCTGTCTCAGACAGACAAGTCTATCAAAGGATCAATCTGTCTCCCACTGAAAAACCCTAAAGTTTTTGTTCCGTCTTTTGATAATAATCAAGGCGAACAGGAACCAATTGATAATCCGGTCTTATATTCCCTAAGAACAGCCTAGATTAATCAATCACCTCACAACAATCTTAATCGTATGGTAGCGAAACAAGATGTTGCAGAATCACTAATAATGAGACGAAGATGTTTGTGATTGCTTTTTTATATCTTGCCTATCGGAGAAATCAAACAATCTCAAGCCAATCAATATGATTTTACTGTTACGATAAAAGATGCAAGATCAGATCACACAACTACGATAAAAGTAGTATCGGTCTGGCTTCACAATCCCAATGAAGTCTTTAAGTCGTTAACCTGGTTTTAGAAGAAGAAAACCAAAGGTTAAAGGAGAATCGACTCTAGCACGCAAACTAGTATCACACGTAAGGTGTGGGGATTAGTTTTGCAGAGTTGCTAGATGTCCCCTTATATAGCCTTTCAAATCAGGGTTTTGCCTTAGTTGCAAAGCAATCAATATCCACCGTTAGATGAAAACCTGATTTAGATTCAAGCTAATATTTCTCAACCGTAAGATCGAAAACTTAGCTTGTTATACACAAATGACTGTACGCTTCTAGGTTTGTTAACCGCACCTAAACGTGTACATTTTTGGTTCAACAATAGTCTAACCAAAAAAGGTTAACCATATGAGCGTTTCATACCAACCATGTTCTTCTTCACCATAACTAGTTCAAATGACTCAAATGAACTAGTTAAGAGAGTTGTTCAATTGCAAGGAAATCTTATGTAAATACACAAGACACAATTGGAGCAAAGATGATTTGATTCACTCGAATCGGTTCATGAACTTTAATAGCCACGGTTTGCAAATGAATTCCTTAGTATTTTAAGATTAAGTTCAGAAATCATCTTTAGATATATAACCTTCTCAAGTTCGCATACTAGGTTCACGAAATTAAGACACCGGATAGAGTTTACAAACTCCAGCAGAAATTCTCGGGATAAGAACTTCGCCGGTTCGCGAACTGGGTTCGCGGACTTGGCTCACGCAAGTATTTTGTCAACTCCAACAGAAATTCTCGGGTTTGAGAACTTCGGCAGTTCGCGAACTTGGAACTTGCTATACTTCCGGTTCTCTTGATCAACAAAGTTCGAAAAATTCCGTTCAAGAAATCCATTGGTTATGTAATCTAAACTCTCATTCCAATCATTAAAACATTCTTAGAGGATGTTATGTAGTTGTTACACTATTTTTCGTCAAAGAAATTTTCAAAGTGATTGAAACATATCATGACTTTCGTCACTAGGTAAAGATAAACTTGGTCGAAGCGAAAAGCTTACCAACACATATTTCGAGATATAGATAGGCGAGGTATACTCAGCTCGAAATACCAAATATGTATAATCTAGTATATATATATATATATAACATACGACTTTTGTCTCAAAGAATAGGAGATAGAATAGATATACTTTTGAGTGACGGATAAGTTCAAGTCTCCACATACTTTTTGTCGAGAAGTTCCACCGGTTCCTTGAGTAGATCTTCTACTTGTATGATGAATCGCCATGAAGTCCTTGAGCTCAACTACACTTACTATCCTATTCCGAGACTTATCTATAAGAGACTAGAAATCAATACTTATAGTTTTGATCACTAACATTGACAAACATGCTTGAGATAGCAACGCATGCGAGTTTGACCGAGCAGTGCTCTAACAATCTCCCCTTTTGTCAATTTTAATGACAAAACTATCAATACATATGGAATACAAAAAGATAATGAAACTTTAGTAGATCCTATTCCACATGTCCAATCTTCAACATTTCTTGAAATCTTCGTCACTTCCAAGTACTCCAATGATCCCAAAGGTTGTAAGTTTAGCATCACCGTTGTTGAATATTCGTAGCTATAACAATGAGAAAACATCGGTATCGATCATTGTTATACAGTGTCATAGTATTATTACATAGTGTCAAAGTTCAATTGTATCACAACTTCAACAATAATACTATGGTGATATGTATCACTCCCCCTTAGTCAATACTCCATCTCACATGAAAACCACTCCCCCTTACACAATGATCCGAAAACCATATGTATTTGTAGTGTGAAGTACATATTAATTCTCCCCCTTTTTGTCAATAAAATTGGCAAAGGTACAAGAACGAAATCATAATGAAATTTCCGTAAGAGACATTTCATGACTGAGAGAAAGAAACACACATCATCTTATTTAGATGCAATCATATAGCCGAAGCTAACAACATTCATCAAGGAGTTTAAAGATACAATATAACCCCTCTAAAATTCCACAGTCGCACACCCCTCAAGATATGACCATTAAGCACAAGTTCAAAAGAACTCTCCCCCATTTGATGTCATTCCCTAAAGAACAACAACGAGCGACCTTAATTTCAAGAGAAAAGAAGGATTTTTGTTGGACACCAAAACCATGAGAATGATTTTTATATCCAAAACTCAATCAAATTAATCATAAGTAAACCCATGATTAATTTAATCAGAATACATAATCAAATTAACCACAAAAGTGACCAATTTAATTGATTATGCTCATCATAAGTAAACTTACGGAGCAACGACTAAGATAAACCATACAAGAGAGTGATTGGTTTAATCATTCATATACTCAACACAAGAGAACTTGTGGAGTAATAACTAAATAACCAAGAAGATGATTAATTTAGATCTAAATGCTCAACATAAAGTACCTCATGGAACAACCAACAAAGCTAATAAAAAATAATCAACCTGGTTGTATCGTGCTCAACATAAGATACATTACGGAGCCTCACAGTATTACATAAGATATGGATCAGTGAAGATCAATACTGTGGAATACACAAGGATTCATTATTTATTCAATCATTATATGCATAACAATAATTGATAGACATAATCCTTGATTACAAAAGATTTTAACCTATCTTCCATCAAAAATTGACAATATAGGCTTAACTTTTGTAATTGTCAAAAGTCCATTCATCCTTAAATCAATACATGAAAACCGATAATGAACGACTTTACTTTTGACAAAATATGGGACAACATAGTTCACGGACGTAAACACCAATATCCCATAAAAAATTGCAATATAAAAAATCATATAGATTAAATACTGCAAAACATCATCCTCCAAAAAGTTTTAGAATTTAAACCAAAAACCTAAAAACATGAAAATGAAATCGTTGGACATAGCTATGTGAAATTACAATAATTGTTATTCCAAACTCTAGTAATCCTTCAAAAACAAGAATAAATTCTCATAAGAAGTTTCCTAGGCATCAAGGCAAGCTCATAATGCATATATAAGATGATTTGTCCTTAGAGGGTAGAATCAATCTTTTTCACCCGGATTTATACCAAGAATAGCTACCAAAGGCGTATAAAAATATTTTATTAACAAAGAAGATCATACAAAGTCATTAACGACCATGCACCATAGTTACATGAAATGTTTGTGAACATTCAAGAATTCCATAGTAATGCGTACTACTGCCCATTCTTGAACTCCATTCTTTGTGATTCACTAACAACATTCTTGTAAAATCTACAAATTATCTTAGAAGAGTAGTACTCCAAGAATCCAAGTGCCCAATTCCAAGAGAAGTGGAACAAGTTACAAAATGGAGCAAAACACTCAAAAACAAGAGATAGGACAAATACCAATCTTAACTCATCCAAATTCAAGGTTTCTCATCTCCATTTTGAATAGAATTCTAAGATAAAGAGAATGCAAAAAGAATGAGGTCCTTACGAGTTCGGACGAAGAAATTACGGCCAAAACAAGTTTACCGAATATTGACGTCTACAGGAAAATATGCATACGGGTTTGCAAAAGAATTTTCATGACTAAAAAAGTTTGCAGACTGGGTTTGCGAACTTAAACCCCTGGATTTTGACTTTAAATGATGGTAAGCATACCTGGTAGGTGTACCATGAAGTCCAAACATCCCAAACTACTATTTTCAAACCTAAACGTTTAAGAACCTCAAACACAAATCAAGTTAGGTAGAAATGAACGATAAGCAAGGTACATGGATTATTTTAAACACAAAAATTGATCAACTTTATAGTCATACCTTTTTAGAAGAACCCAACAGAATTCTAAAGCCTTACCGAACATAATCTGTGCGCCCCAACTCTTGTGCTTCCCTCACCGTATACATAGTATGGCATTTCTTGGTGAGGATGCACTTACAACACAATCAAGTTGTGTTGGGATGAACAATGTCTTGCTCACCATAAGTGGCCTTTGGATTATCATGAAAGAGATCACTTTTAGAACCTTTCACATCAAATTCTATTTTTCCAAAAAAATTGTTAAGTTCCAACATCATGGATACTGCCTTCTCCATAGACATGGAATTTTTTGGAAGATCATTCCTTTTCACACTCAAAGCATCATTGGCTTTCTTTGGTACCCACTTCTGAGTGCGTTTAGGAACAACCGGAACCTTCTTCCCATTACTCTCTTCATGATTTCTTGGAAGAGAATCAGATTGACTATTATTTTGCAAGTTAGTCTTTCTCCAATTGGGAGCATCGGATTTTGTCTTCGTCTTTATGAAGTTATACTTTTGATAACCATTACGATTATGAAAATGATTCGTACGACGTTTATAGGAAAATCTAGGTTTATCACAACACTGATTCCTTTGACTAAAGGTTGGACAGTTACAACCTGTAACGTTAGGAGGATCAGTCTTAACGTATGATCTTGGTTTCACAACTTCTTGTGATGCCCAAACAAGAACATTATGAAGTTTTTCATTACTTATAAGGAAACGTAATCTCCTTTCCAGGTGACCTTTATTCCCGCAATAGTGGCAAACATAAGGAATGTTCTTACCTCGATCCGTGTGTGCTGACTTGGGAGGTTGATATACTTTGCTCTTTTGAACCTTAACTGTTGGTGAAGGTATTTCACTTTTGCCATCAGTGGAAACCTTTTGTTGAGAAGAATCACTAGCCTTGAAAATTTTTACCTCTTTGCTAATACTTGGAGCATCTATTCCCTTATAGCCCAATCCTCGTGTATCACGATGATTTTTACTTGCTCCTAGCATAGTGGTTAATTTGCTTGAACTAGTATTGAACTTTTTCAAGTATCTTCCAACATCTTGATTTTATCAAGAGCAGCAGCTAAATCAGCCTAAAGACGTTTTTCTCGAGCGAGAAAAGCGTTTTCTCTGTTATCAAAACTTGCTTGCTGGAAGTTAATCCTTCCTTCAATTTCTTCAAGTTTTTCTTCTAACAAGAAGTATTTTTGATATACACGATCACATTCAAGTGACTTCCTACTCAGGTTTTCCTCGGTATCTTTGAGGACCGATTCGCAAGTGCGATTCTGACCATAAAGACCTCCGTAAATCCTTTTCAATTTCTTTTTTTCTCGACAGAGAGGAGTCAGAAGAGGTGTGACATGAGAAGTTATAATCTTCTTCATTTTCCACGAATCCAAAAACTTAACGTACTCTGAGACTTCCTCATCAACATCTCAATCAATATCCGAATCACCTTCATCAGAAAGTTCATCCAACTGTTCTTCTAGGAGTGTTTCCCAATCAACAATTTTTACATCAAGAGAATGTTTAGATATTAACTTAGATGTGATAGTTTTCTCAGGTGAAACTAAGCTTTCATAATTATCTGGTGATTTATGAATTGGTACGTTATTAGAGATAGACTCGTCCATAATCAGATCGCTACAAACACAGACTTATAAGTTCTTTAATGTGTTTGCCTGCTCTGATACCAATTGAAAGAGCGGGGGTATAATACCACCCAATATTTCGCTTAGCAATCTGTATGGACAAACTCCGAAACACTTTCTAGAGAATCAACTAGACAGTCAGACTCAATCTAGGTAAAAGTATCTCAAGGAGTTAATATCTCTCGTGTTTTGATTTACTCAAGCTAATAGAAATCAGCGTGTCTTTAATCATACACAAGGAATAACTTGGACGGTACTAAATACCAATGTCCGAAGATCAATCAATGACAATCGACAACCAAAGTTGGATTATACTAATTGATGATCTAAACACACAACGTGTATTATTTCTGTAGGATCAGAATCTCGCAGCAATAATGCCTCAGCGAAATTATTAACAAAACAACATGACAGTGTCGCAGAACAACTTCAGAAACGACATAATAAACGACATCAGCCAAATCATGAGAAAAGTGTGACGATCCCGCGAAAATAAGGATGTTTACGAGATTGATATTTATAAGGTTGCGAGAATGTCGCAAGTCATATTCAAAAATAAAGGACAGATTAGCTGTCATCCACTATGTAATTTCCTATAAATAGTCGTTCAATTGTAAAGGAAATGGAGAGATCTTTTTTGAGTGAGAAGCAAGTAAATAGGAGAGAGAAAATTTAGAGCAGTGGTTATTCTTGATTCCTTTATCTTTTCTTATAAGATTGTCCAAAGATTCAGCAATAAAATTAAGATTGTTAATCCAAAAGTGAGTTGGATGTTAATGAAATCTTGTGAGGGGTGTAGTGTAGGATTTCCTGCAACTACATGATGGCGCTAGAAACAGGGACTTTGAAAATTGAAGATTGTTGTTGAAATTGTTCAAATCAAGAAAGTTTATGAAGTGTGTCTGTTTTTTTTTCTTTTGTCGCATCCCACAGTGGCAGCAGCGGTGACGTAGGGTCGTAGTCTCATCCCGGGAGCAAAACCCGAATGGTATGGGGCCTATGGGCTACTCGTGGGTATCCGCTGTGGCTAGCACACTAGTATATAGTCTCAAAATCCAAAACCGTCTGAAATCAAAAAAAAAAAAAAAAAAAAAAAAATCAAATTTCAAATCTAAGATCCCCTCAAAAAACAAAAAAAAAAAATCCTGTGCGTTTTTCTTTCATTCGATAACAACAACAATGGCGCCTAAGAAACCACCGGTTCTTCAATTAGAAAACGTTTCTGATACTACCACTGGCGGAGGAAGGAAAATCTCATTGCGATTGTCAGAGCCGATTTCAAAATCGTACGAGGTAATTTCTACATCTGACCCAAGTATTTTGAATGATTGGACTCAGAAATTCAATGGTAAAAGTTGTTTAGTGGGTTTAAGCATCACAACTCACGCTAATGGGAAATTGATTTCTTAAGAATTTTAATTGGGGAAGAATTCTTCGTTTACAACAACGAACGAAGGTTATTTCCACCGATGGATCACTTCCACTTCTACTTTAGAGTTGATAATCACTTCTTTACTATAGATCCTGAAATCAATCTGATGCAGACTTTAAGAACTTTGTTTGATACAAAACTTCGTATCCAGTTCAAGGCTTCGAATCCGGTTGTATCGATTGAAAAATCTTCTCTTAATTCTTTGCTTAGAAGCAGTCCTAGAATGCAAGCAGCCAATCTAGGTAATCATGATGAAACTCTGATCCTCCGCCCATTGTTAAGACTTCTTAGTCTTAGAATGGATCATCTGTGATCTGTACTTTACCAATAAATAAAAAAAGAAAAAAAGAACAAAAAAAAGAGATGGGAAATAAAGAAGGTGTTGGTTATGTTTCTGCTCAGTTGTTTTGTGGGGTTGATTTCATGAGAGACATAGTGATGTACAGAGAAACAGAAAAGACAGAAAAAAATTTTGAAAATCAAGAAAAGAGGGTTTTCATGTTAGTGATTAGTTTGATGTAGATGAGTTAGTTGTTGCTGAATGAGTGATCTTACTGGTGGCAGCTTGTTTAACAGAGAATAGCACTTAGTATGAAGCCAATTGGAGTTCTCTGAGCTTGTATACACTCAGTATGCAACCTGATGTTCATCTTCAATGGTGCTTTTTACTTCTTTCAGAGGGGTTTCATGGTTCACTGCTGCAATAACTGATAGTGGTAGTTAGAGTAGGTACTTTACAGATGAGAGCAGGATGTTCAGTGGTTGGTGCATCATCACAAGAGGTCCTCATAAGGTTTTCTGCTGCTACTGATAATTTGCTGGGTTTTTATAGTGTTGTGTGTGTGCTTCTTATACAAGCAATGGTGTTAACTGATTCCATTTGGTAAAATTGCTCTGCTCCTAATACAACTATTGCCACGCTTGCAAGTTTCTTGTTGCTCTGCACCTTAATCAGTTGGTGTTAAGTCTTTACAGCTATATGTATTTCGCTGCACCAACCTTTACGTACTTAGTGATGCTGTGAGCAAGTGTGTTTACTACTTCCATATACTGTCAGTTGGTATTTTCTGTTTGACAACCGTATTGTTGCTTATCTTGGGGTACGAGTGTTGGTGTTTCTTCGTGTGTGCCTTACCTGCTGGTTGTATGTGGTCTCTGTTCAATATTGTGTACAGCTGCAACTTTCGTTGGAGGCTTTTCTCTTCCACGGGTTTTTTCTTCTATTGCAGACTTTGGCACTTCTAATCATCAACTTCGGGTACTCTATTCTTGCATCATCATCATACTTAAGGCATCTCTTGCACCAAAGTATACCTACTGCAACAGTTGTGCAACTTCATGGGGTAATAGCATATGGTGTTGAGTGTTATGTGTGCGCATATGGAGGTTGTGTAAGTCTGAAAGAGAATTGGTGTTGAGTGTTTATATTTTCGTGCTGCTGCTGGTTACACCAATTTTTCCGTCTTGCCTACTACTACTGCATCTCCTGCTACACCCGTATCTACTTATGCAACAACTAGTTGACAGCATTCCAATTACTTCCATTGCTGACATCCCGTGGTGTTACACCAACTCATGGCGCTGATATGCGAGAACAAAATTCATGTTTGCACCAATGCACAAGAGCACAACAAGAACCACTAGAACAGTTTATTATTTGTGCATTCACGCCTCTTTTTATTCGAATTGTCAAAGTAAAACTGTACTGAACTTTGTAAGTGCGCCAACTGTCAACATGAACCAATTGTCTTAGTGTCATTACTTGAAATTTTTGAACTGTGTTTTCCTAATTCTAAAACTTTAGTCCAGCCAATTTCTTTGCAATGAGGTTTGGTATTATCTGTCATTCACATCCTACTTGTTTTCTCTATGTAGTTGTGCATATACTTCATATTTGTGTATCTCTATCAGTTAGTTCTGATTGATGTGGGTTACCGTGGTTTGAGCATGTACAGCTAAACTGGAAACCTCTAGATACATTTCGGTACAAAGGAAAGAGCTGGTAGAAATGTACATTATTATGGTTTCTTGGTAGTTTCCTTAACGGAGGATCTGTCTGGCATCGTAAAAGTTGAATATGGTCGTTCACGATAGGCATCTAAAAATTTCAGAGCGTGCTTTTTACTGTTGATGATCATTAAGAGATGCACATTCTCTGGCTGGTAAATGTGAGAATAAATTTAGATTTTTGTTCTCTTTCTGTTTGAGTATTTCAATTCTGCAATTTTTTCCCAATTGGGCTGGCTAAAAGAGTTTTTAAGCATTGAAAGGGTGGAATTGCTAGGGCTACATCTTTTCGTTCCCACTTTGTGAAATTCACTGCGGGTGTTGAGAAGAGCAAAAAGCATCTTAAGTAGACAAACTCAAGAGGTCTGTATGGATTTTTCTTGAATGTTTGCGGTTGTGATACATTCCTCTGGTTTACCAACATTCCAAGAGAAAATTCATAGTTTGTACTGATTAGCACCACTTTGTAAATGGTTGCTAATCCAACTGCCGTTTTTCCTTTTTATACATCGAAGGAAAATTACTAGATTTGTTTTAACCTTTCCGTCAAAATATCAGTAAATACACGATCTCATGTGCACAGCTACGCAATGTATCTGTTTTGCTTTCATTCATCATCATTTCAGTATTTCACTTCCGAACTCTCCCATTCTAAATGGGACTGCCTGCTTCCTCGGTTATCTCATCAACTACTACTAAACATTGGAAGATGTTGGCATAGTCTCGGACATGCCAATGACCATGCAAAAAGAATGGATTCTTTCCGAGTACTCTAATTACCTCAGACCCATCAATACAAGGGTCTTGTCTAACCCTTCTCAATTGATCCAAATCTCACTCCATGGTCCACTTTTTTCCACTAATCTTGTTAAGATCCAAAACATTCGTCTTCTTCGAAATCAGTGTCTGAAATTGACCCAATTGGACAGCGCCTCGTTACAAAAAGAATTAAACTAGTCAAACTGAAAAATTCTATAACTGACTGCAGGATGTTGACTTCTTTATAAAACAAAGATGCGCTTCGACTAGGAAGTAACAAAGTTATGTTGAACATCCTTGCAGTTAGAAAAGCTCTTGCCACAGCTATCTTTTGTTTGTTTACTCCCCAAGCATGAAGGAGGAAATATGAAACATTAATGGGAGGCATTAAGGAAATTAAGAGACACATTTATCATACAGATGGGTTCACCAGTATATAGTATGCAAGGAAAAACACCAACAGTATCAAGGTAGGAAAAGGCCTTGGCAGTTGTTGCGAACCTAGCAAATTACCCAAGTAATCCATTAGATGCATTTCACCGCTTGGTCAGATAGTATACTATAAGAAAGATAACAACGAATGATGCCACGAGTGTAAACATTCTTCGGCTTGACTTGGTTTCAAAAACCTGCAATGGAGAGAAAAAAACAAAAGAAACTTACTCAGCCCAATCACAATGGCAATTGGATGAAAAATGTGAAAGAAAGAGGGGCAGAGAGCAATAAAAAATTAGACATTTTACCATCTTAAACCGGTCCATAGTTCCTGACAGAATTCCCCTTGATGAATCCATTTCATTTCCCTGATCAAACACAATGCGCGTGCAAGGAACAATAAAAATCCAATCAAAGTAAACAAAGAAAATAATAGGTTAGAAATGTACACCCTGCTAACATACCATTCGGTCAAGAACACGATTATGACTCTCAACCTCCTCGTGTATATCACCTGTCAACTGTTTGAAGAAGATAAAGATATGTATCAGGATGTGCCTATAAAATTAGTTGGAGACATGACATATAAACTACAATACTCAACACTGCAACTGTATTTGTTGCCTGAGAAGAAATAGGAAATGATGTAAACTTATAATCGCAGATTAAATAGTATCATGTGCCATTCAAATGAGATGTTGTATTAAATCACTCAAACTATACCGTACAGATTTACTACATTCAACCAGTGTACACACCAGAGGAATTCTATAGGGGCAAGAACTTTCAGCCACTGCAGAGGTGTTCAAGTAGAGCAGTAATTAGTGAAAACACCTACATTGAATGGTTTTAAGATAGTGAAAAATAAAACACCCTTGACCCCTTTAGCTTAGACTAAGCACTAACTCAAAGAGTTTGGTATACGTCTGTAAAAAATAAACTGTGACAAAAAGTGAACTCAAAGAGTTTGGTTTACAAGTATGCATGATGTGATGCAAAGTCGATCTCCAGACTTTTCGAGACACAATTAAACTGAAAAGTAAGATATAAAATGGAGCTTACTCTCTTCAACAAAAGGACTCTATCTTGCAGTCCATCCATAGCTCTATCATTTTCCTGCTCATCAATTTCATGGGAGTATGATGGAGCAGCCCTGATTCCTCCCTCTTCTATTCCGTCAAAAAGAGCTGATCTATTGTTCCTATAGTCCCTACATTCAAACCATAAGTTTAAACATTTAATCATGAAAAGTGTATTAGCATGACAGCACGAGCACAACAACACTGAAAGGATCATATTTCTTTAGGACTAATAAAGTTGGAAATACATGGCATCTTCCATGAGTAACTAGTCATATCCAGTTACTGCTCTTCTAGTAATCAATAGCTATTTCTAGTTCAAGGATTTTGTCTAAGTCCAAACCCCAGTTACGAAAATCGAATCCAGAGATATTTTAAACCAAGAATCTAACCTCTTCATCATAGACTGCTAACCATGAAAAGAGGAGTACATTCTGAAGTAAAATGTAATAATATCTGTATCTGATCTTGTACCATCAAAAACCGCTGGCCTAACTGGCATTTGCTACCAATAACTCCTATAAGAACTGGAAAGAAATAAGCCTAAATCACTGAAATTAATTAAAACCATTTGTAGCTGTAAGCAACTGAGATCAAGAAACTGACAAAATACAAAAATGACCTTGAGATCAAAATATTAACAAATCCCATCAGATTGAACATAGATCCTAAAAACAATAGAGCCATAATATTAACAATACCATTGATCCTAAAAACCAATCAGATCCCTAGATTAATGAATTCAAGGCCACTAACTCATCCCTTCTACAAATTGAATTGCCTTAGATTCTCAACATTAGAGTAGATTTACCAGATACCTTTTCATGATTGTTGACGACATAATGTAAGAAGAATCCCAACAGCAGTGGCAGTTGCCTTCAAAAGAAAACTGAAGAGAACCAAAAAAGAAAAATCAGAACGAAGCCAATAACACAAACCACTAACAATAAGGAGTAAAATTTTCAAAAGCACAATTGTCGTCTTAATCACAAATCAAAAGTGTTTGGATATTTGAGCAGCGAAGCCGGAATGAAGCCTTTAAGGGTTATCACGTTTCAATTTCTAAGTCTCGGTTAAGGATTTTCATGTAATTACTCAACTATCATCCAAACAAAATCAAAACAAAGACAAAAAATTACGAATTCATTACATTACCTGATGTATTTCTTTTCTCTGGACAAGAATTAGGGTTTCGGTAATACTCTCCTCCTTCTGTTCCAAGTTCCGGTAGTTTTGTTGGATTCAAGAATGAGGTGAAGTATTTCAAGTTGTATCTACGAAGAGATCCATTATTAAAGTATGAGGGGTTTGAGAGTGATTTGAATTGGAATTCTAATTAATTTCGAAGATCTGATGTTTGTGCATTTAGAACTGGTATGATATTATGATGATCACTTGGGTTGCCAATCTATGAGCCCTTTACTGTACTTCGCTGGTTTTTGACCGCAGCAGCTGTTTAGGGGGCCCTTTATGTTATTAACTATTTTCTTCGCAGAGTGACCAAAAAGTAAGAAGTGGTAGTTTTTTTCTTTTCGAGAAACTAGTGCCGCTTAACCCATTGTTTGAGGGTAAAATCTGGTTCTGCTGTTTTTGATAAATTTGGGTGTGTTGATGAGAAACGAATTCGAACTCTAAACAATGCACTGCACGGGAGTACTTTTAGATTCGAAAGATCAATCTGTAAGACTCTGACCTAAAGCAAGAAATGACCGTTTCAGATTCAATTCGGTCACAAAGTGAAGGAGAAGGGGTTGATCTTAGGGAGGGAAGTGGAGAAGGTGTTTGAGATCAGAACGTTGAATTATGAAGGTGTGGCTGTTTATGACTTTATCAGAATGTGAAACTGACTTGCAGAATGTAAGCTATCAGTTCTTGGCTTGCGTTGTTCTTGTTGTTGTTGAAATAGGATGAAACCCTATTTATACAAGTCATTGAGCACAAACCTCTGATCTCGTAGGAAGTGAAGGAGATTGTGTAATGGAGTAGTGGGGTTGTGTAGGTGGTGGTGATCGTCACGTTTCCACTATGAGGGAAAATCGGTCACTCTTTCACCCACTACTCTCATTACTGTTGATCGTATGTATTTTCCTAACACTTTCTCGTAATGGGCGTGTTGCACGCCGCACACTGTAAACCGCCATACCAATACCCCAGTGAGCATCCCTCAGTTTGTGACACGTTTGATGTCTCGAGTAAGTGGGTCAAGTCGTGGACTTGCCACAAAGAATATCACGTGACAATATTAGGTTAAACAACTAAGTTTTTTATGAAGCAGATATAAGACATCGTATGTACTCGATTGATGAGTGCTAAAAAGTGCATATTTCTATATATTTTTCTTGGCAATTAACTCATCTTTTGTGTTCTAATTCTCCATTTTAACCCATATTCTGTATTTTCATTGTTTTCAAGAATAAATACTTTTATTAATTAATTTTGCATTTTTAGGTACTAAATAAAGCCTGGTTAACTCACGGAGTGAAAAGAGCAAAGAAACGACAAAGACTCCCGCAGAAAGGCAGCGAAGAATGATGTTTGCAAGAGCCGGACCAACTAGAAATGGGCTTGGAAGGAAGAATTTGTTCTTAAAGAAGAAGCGGGCTCAGAATTGTCTAAGCCCAAACTCTAACCTAAGTCCAAGACCAAGCCCAAAGCCTGCCTAAGCTCGTAGCCGTCAGATTGGATCATCTCAGCATCCTACGGTCGCAGCATCGCCAGTACATCAAAGTCTGAAGCTTCTGTCTAACACTACAGCACCTAACTCCATCTTGAGCCGTCAGTTTCGTTGTATCGGGCATCCAACGGTCGCTCCCCGCTTCCTTCCATCTCGCCGTTAGTTCGACCCATCATCTTCGCATCCAACGTCTCATCCTCGTTGTGCATCAACAATTGCTAAACCCGCTCAACACCCAAGAATCTATTAACCCAACCAAACGCACCTTTCTTCCCAAAACCATCAACTTCATCTTCTCCATTCCTCTACAGACGCCATACCACCACCATCTCCACCACCTGCTCCTCCACCTGCTCTCCCAACTGCTCCGCCATCACCACTATAATCACTACAGCGTCAAACAATGATAACCCATCATTGTTCCCCTCTCCCTAGTCCATATATTCTACCTATTTCACACATATCCTTCTCCGAAACCCTAGGTGTGAAGTGGGTAAATTAGGTCGAGCTAGAGTCAAATTGGCGGTATGGGAAGCAAGAGAGGACCAATTACAAGCATGGATCGAAGTTTGATTGGATTCAGAGATTAGATAAAATTTTAATTTCAATTTTTAAAACCCTAATTTTTCTGACATTGGGGATTTTTTGGGGGAATCGATTACATGTTTAATTGAAGTATGGGTTAGTATATTAGGGTTGTTATCAGAGTTAGGTAGGATTTGTTTTTTATTTAATTTGTATTTTCACCAAACCCTAATTGGACTGATGTGGTCCTGTTTTGGTGAAAGTTGGTTTGTGTATAAATAGGGATGATGGGTGTGTGTTAGAAGTCATGCCTGGACTAGCCAGTGCTTCACCCAAGAGGACTGGAATAGCCAGTGCCTCAAGGGTTAGTTCTTATTTTAAATGATGTTGTAAACTTCAATTGTTTTTATCATATCCATGCTTTGATCTTGTTGTGCTTGAATTGTCTAGGATTGAATATCCTTATAGGTTGTTAAAACACTAAGCAATCTTCTCTACGGGTAGTTGCAGTGTGAGATCCCCAACTATCACAAGGTTTAGAATTCATCTTAGTGCCTTTAGCCTCCTTTCTAGACCAACCCTTAGATGAACAGCCGGCTTTGAACCGCAACTGTCATCTAGTTATTCAGAAAGCCTAGAAGCTGACTGATAACTAGCAAGGGACAAGAACATAGCTGGAGGACCTGCCTTTGTTTCTTTATCACTGCCCTTGGCTCACAGCCTTGGTTTGTTTATCTTTGTTTCAATGTTTCTTATTCACTTCCACTGAATTTCACTTTCTTTGTTCTGTCACTGTTACCTCATTGCTTTAGTTACTGCCTTGTTAATTTAGATAACTAGCTTAAAAACTTCAACTATACACCCTAGTCTCTGTGGTTCGACCCTGCCTTGCACACTCACTATAACAGACCCTGTGCACTTGCAGGTATCATTTCTGTGACTCTTTTAGAGAGCCACCAAGTTTTTGGCGCCGCTGCCGGGGATTGGTGCTGTGTAGTTGAAAAGAAAAAAAAAATCAAAAAAAAAAATTTTTGCTCTTGTTTTCTGTTTTCAAATTTTGCTGTAACTTAACTTAGCTATATTAGTGTAACTGTCTTTAGCTTTGCCCTGTAGCCTGTGCTCATTAGCTTGTTAGTTTTGTTGCAACTGCACCTGCATTCATTCCATTTCATCATTGCATGTCTGTCCTGTATTTTTGCATCTTAGCATCTGCATCTGCATTTCATTCCATTTCACTGCATCTGCATCTGCATCTGTAGTTTTTAGCATCTTAGCATCAGCATCTGCATCTGCTGCACCACATACATCATTGCATATTTGCATCATTGTTCTTGCATCTTTGCCCTGTGCTAGCATGCTAGTGTAGTTGATATCATTCTGTTCTGCAACTGTAACAATATTGTTGAGTGCATTTGGCTACTTTGCCACTGCAGCATTGCAGTTCTTCAATTTTTCTCACTTTGATATTCAACTGCACTCTTCACCTGAACTGCACTGCTTTATGCAGTTCTTCATTCCACTTACACAATTCCCTGCCTTTTTCTGTGTACTGATCACACACATTTAAGTGTGCAGGTAGATGGTGTTGTTGCTTAACTGGACAGCAAGCCTAAGAACTGGAAGAGAAGAAGAGAAAGCAAAAGGGAAGAAGAGAAAAGCATGGTGTGGCTAGGCTTCAACTGAACAGTACCTGAAAAGCTGTTGCTAGCAGCACTGAGAACCAAAGGCTGCTGTTGTTGAGCTACTGCTGTGCTGCTTTTGCTGCTGTGGAATTGTTGTTGTGCTGCTGTTGCTGCTGTGGAATTACTGCTAGCTGCTGCACACCTGTTGCTGCTACTGTTGCTGCTAGACCAAGGCCCAAGCTGGGATGCACAAGCTGAGGGAAGGAGCAAAACAGTAAGCCTAAACTCAAAACAGTTTTGTGGGCTTGTATGAATTAGTGTGTGTTTCTGTTTTAGTTCTGAGGGCTTGTAATTTAACTGAATAGTGAGCTTGTTTAAACCAGAAGCTGGGCTTGGTACTTAACTAAACTTTGGGCTTCAAAACCCAACAACCCAATTGCACCACTTTCACTCTGTTTGAAAACCCAACTGGGCCCCTGAACCCAGTTTGTGGGCTTGTTTAAATTTTCTTTGGGCTTGATTCTGGGCCAAGTTTAACTGAATTCTGGGCCTCAAACAAACTAAAAGCCAAAGATCTCTAAGACCATTAGCTGGGCTTTTTCCCTAAAAACCAAAAAGTTTTTTCCCATTAAAACCAAAAGGCTTTTTCCCATAAAAACCAAATGTTGTTCATTCCCTTAAAAACCAAATTTTTCCCAAAAAGTCCAATCCCATTAAAAACCAAATTTTCTTGTATAGAATCTAGTAGATAGTTTCTTAGTTAAATCTTTTGTTTCTTTTGTACATATTTTGCTAATCCAATATGATCTCGACTGACATATGTTGGATTCTTTCCTTGAATAACGGAGTTCTAATCTTGCTTTCGCCGAAATCGGGTATTCTCTTTCCTTTTTCTCTACTCATCATGATCCTCTTCATATGTTGTATTATAATTCTTTACATTTTTTGAAACATTGAGGACGATGTTTAGTTTAGGTTTGGGGGTATAGAGTAGATACCACGATAACATGTTATAATTGAAAACAGAACTCCCTCTTTTTAAAAAAATTTAAAAATTCCAAAAAAATTAAAAAAAATGAAAAATCATAAAAAATCGAGCTCATTTACCTTGAAATGTTGACTCTTGTGCATGTATGTAAACATAAGGATTCTTAGTCTAGATATTTGGGCACCCTGATTCTAGCACAATTCACATGTGATAAGAAACTTGCACACGCACAATCTACCAATACATGTATAGCCTCGATCTTCAAGGTGTCTGATAGGAAGTTAGATTGCCAATCACTTTAGAATACTGAATGAGACTTGACTAGCTTGTTCTTTGGTTGGCTGGGATAGAAGTTGGAGGATACGTTAAGAAAAGCAACCATAGAATTTGACCGGATGCATTCGATAAGGGCCACCTCTTGCTAAGAGTCATGTAATTATGTTTTTCTTTTTTGTTCATGTATCAAAAGTGTCACTATGTTGTAAGGATCAAAGTTATTTCTTCAAAAAAAAAAAAAAATCCAAAAGAAAATCCAAAAAAAAAAAATCAATCAAGTATTTATTTATTCCATGTTTTATCATGTTAAAGACAATATTCTCTCTTGTTCCAAAAATAAAAGAGAGTAATCAATGTAAATAAGAGTCATGTAAAGAGTCATCTTTTTGTTGTAAATAGTTTTGTAATAAGCAACGAGGGTGCAACCATCGATGTATAACGCGGGTAAACTGAAATATCACCAACTCATTGGGTGAACATTCACAATTCTCGTAAAGCCGGACAGCTAGCTTGGCTTAGAATTCGGTTCTTAGCCTAAAAACTATCTCTTGGTGATTAGTAGTCATAACTTCAGGTCATTCTAGATACATGTGTAGATACACTTAACACTCTTATCACATGTCTTTATTTGTTATCAGTGCTAGGATTGTGCCTTTGATAGCTAGATTGACATCTCCATTTTGCTGTGAGCTTCTACTGTCTTGCACATGTCACATTTCATGGAATCTGAGCTCATATTTTGTCCTAGAACTTTGTAGGTACGTTCTAAGCAAACCTTCACGAGACTTCACTCGTCCACTAGGGACACTTAGTGGTTTAAAAGGCTTAGTGCATACGCTAAATGCATTCGAGAAACCAGCGACAGTGTTATAGGTAGGATTTCCTTAGTTTTGTTTTACTTGAGGACAAGTAAAATTCAGGTTTGGGGGTATTTGATGAGTGCTAAAAAGTGCATATTTCTATATATTTTTCTTGGAAATTAACTCATCTTTTGTGTTCTAATTCTCCATTTTAACCCATATTCTGTATTTTCATTGTTTTCAAGAATAAATACTTTTCTTAATTAATTTTGCATTTTTAGGTACTAAATAAAGCTTGGTTAACTCACGGAGTGAAAAGAGCAAAGAAACGACAAAGACTCCCGCAGAAAGGCAGCGAAGAATGATGTTTGCAAGAGCCGGACCAACTAGAAGTGGGCTTGGAAGGAAGAATTTGTTCTTAAAGAAGAAGCGGGCTCAGAATTGTCTAAGCCCAAACTCTAACCTAAGTCCAAGACCAAGCCCAAAGCCTGCCTAAGCTCGTAACCGTCAGATTGGATCATCTCAGCATCCTACGGTCGCAGCATCGCCAGTGCATCAAAGTCTGAAGCTTCTGTCTAACACTACAGCACCTAACTCCATCTTGAGCTGTCAGTTTCGTTGTATCGGGCATCCAACGGTCGCTCCCCGCTTCCTTCCATCTCGTCGTTAGATCGATCCATCATCTTCGCATCCAACGTCTCATCCTCGCTGTGCATCAACAATTGCTAAACCCGCTCAACACCAAAGAAACCCAAATCTATTAACCCAACCAAACGCACCTTTCTTCCCAAAACCATCGACTCCATCTTCTCCATTCCTCTACAGACGCCATACCACCACCATCTCCACCACCTGATCCTCCACCTGCTCTCCCAACTGCTCCGCCATCACCACCATAATCACCACAGCGTCAAACAATGATAACCCATCATTGTTCCCCTCTCCCTAGTCCATCTATTCTACCTATTTCACACATATCCTTCTCCGAAACCCTAGGTGTGAAGTGGGTAAATTAGGTCGAGCTAGAGTCAAATTGGCGGTATGGGAAGCAAGAGAGGACCAATTACAAGCATGGATCGAAGTTTGATTGGATTCAGAGATTAGATAAAATTTTAATTTCAATTTTTAAAACCCTAATTTTTCTGACATTGGGGATTTTTTGGGGGAATCGATTACATGTTTAATTGAAGTATGGGTTAGTATATTAGGGTTGTTATCAGAGTTAGGTAGGATTTTTTTGATTTAATTTGTATTTTCACCAAACCCTAATTGGATTGATGTGGTCCTGTTTTGGGGAAAGTTGGTTTGTGTATAAATAGGGATGATGGGTGTGTGTTAAAAGTCATGCCTGGACTAGCCAGTGCTTCACCCAAGAGGACTGGAATAGCCAGTGCCTCAAGGGTTAGTTCTTATTTTAAATGATGTTGTAAACTTCAATTGTTTTTATCATATCCATGCTTTGATCTTGTTGTGCTTGAATTGTCTAGGATTGAATATCCTTATAGGTTGTTAAAACACTAAGCAAGCTTCTCTGCGGGTAGTTGCAGTGTGAGAGCCCCAACTATCACAAGGTTTAGAATTCATCTTAGTGCCTTTAGCCTCCTTTCTAGACCAACCCTTAGATGAACAGCCGGCTTTGAACCACAACTGTCATCTAGTTATTCAGAAAGCCTAGAAGCTGACTGATAACTAACAAGGGACAAGAACATAGCTGGAGGACCTGCCTTTGTTTCTTTATCACTGCCCTTGGCTCACAACCTTGGTTTGTTTATCTTTGTTTCAATGTTTTTTATTCACTGCCACTGAATTTCACTTTCTTTGTTCTCTGTCACTGTTACCTCATTGCTTTAGTTACTTCCTTGTTAATTTAGATAACTAGCTTAAAAACTTCAACTATACACCCTAGTCTCTGTGGTTCGACCCTGCCTTGCACACTCACTACAACAGACCCTGTGCACTTGCAGGTATCATTTCTGTGACTCTTTTAGAGAGCCACCATCGATGCACGTAAAATATCTCTTTTAAGCAACTCAAAATAGTCGATGAAGCATCATTGTTTTAAAGATTTTCTAAGTCAGTCACGAGTCGATCGTCTTCAAAGAAGAGCGTGACCGGACACGTTTGGGCGTTCGTTTGGAGCCGCACGGGCAACACATAGCTTGGCCGATTATTCCTTGCGGAAGGGGGGTGGCCAATGATCATTGCCATGCCCCATAGATCGCTTAATACTCAATCTAAGCCGTCCGTCCAAGTCGTAGAAGACGGACGGACGAGATGGCTTTGAGATAGCTATCAGCTGCCGCTGATTTAGGGTTTGGTGGCCGCGCGTACACCTTGTTTTAACTGATCGAACCCAAGCGTCGTGCGATGATTCGAGTAGGCCGATTGGCCATATGTGAAGAAGAGCTTCCAGTGAGCGTGTTGACATCTCATGGGTCATCTAAAATCAGATCTAAGCCACTCGATTTGGATGGTGAAAACGAGGGGTCACGAACGATTTGCATTAGTAGCATACTTCCGCAAATAAGAATTAGGGTTTCAGGAAAGCCGCATCCACCCTAGTTCGATCAAGCGATTTGCTGCCTCATTTACTTCCCACAGGTAAGTTGATCGAACAGGGACAATGTTGGGACGACGGTGATCTTATGTGCACCTCCTTGATCGTCCGAAACGCGATCTAAGCCGTCCAATTAGGCTGGCAAAGTTGGACGGACACGATCGATTTGCGACAGTTTCTTACCGCCGCACCCTAATTAGGGTTTTGGAAACAAGCGCGTTTGCCTTAATTTGGGCAAACGATTTGCTGCTCTATGAACTTGTCGTGGGCAGGTCGATTGAGCAGGGGGAAAGTCGGGCCGCCAATGTGCATGTAGGCGTCTCTTTGATCATTCCATTGAAGATCTTAGCCGTCCAACTAGGCTGGCTAAGTTGAACGGTCATGATGCATTAAATACCTTTTTTAACGGTCTTATCTCATTTGAGCTAGTTTCTTAACAGCGGGAACACCCATAAGGGTTGACGTTTCTAGTGCTTAGGAATTCACCTAGTGGGACTCGATCGACTAGGGTGCTAGTGGGCCTGATGGTGGTCACCACGGTGAATGCCTAGCTCTGTTAGGAGTAGGCTACACTTGTTGGATCATGCGGCCAAATTATGTGGTCGTGATCGTTTTTTGAGACTGATATAGACAGTCCAGATTTTCCTTTGAGGAATTTAAACGAGTTCGATCGAGCTAGATTCTTAAAAGAGCGTCGATACAAAGATCTCTTTGTCAGAGAACGATGTAGCCTGTGTGAGTACTTTCATGCAGACTTCAATACTGACACTTCAGTAGATTCATGCTACTCTGCTGAGAGTGAACATTAATCGTCATGTCATGCCAACATTGAGGGTTCTCTTGCGGAACATAGCGTAGGAAAATACAAGGCACACAATGCATTAAATGGATAATGCTACTAGGAAAATTCATAGAATATTCGGGATTGTTGCACCATTCTGAATGAATTCCATACATATTGAATTGCTCAATGAGTGAAGAGGTCTTTTGCACTCATCACTTCTTAAATGGATTTATACCCTTGTAGGGCGTCAGCGCATTAAATACACGGTTTTACAATTTTAGCCCTATTAGAAAAACCACCATCAACATTAAGTCCGCTGCTTAGCACGTAACGGTGACATTGTTGCGGGGTAAACAATGGATGGTGAAGGTTAAATATAAAACTTATGAGGCGAGGTAGACAGGTGTTACCAGGATAGAGGTCGGCTAGGTCTTTGAGAAATATACGCTTAACGAAGTATCAAGGCTTGCAGTGATCGCCTTTCTATCATACGTCAATTGCCTCCAGGTATATTTCAAAATTTTCTAAACTCCATTGCGCTCGATTGAGAGGCCTTGACTTAAGTTGCTTGGAGTTCGGATTGCTGAGTCGCAACGAAAATCTTTTTTAAACTCCTGAACATTGAATGAAATGAAATTGCGTTCATTCTGACCCTTTATCTCATAGGCTCATTCTTTCCCTTCTGATTCCGATGGTGAAATGCTTGGAATGCTTGTATCGGCAAAATATTCCGGAGTCTTTGAGTGAAGTAAACGAGTTGAGAGGCATTCTGTTGCCGACGTGTTGCCATCAAGTCTTCAAGGACTTCGTTCTAAGCGACATCCTTTGAACCATCCTCTGAATCTTGGATTGTTGTATGGAACGGGATGTGATTGAGCAGTCCCTAGTTATACTTTAGATCCGATGGCGTAGCTGGATACGTGAAAACATCTCTGATTTGTACTTTTGGAGTCTTTGATGCACATGTACGTCTTCATGTTGAGAATTTTCTGCGGCTCGTAAGGCTTCAACAGTGATGATGCTGATATTGGAAATAAACTGGTTGAGGGATGTGAAGGCATCCTGTGCTGGCAATCCCCAAGTGTAATTATCCCGAGCTTATTTTCTCTTGAAATACGTACTTCCATTGCATTTTCTGGTAAGGTGTTGGAGCGTCTTCGACCTCTGAAGAGAGAACTGAAGCGGCTTCAGGGGAGAGCGTTGAAGCGGCTTCGGGAGAGAGCGTGCGTTGAAGCGGATTCTGGAGTGTGTGTTGTGTTAAAGCACTGCTCGATCAAACTCGCATGTGTTGCTATCTCAAGCATGTTTGTCAGTGTTAGTGATGAAAACTATAAGTCTTGATTTCTAGTCTCTTATAGCCAAGTCTCGGACTAGGATAGTAAGTGCAGTTGAGCTCAAGGACTTCATGGCGACTCATCATACAAGTAGAAGATCTACTCAAGGAACCGGTGTAACTTCTCGACAAAAAGGTATGTGGATACTTGAACTTATCTGTCACTCAAAAGTCTATCTATTCTATCTCCTACTCTTTGAGACAAAAGCCGTATGCTATATATATAGACTATATCATACAAATTTGGTATTTCGAGCCGAGTATACCTCGCCTATCTAATTCTCGAAATATGTGTTGGTAAGCTTTTCGCTTCGACCAAGTTTATCTTTACCTAGTGACAAAAGTCATGAATGTTTCAATCACCTTGAAAATTGCTTTGACGAGAAATAGTGTAACAACTATATAACGTCCTCTAAGAATGCTTAAATGATTGGAATGAGATTTTAGATTACATAACCAATGGATTCCTTGAACTGAAGTTTTCGAACTTTGTTGATCAAGAGAACCGGAATAATGGCAAGTGCCAAGTCCACGAACTGCCGAAGTTCTGAAACCCGAGAATTTCTACTGGAGTTGACAAACTATTTGCGTGATCCAAGTCCGCGAACCGGCGTAGTTCTCGAACCTGAGAATTTCTGCTGGAGTTTGTAAACTCTATCCAGTGTCTTAAGTCCGCGAACCTAGTCTGCGAAATTGAGAAGGTTATATATCTAAAGATGATTTCTGAACTTAATCTTAAAATAATAAGGAATGCATTTGCAAACCGTGGCTATTAAATTTCATGAACCGATTTGAGTGAATCAAATCATCTTTGCTTCAATTGTGTCTTGTGTAGTTACATAAGATTTCCTTGCAATTGAACAACTCTCTTAACTAGTTCATTTGAGTCAATTGAACTAGTTATGGTGAAGAAGAACATGGTTGGTATCAAAAGCTCATATGGTTAACCTCTTTGGGTAGACTATTGTTGAACCAACAATGTACACGTTTGGGTGTGGTTAACAAACCTAGAAGCGTGATAGGTGTCTAAAACACCTAAATTTATTATCTATTGATTACGCTTTCTTTGCTATTTTTTGTGTGAATTATGTATTTTATGTTTACTTTTGAGTATACAGGTGTTTGGATTCATTCTGAATGAAAGAAGAAGAAATCGCCAGTAATTTCACAAAAGCGCAGAAGGTAAAGTTGTCATTTCACAAGCACGTGTTATCTGGATCCAATCATAGGTTAAGGGGATACTACTGGGTGTTTTGTATCCATTTTGGGGTGCAAATAGCCGTCCCAATGTTAAAGACCTCATTGTGGTCGAGAAGGAAGAACTAGGGTTCATTTTCCCCTTTCTTTCTTCTCTCCTTTGTTGTCGTTGTTAGAGATGTTGTTGAGACTCGATGTGGTGGATCTGTGAGAAGAATCGGAGAATGGGTCTCTTGTGATTTCAAGTTTGGCTGAGAATTGCAGCCCTGAACTGATAATTAGAAGAAGGTTGTTGTTGGGTGTTGCTGTGAACCGGATGGAGAGATTCAGGGACGAGACTTAAACAACAACGAGTTTGATGTTGCCGATTGATGGAAGAAGAATTTATGCTCGAGTTCAAGGAAGGAATTGAGGTTGTTGTTGACTGAGAAAACAACGATGGGTTCTGAAATTCTGTTTTGATTCTGGTGATGGGGGTTTATGCGATTGAGAAGATTTAAATGGGTTTTTGGTTGAATCTGATAATGGAGTTGTTGATGTTAGTGGGTTTGAATTGGATTTCAAAGTGGAGGTTTCGAAATTGTTGCAAATGGGGATGAGGAATAGATGCTACCAAGAACAAGGAAGAGCAGAGTTGCTGTCGGCATGAACACAGGATTGTGGATTTAGAAGTGGTGTTGCTGTCATCAATGGAAGTTGGTAGTGAGATTGCCTTGTCTCTGATGAAGACAGAAAGAATGGAGCAGAATGAGTGCAATTGGTTAGCTGATGTTGCTGCAACTGAAATGATTTGAACTGCAAACTGGTTGCAGTGGCAGTGTTGTAGAAGTTGAAGCAACTGTTGCGTGCAATGGCTTGGCAGAGGAAATGGCGTGGACTGAGTTGGTGTTTGCTATTACAAGTTACAGGGAAGCAGTGAAGGAGATGTCTTAGTTTGAAGTGGCAGTTGTAATTGTGGAGAATGAAGTTGGTTCTGTGATGCACAATGGTATGGAATTGCAGAATAAGCTTGTGCAGCTGATGGTTCGAATTGGAGTTGAGAAATGATGAAATGATGGGTTTTCGGTGAACTGACACAGGTGAACATGAGAAGCAGATGAGAAGTTTCAGGTTATGCTTTGTGCTGAGAAAGGAGGAAGTTGGTTTTTGTGGTTGGCAGCTAGAATTCGAAATGGTTCGAGTTTGTGGCTAAAAGGACAAGCCAACGGTGTTACTGCTAATGAGATGAGCTCTGATTGCAATTGCATGGGAGTAAGAAATGTTGGTTGTTGCTACAAGGGTCTGGAGAGAAGCTTGAATTCGATAAATTGTGCGATTAACGGTGGTTGTGTTGATGATATAGAGAGGAGGAACAGATGATGTTCATGGTATTGAGATTGAGCTGTAGTTGAGGTTGTTGCAGGTGGTAATTGGTGGTTTTGGTCACTGAAGCTGAGTTGAGTGCCTGAGCTGAAGAAATGGTTGCAGTGAGCTACAGAAATGGAAGGATATCTATGGAAAGTGATGTTGCTTTGCAACTGAAATGGAGAGACAAGACTGACAAGGTCATGGCCTGAAGCTCAACAAAGATATGTAGGTACATTGGTTGTGAGATATGGAAGACAATGGTGGCTCTGGTGATGCTAACAACAAGAAGCAGCTGAGATTGATTTTGTTGAAGCACTGGTGGAGATTTGGTATGAGGCAGTGCACATGTTTGGTTTGTCTGCTGGTGGACATTAGAACCTGAAACAGATAAGGTTGAGTGGTTGTTTTTCATGGGTTAATTTGTAGGATCAGGAAGCTGCAATGACGACGAATGGAGGTGAAATTGCAGGTCTGAGATTGCAGGGAGTGTGGCATGTGCTTGGTAGAACGAAGGAATGCTTATGTGCAGTTAAACTATGGCTTGAGTTGCAGAATATTGGTTGTAGTTTACATTGCAGTTGAGTTGTAGGTGAACTGGGAGAGAAGATGCAGGTGCAGTTAATGGAATGAGACAAGTTGTTGCAGGATTGTGCTTTGAAATGATGATGGAATTGTGCTGCAGTTGTTGTGTGTTGCTCATCAGATAGGGAAGCTGTTGCAGGTGAGATGGAAGTAAGCAAAGGCTGCTGATGAATCTCAGTGAAGAAATGGGTTGTGCGATCATTACGCAATGGTGGTATATGAACTGAAGATGCAGTTCTGGCTGGCTGAGATGCAGGGAAGCGCTGTCATTACACATCACAGGTTTGGCCTGTGTAAGATGGCATTGGCCTAGCTGAGTTAGCCTCTGACTCAGACATTACTTATCTGACTAGCAGCTGACTCATCCTATGACTGAGTTGACCAGATGACTCGGTTGTGACTCAGTTGGCTGGTCTTGCTTTGACCCGTTTGACCGGTGGTCTGTTTGACTCTAGCCAGTCACCTGAAGATAGTTTCCCGGTGACCGGATTCTGGCAACGGTGACTGGAAACCGGCGATGACGTCAGCAATCCGACGACCTAGTTTTGCACCCAGAATTTCCAGAGGAGATGTTTTATCCACACATGGGCTTGGTGGACTAATTGGAGATGGGTTTTGAGAAGACCTAATATTGGAAGTATCCTTTTGGAATGGGAGAAGCATATAAATAGAAAACTCTTTCTCTAGACCTGTATATCTCCATGAGAGAGACTCCTACTTGTTTTCTAGGGTTTCACATGATAGATTCTTCTAAACTCTTTGTGAAGTAGTTGATTTTGTTATTGGTTAAAATGTAGTTGGATTTTGAAAACAAGTTATGGATTTTATGAATTAGTTTTCTCTCAATATTATCGTTTGATTTCTACTGCGTATAATGATTGCATGATTGATGTATTGCAATATGATTGAATGTTTGTTTAGTTAAGTCTAGAATTGATTGAACATGCATCCATATCTATAGTTATTTTAAGGTTTATCATCGAGCGATAACCTTGAATACGAGTAGCATGATATGATTACGGTTTGTAGTGATACACTCTTGTAATCATATGTAGAAATTGACCTTTGTCCGAATTGTCATGCGCAATGTATGACAATTGCATTGATTAGCCTATTTCTTAAACTTAACGCTCCTAGGAATTGAACTTAATTAGCGCAAGGCGTTAGGTTAATCTTTAGGTAGAATTCACATACGCAGCTCTAATGTGTGTGCTGATGAACTTAGGAAATTTACGGAGTATTCTTGCAATAAGGTATTCTAAGGCTTTTGATGATAGCGAGATTAAATACGAATTCTATTCATATATTCAGAAACTTGTTTACAATTGAAGATGAAACCTTTCCCCAATATTTTCACATCCTTGATTTGCGTGTTTGTTTTGCTTTTATTTTAGTTTACTTTATAAAAATAAGAAAATCCCCCTTGTTACTCATAAGAAACCATAACATCTTGACAACCTAGACCTCTATGTGGGAACGATCCTTTCTTGCCCTTGCTTCATAATATATTTTGAGTAGTAAGAAAGTGTAATTATTTTTGACGCCTACGACAACGATCAAAGCGTACAATCAATTGTGTATGACAAGCTATGTTTTCGATCTAACAGTTGAGAAATATTAGCTTGAATGTAAATCAGGTTTTCATCTAACGGTGAATATTGATTGCTTTGTAACTAAGGAAAAACCCTGATTTGAAAGGGTTTTTCCTTAGTTAAAGGAGACATCTAGTATTGTGAAAAACTAATCCCCACACCTTACGTGTGATACTAGTTTGCGCACTATAGCTGTTTCTCCTTTAACCTTAGGTTTTCTTCTTCTAAAACCAGGTTAACGACTTAAAGACTTCATTGGGATTGTGAAGCCAGACTGATACTACTTTTATCGTAGTTGTGTGATCTGATCTTGCATCTTCTATCGTCATAGTACAATCATATTGATTGGCTTGAGATCGTGAGAGTTCTCCGATAGGCAAGATATAAAAAGTAATCACAAACACCTTCGTCTCATTGTTTGTGATTCCACGACATCTTGTTTCGCTACCATACGATTAAGATTTTTTTGAGGTGATGATTAATCTAGGCTGTTCTTCGGGAATATAAGACCGGGTTATCAATTGGTTCCTGTTCACCTTGATTATTATCAAAAGACGGAACAAAATTTTTTAGGGTTTTTCTGTGGGAGACAGATTGATCCTTTGATAGACTTGTCTGTGTGAAACATATTTGTTTATTGTTAAAGCCTGCGAGTTTGGGTTGTAGCAACTCTTAGTTGTCGGTGAGATCAGCTAAGGGAATCAAGTGCACAGTATCCTGCTGGGATCAGAGGCGTAGGGAGTACAACTGTACCTTGGATCAGTGGGAGACTGATTGGGGTTCAACTATAGTCTAGTATGAAGTTAGCTTGGAGTAGGCTAGTGTCTGTAGCGGCTTAATACAGTGTGTATTCAATCTGGACTAGGTCCCGGGGTTTTTCTGCATTTGCGGTTTCCTCTTAACAAAATTCTGGTGTCTGTGTTATTTCTATTTCCGCATTATATTTGTTATATAATTGAAATAATACAGGTTATGCGTTTGAATCAATCAATTGGAAATCCAACCTTTGGTTGTTGATTGATATTGATTGATCCTTGGACATTGGTCTTTGGTACCGTCCAAGTTATTCCTTTTGTTTGATTAGGACTCACTGACTTCTATTATCTTGAGTAAATCAAAACAAGAGAGAGATATAACTCGTTGAGATACTTTTATCTAGATTGAGTCTGACTGTCTAGTTGATTCTCTAGTAAGTGTTTCGGAGTTAGTCCATACCGATTGCTAAGTGAAATATTGGGTGGTGTTGTTAGACCCCCGTTTTTCAATTGGTATCAGAGCAGGCAAACACGTTTAAGACCTCAAAATTATGTGTTTGTAGCGATCTGACTATATGGACCATAAAGTCTCAATTGACGCTTCACCAGGATTAAAAAACAACCGTAGAAAAAGGTCTGATAAACTGGTCACTCTTTAAAAAGAATTGGATGAACAAATCCGGATCTACTCTGGTCTTGTTGCAGAAATTCCAATTTTTAAGGATTTGCTATCTAGTAAGAGTCTCTTAGTGAATCTGAGAAAATCCAGTTGTTCCTCTCCAAAGAATAGTCACTATTCATATGGTAATCAACGATCGGTTGATAAGAAAACTGATGTGACTAGGAACCACTCAGACAAACATCAAGGTTACATCCCACATTGTTGTTCGTCCAATCAACCTCAACAAGTTTGTACGTCAATTCTGAAGAGTCTGAAGATTGCGAGTAATTCTTGTAAGAAAACTAAACGATCTTTTGTTACTCTAGAAGGGCGTACAAAACTATCAGAAAATTCTAAACAGAAAAGTACTGATGGTATGGGTAATATTTCTTCTAGTCCTACATCTCCCCTTCAATGGTGTAGTGACAGTAGTTGTAGTCTTTTTCTACATGTGTTAGGCGACTCTCCATTATGTGTGTCATCTACCGTCTTTAAAAGTGAAAAAGACTCTACAACCAAAACAAAAGGACAACTTCCGATTGGTTGTTATTCTCCTCAATTAGAACCTGGAATTATTGATATAACTCTGAACAACTCCTCTTGGGAAAAAACAATTGCTGATGAGTTAGATCAACTTCATAGACAAGTTTTGTGGAACCTTGTACCGTGCAAGTCCAAAGTCTATAATATAGGTTCTAAATGGGTATCCAGGAATGAGGGAGATGATTTAGACACTATCAGAAATGATGTCAGGGTCATCCCTCAAGGATACTCACAAGTTGAAGAATTTGAGCTTAAAGAAATGTTTATCCCTATGGAATGTTCTTTGTCCATTCAATCTACTTATAACTGTCGTAGGTCCTATGCGACAAGCGCTTCAAGGGACAAAAGAAGAAGGATCTCTGCTCATGTGTCTTACCTTGAAAAGTCACATTGTAATAAACAAGGGGAGATTTTCGGTCCCATCGTTTCTATCTAACCCTAGACGTTCGCATCCTCATCTTTGTCTTGAGAAAATGGGGATTTGCGTCTTTTTGTCTCAAGTAGTATATTTTTGGTTAAAAATCTTTGTTAAAAAACTGTGGTCGCCAATTGTTTGTGGGTGAAAATGGTTTCTGCTGATTTTGGTAATTTCGGGTGTGTGGGTGAGAAACGAATTTAAACCTTAAACAATGTACCGCAAGGGAGTACTTTAGATTCGAGAGATCAATCTGTACAAGTCCGGCCTAAACCAAGAAATGGCTGTTCCAGACTTTCTTCGGTCACAAAGTGAAGGAGAATGGGTTGGCTTTGGGGAGGGAAGCAAGGAAAGTGTTGAGACCAGAATAGTTGATTCTGGAAGAGTAGTTGTTTCACGACTTGTATCAGAAAGTAGGAAGCTAACAGATGGAAAGCTAGCAAATGTTTTCTGAGTGTTGTATTGCTTCTGACTGAACGTGTTGTTCGGTGGAAATAGGTAAGACCTATTTATACAAGTCGAGGTGTAACGTACTCTGGTCTCATTAAGGAATGGAAAAATGGGTGAGTAAATGGGAGGAGGTGGTAACCATTAACGCATGGAATTGATGTTCCATAAAAAAGAACGTTTCACCATTACTCCCTGCATTTACTAACTGCCTCATCCTTATGACACTTCCTTATGACGGGCGTAGTGGACGCCGCACGCTATAAACCTCCAAACCAATACCCAAAGAGGATCCCACAGTTTGTGATATGTGTTGATGTATCGAATGTTTTCGTGGAAAACATGTAGCATATTGTTGTTTCCTGGCAAGTCGAGCTTGGGAGACTTGCTGACTTAGTGACCTTCGACGGTCGAGATTTTGCATCTTAAGAGGAAAGGTAGTCGTTGATCGTCGCACATTTTCGTTTTTGGTGGCCGCATAGGGAAGGACAGCATGGTGGCGCGGCATGGTCGGTATGCCATTGTCATGGCATGTCTTGGCGCGGTTTGGCGTGGCCAAACTATAGTTACGGGCCAAAGGTTACCATGCGTTGTCTGGTAACCTTGGACGGCTAGGATTTGCTCCTGGGATTGAAGGGCGACCGTTGATTGTCACACGCCTTCGTTTTAGTAGCCTCATAGGGAAGGCCAGCATGGTGGCGCGTCTAGGTTGGCATGCCATTGGCATGGCATGCCTTGGCGTGGCCAAATTAAGGTTTCGGGCCAAAGGTTACCATGCGTTATCTGGTAACCTTGGATGGCTAGGATTTGCTCCTGGGATTGAAGGGCGACCGTTGATTGTCGCACGCCTTCGTTTTAGTAGCCGCATAGGGAAGGCCAGCATGGTGGCGCGGCTAGGTTGGCATGCCATTGGCGCGGTTTGGCGTGGCCAAATTAGGGTTTCGGTCCAAAGGTTACCATGCGTTGTTTGATAACTTTGGATGGATAGGATTTTCTCCTGGGATTGAAGAGCGACCGTTGATTGTCGTACGCCTTCGATTTAGTAGCCGTATAGGGAAGGACAACATGGTGGCGCAGATAGGTTGGCATGCCTTGGCGCGGTTTGGCGTGGCCAAATTAAAGTTTCGGGCCAAAGGTTACCATGCGTTGTTTGGTAACCATGCGTGGCTAAGATTTGCTCCTGGGATTCAAGGGCGACCGTTAATTGTCGCACGCCTTCGTTTTAGTAGCCGCATAGGGAAGGCCAGCATGGTGGCGCGGCTAGGTTTGCATTTCTTTGGCATGGCATGTCTTGGCGCGGTTTGGCGTGGCCAAATTAGGGTTTCAGGCCAAAGGTTACCATGCGTTGTTTGGTAACCTTGGATGGCTAGGATTTTCTCCTGGGATTGAAGGACGACCGTTGATTGTCGCACGCCTTCGTTTTAGTAGCCTCATAAGGAAGGCCAGCATGGTGGCGCGGCTAGGTTGGCATGCCATTGGCATGGAATGCCTTGGCGCGGTTTGGCGTGGCCAAATTAGGGTTTCGGACCAAAGGTTACCATGCGTTGCCTGGTAACCTTGGTTGGCTAGGATTTTCTCTTGGGATTGAAGGGCGACCGTTGGTTGTCGCACGCCTTCGTTTTAGTAGCCGCATAGGGAAGGCCAGCATGGTGGTGCGGCTGACATGCCTAGGGCAAGGTGCGTTTGGCATGGTGGGGCCAAGGGCTTGGCATGCCGTTTGGCAAATGGTGCGGCTAGCATGGCTAGGTACATTTTGGCATGGTTGGGCTAAGGGCTTGGCATGCCGTTTGGCACTTGGTGCGGCTAGCATGGCTAGGGCCAAGGCAAGGTGTGTTTGGCTTGGCGAGGTAGGTCCAATGGCTTGGCATGCCGTTTGGCACATGGTGCGGATGGCATGGTTGGCATGCCTTGGCGCAGTGGTGCGGATGGCATGGTTTGCAAGCCTTGGCGTGGAGACGTGGCTGGCACGGTTTGCCATTGGCACAGTGGTGCGGCTAGCATGGTTGGCATGCCTTGGCGCAGTGATGCAGCTGGCATGGTTGGCATGCCTTTGCACGGAGATGTGGCTTGCACGGTTTGCTATTGGCACAGTGGTGCGGCTGGCATGGTTGGCATGCCTTGGCACAGTAGCATGAGAATTTTAGGGTTTTGCACAGGTGATGTCAATAAATATTAAGGGTTCTACCGTGGAACATGACACATAGAAAGAAAAAAGGTACCCTGATAATTCTTACGTAAGCATGCTAATCGGTTCAATAAATGTGCTAATGGTCATAATGACGTCATGCCAGATGTGCGGTTTTACTATTTTACCCTAGGCTAAAAACCACCATCAACATTAAGTCCCCTGCTTAGCTCGGAATGGGAGCATCGTTGCGAGGTAAGCATAAGATGGTGCCATACTAGGACGAGAAATCGAAACAAGTCGTGATAAGATGGTCAGGAAAGTCCGACTAACCTTTTCGAGAGGTAAAGAGAGTTTGTGCTTCCCGTGTTGGCGGCCTTGCATAAATTGTACTAGTGGCGCAGACCGTGGTGTGGTGAGATGAAAACTGTTGTCCTGATCTGGATGTGCATCTCCTTGGCTGGGTTAGGGGACATCGTGATGCTGCTCGGCGAGTATTGTCAAGTCACGGCGCGGACGGCTCGACATGCGGGGGCCAAGGCAATGGCACGGTCTTTGGAGAGGCAAAACATGCGCCGACGGCTTGGAAAGGCATAGCATGCGCGGACGGCTTTGGCATGTGGAGCCAAGGCATGGCGCGGACTTGGAGAGGCGAAGCGTGCAGACGACTTTGGCATGTGGGGCCAAGGCATGGCGCACACGGCTTTGGCATGTGGGGCCAAGGCATGGCGCGAACTTGGAGAAGCAAAGCATGCAGACGACTTGGCATGTGGGGCCAAGGCAATGGTGCAGACGGTTTTGGCGTGGTAATTGGTCTTTGCGGGACCGATTGCCTCTTTTCCTTACTTGGCTAAAAATAGGAAATTCTTTCCTTGTTCAAACTCCCAAGTATCACGCGTATAAAAGGAGGTCCGGCATCTCCTTTTATTTCACACCTATTCATTTATTTCGGCCGTGTGGTAACAGTAAAGCAAAGCGGACAAGCGGATCCCTGGTATGTCTTCCAACACTTTCTCTTTGCCTTGTTTTTTCTCCTTCTTTTTTTTGTGTAGGTGCAAACCCTAGCTGTAGGCGTACTTTTTCATGAACTTGTAGAAATATTGTTATTCTGAGTTGGCATGAATCCTAGCCGTAGGTATGCTTTGCACGAACTCGTAATAGCATTTAGGCGTGAATGCTGTAGTGATGTTGGCCGCCTCAGTTATTGTGCGAAGTAGGTGTGAAAAACTAGCCTTTAGGGTTTCCTCCTTTTCCCGGTGTGGCCGTGTGTATGGTTACCTTGGCGGGGGGGAGGGCTATTCGGCTGGGCTCAAATTTCCTGCTGCGTGAAGCGGTGATGCAAAGTTTTTCAGTCCCCATTCCTTCACATATGTGCAAAATGACTTCGAAACCAATTGGCTTGCATCCAGGATGGCTCTCATGTGTCTGATGAATAATTTCCATGCACTTTCCGTAATAATCTTTCTTTCTTATTGTTTCATTGTAGTTATCTCGGAGGTGAAAGCAGCGTAAGAGAATTTTCGTTAGGATGTCAACAATTTCTGCCGTACCGAAGGATATTGGCAATTCCAAGCCGAGCATAAATGATGATTTCTTTAAAATATCTGCTACAATTAGAAAAAATCATCCCAAATATGTGTCGATCCTCCTGACTGGTTCGGAAAGTGAAGGAGAGGCCCGGTCGGTTTGGCCGGCAAGTGTAATAAGGTTTTGTATTCATAGGAAAGAGTACCATGCTTCTCCCATTGACTTTAAGATCATTGTAATCCTGTTGCGTTCCTTTGAGAAATGGATGCACTTCATGATGATCCAGGAATGCGTAAAGGGCAGTTTGGCCAAGGCGCGGATTATTGATGCTATCGCGGTTTCCGCAGTTCTTCATATTAGGAAATATATTCCAGGCTTGGTTGCTTTTATTTCCAGATGGTTTCCATAAACTCACACGACCATATGCAGGTGGAGCGAAATGACTATTTCCTTGGAAAGCGTGACCGTCTTGCTGAACCTTCCCGTATTAGGTAGTCTCGATATCAAGTTGTCTGCAGATGAAGAGGAAATGCACGCCGCTCTGGTTGCGAAATCAAAAGGATTCGTTCGGAAAGAAAACGAGACGAGGTGCTTCTATAGTTGGTGGGTATCCCAGTGGTTTCCGGATGAGTTGGATCCAAATCAGAAGAACATTCCTCTCCATGTTGCGGCGTTTTTGGTTCTTTGGTTATCCAAAGATATTTTCGATGACGGCTCGGGTAAGAAGGAGATAAGACATGAACTTATCAAATTTGACGTAAAACTGGCAAAAGGTGTCGTTCTCCCTGTTGGCTTCCTGTTTCTCGGTTTTCTGTACACACACTTGGATCAGCTGGTTGAGGACATGCGCGCTTCAAATGGTTACATGAAAGTGGATTCGTATGTTCATGTCGCCTTTCTCCAAGCGTGGTTGTGGAGCATTTCGAAAAGTATGCTCCAAAACCGTTGGCAGTACTCCCCGAGTCTTGGGGTGGCTCTAGGATACTGCGTTGGTCGAATAGGCGTCCAAGGGTTGGTTCGAACCTGGTTAGATTCCTTGACAATTCGCACAAGGTCAATTTTCATCCATGGGTTCCGCTGCATGAGTCCATAACTCAGATCAGTACCTTCGCTCCTGCTCCAGGCATGTCTTTGACTTCTGATAAAGAGGATCCGAGTGTTGGAGAGATGGTGTTTATGCGAAGTTTCTCTCCTGGTTTCGTGTCATCTTTCTTTCGAGGATATTGCAAAGTGGTTTACAACATTGATAGAGCGGCTCGGCATATGGGTTTTGACCAAGGAGTTCCACTTGTTCGTCCTCCGGTTGTTCCAGAAGTTTCGTGGCTAATTGTTCTCGACGTTACTGTTCTTGAGTCAGGAAAAAGCTTCTCTTTCCTTCTTGCGGAACGAAATCCATCAACAACCTCTAAATACAACATATTCTGGCAGGATGAGTTTCTCGTTTTCCACGGGTTCGTAAATGATGTGGTAGAAAACTGTCACGGTAAGCCTTCTCCTTCGGTTTTGGCGGAGCATCCACTGCTGAGAGATCCCTCTTCGCCCAAGAGAAAATCTGTTAGCCCGAGTGCAGATAGTCCCCAAGTGAAAGAGCGAAGGTCTAAAAATCGTGCAGGCGGTTTCCAGTCAGATTCCACATCTTTATCGACTTTTAGTTCATCCAACATGCGAGTACGTATGATTTTCTTCTTAACCTTAGTTAGATCGCGTATATCCTTGTTCTTTTCCTGAGTATCCGTCTTCGTATCTTGCCCAGGGTCTCAGTAGCATAAATGCCTTTACCAAACTCGCAAACAGTCAGAAAACCTCGCTTCCCGAGACGGAGAGTGCCAGTGCTGAGCCTATCCATTATGATGGGGAACCCAAGAAGGATGATGGTTTAGAGTCCAGTGATGATGAGAGTAATTCTTCCGATAGCAGTGTTGAGTCTTCCTCTAGTCGGTCTGCAAGTGAATCAGTAAGTCTTCCACACGTTTTTTTTTTCTTTCTTTGAAAAAATGTCTAATCTGTGATATTGCAGGAGGAAGCCGATTCTGAAGATGACCCTGAGACGGAGACTGGTGGAGATGCAGCTTTGTCTCCAACTGTGGCAGCCGTGCTGGGCGATCTCGGAATGGATGTTGAAGAAAACGTCATTGCTGTTCATACAAAGGAAAGTACTCCAGTGGACGCATGTGCGATTGTTGTTAGGAGTCCCTTGTCGGTCGCTGATGTAGTCGCAGACGCCCCTTTTAATCCTCCGTACCTAGTTCCTCATCGGGATCACGTGCTTATTGGAGGGTTTAGCGTGCCATCCAAACATGCGACACTATACACTAAGATATGGGAAAATTATGGTCATATTGCCACGACCAAGAAAATTACTAGTCGGTACGCGTTGGTTAAACGCGTGGAGGAAATTCTGTCTTCGATCGACGACATGTGCAACGCGACAGGTCATACTATTTCTGGGGATGTAGTCACAAGATGGAGGTTCCATCGTGACATGTGTATGAAGTTTGAGTTCAATGCTCCTTGGTTCTTCCAAGGTTTTTCTGAGGTTGAAAAGATGCTGGCTTAAACAGTCGAAGCTCTTTCTGCGGATATGGTGAAGAAGCAGGAAGTGGAAGTCGAAAAGTTGTCCAGCAAACTAAAGTTGAAGAGGGCGGATTTTCAAAGCGCAAAGGAGGCTCTCTCCAAGAAGAGCAAGCTATTGTTGGAAAGCTTTCCTTGAACACATTTCTGTCTTTCTGAACTTCTTATTTTAGGTTTTTTTTTTTGAAAGGCGAATGAAACGCCTAGTTTATGGTTTTGATTTTCTATATTTTTGGGTTGATAGAAAAATGTTACATTGATGGTTTGGATTATTCTTTTGGAATGAACTGTTTTGGTTACGATTGCAAGTGACGCAGACATCTCAGAAAACCATGGGACCGTGTGTTGGTAGATGTCATGGGATGAAGCATAACATGACTATCGGTTTTATCATTCTCGTGAAAACTTGAAATAGAAAACCATGTATTTTGTCTAGGTAAGACTTACTCGGTTTTTCAGATCTCCCTGATGAAAAGGAAAACTCCGGGTGTTAGACCGAGTCTTGTGGGAAACGTCGCAATGGCTGCGGAAAGTCCCCAGTCATTCTTTGTCGTGTTGCCGATCCCTGGGTGGATCGTTCGCTTCTAAACCCCTCGGAAGTCCCCAGTCTTACTTTGTTGTGTAACGACTGGTAATTAAGCCTCCTGGTAACTGAGTCGTCGTTTTCTGAGCGGATTGTTTGATTCTACTGTCCTGAAGTTTGCGTCGAGGTGCGAAATCGAGGATTGAAAATTGACATCATGACTGAAGTATCAATCTCCCACTGTGGTTGCCAATTGTTTGTGGGTGAAATGGTTTCTGCTGATTTTGGTAATTTCGGGTGTGTGGGTGAGAAACGAATTTAAACCCTAAACAATGTACTGCAAGGGAGTACTTTAGATTCAAGAGATCAATCTGTACAAGTCCGGCCTAAACCAAGAAATGGTCGTTCCAGATTTGCTTCGGTAACAAAGTGAAGGAGAATGGGTTGGTTTTGGGGAGGGAAGCAAGAAAAGTGTTGAGACCAGAATATTTGATTCTGGAAGAGTAGTTGTTTTACGACTTGTATCAGAAAGTAGGAAGCTAACAGATAGAAATCTAGCAAATTTTTTCTGAATGTTGTATTGCTCCTGACTGAACTTGTTGTTCAGTGGAAATAGGTAAGACCTATTTATACAAGTCGAGGTGTAACGTACTCTGGTCTCATTAAGGAATGAAAAAATGGGTGAGTAAATGGGAGGAGGTGGTAACCGTTAACGCATGGAATTGATGTTCCATATAAAAGAGCGTTTCACCATTACTCCCTGTATTTACTAACCGCCTCATCCTTATGACACTTCCTTATGACGGGCGTAGTGTACGCCGCACTCTATAAACCTCCAAACCAATACCCAAAGAGGATCCCCCAGTTTGTGATATGTGTTGATGTCTCGAATGTTTTCGTGGAAAACATGTAACATATTGTTGTTGCCTGGCAAGTCGAGCTTGGGAGACTTGCTGGCTTGGTGGCCTTCGGCGGTCGAGATTTTGCATCTTAAGGGGAAAGGTAGTCGTTGATCGTCGCCCATTTTCGTTTTTGGTGGCCGCATAGAGAAGGCCAGCATGGTGGAGCGGCATGGTCGGTATGCCATTGTCATGGCATGTCTTGGCGCGGTTTGGCGTGGCCAAACTATAGTTTCGGGCCAAAGGCTACCATGCGTTGTCTGGTAACCTTGGACGGCTAGGATTTGCTCCTGGGATTGAAGGGAGACCGTTGATTGTCACACACCTTCGTTTTAGTAGCCGCATAGGGAAGGCCATCATGGTGGTGCGGCTAGGTTTGCATGCCATTGGCATGGCATGCCTTGGCGTGGCCAAATTAGGGTTTCGGACCAAAGGTTACCATGCGTTGTCTGGTAACCTTGGATGGCTAGGATTTGCTCCTGGGATTGAAGGGCGACCGTTGATTGTCGCACTCCTTCGTTTTAGTAGCCGCATAGGGAAAGCCAGCATGGTAGCGCGGCTAGGTTGGCATGCCATTGACGCGGTTTGGCGTGGCCAAATTAGGGTTTCGGGCCAAAGGTTACCATGCGTTGTTTGATAACTTTGGATGGCTAGGATTTGCTCCTGGGATTGAAGGGCGACCGTTGATTGTCGCACGCCTTCGATTTAGTAGCCGTATAGGGAAGGACATCATGGTGGCGCGGCTAGGTTGGCATGCCTTGGCGCGTTTTGGCGTGGCCAAATTAAAGTTTCGGGCCAAAGGTTACCATGCGTTGTTTGGTAACCATGAGTGGCTAAGATTTGCTCCTGGGATTGAAGGGAGACCGTTAATTGTCGCACGCCTTCGTTTTAGTAGCCGCATAGGGAAGGCCAGCATGGTGGCGCGGCTAGGTTTGCATTTCATTGGCATGGCATGCCTTGGCGCGGTTTGGCGTGGCCAAATTAGGGTTTCGGGCCAAAGGTTACCATGCGTTGTTTGGTAACCTTTGATGGCTAGGATTTTCTCCTGGGATTGAAGGGCGACCGTTGATTGCCGCACGCCTTCGTTTTAGTATCCGCATAGGGAAGGCCAGCATGGTGGTGCAGCTAGGTTGGCATGGCATGCCTTGGCGCGGTTTGGCGTGGCCAAATTAGGGTTTTGGGCCAAAGGTTACCATGCGTTGTTTGGTAACCTTGGATGGCTAGGATTTGTTCCTGGGATTGAAGGGTGCCCGTTGATTATCGCACGCCCTCGTTTTAGTAGCCGCATAGGGAAGGATAGCATGGTGGCGCGGCTAGGTTGGCATGCCATTGGCATGGCATGCCTTGGAGCGGTTTGGCGTGGCCAAATTAGGGTTTCGGGCCAAAGGTTACCATGCGTTATTTGGTAACCTTGGATGGCTAGGATTTTCTCCTGGGATTGAAGGGCGACCGTTGATTGTCGCATGCCTTCGTTTTAGTAGCCGCCTAAGAAAAGCCAGCATGGTGGAGCGGCTAGGTGGCATGCCATTGGCATGGCATGCCTTGGCGCGGTTTGGCATGGCCAAATTAGGGTTTCGGGCCAAAGGTTACCATGCGTTGTCTAGTAACCTTGGATGGATAGGATTTGCTCCTGGGATTGAAGGGCGACCGTTGATTGTCGCACGCCTTCGTTTTAGTAGCCGCATAGGGAAGTCCAGCATGGTGTCGCGACTGACATGGCTAGGGCAAGGTGCGTTTGGCATGGTGGGGCCAAGGGCTTGGCATGCCGTTTAGCACATGGTACGGCTAGCATGGCTAGGTGTGTTTTGGCATGGTGGGTCCAAGGTCTTGGCATGTCGTTTGGCACTTGGTACGGATAGCTTGGCTAGGGCCAAGGAAAGGTGTGTTTGTCTTGGTGAGGTGGGGCCAATGGCTTGGCATGCCGTTTGGCACATGGTGCGGCTGGCATGCCTTGGCGCAGTGGTGTGGCTGGCATTGTTGGCATGCCTCGGCGTGGAGACGTGGCTGGCATGGTTTTCCATTTGCACAGTGGTGCGGCTAGCATGGTTGGCATGCCTTGGCGCGGAGATGTGGCTGGCACGGTTTTCCATTGGCACAGTGGTGCGGCTGGCATGGTTAGCATGCCTTGGCGCAGTGGTGCAGCTGGCATGGTTGGCATGCCTTGGCGCGGAGATGTGGCTGGCACGGTTTGCTATTGGCACAGTGGTGCGGCTGGCATGGTTGGCATGCCTTGGCGCAGTGGTGCGGCTGACATGGTTGGCATGCCTTGGCGCGGTAACATGAGAATTTTAGGGTTTTGCATAGGTGATGTCAATCAATGTTAAGGGTTCTGCAGTGGAACATGACACATAGAAAGAAAAAAGGTACCCTGATAATTCTTACGTAAGCATGCTGATCGGTTCAATAAATGTGCTAATGGTCATAATGACGTCATGCCAGATGTGCGGTTTTACGATTTTAACCCTAGGCTAAAAACCACCATCAACACCTGGTAAAAGAATTCATCATCAAAAGTAACGATTTATAATCTCAAATCGCTTCATCTTTAGAAGAGCTTGTTCACTATGAACGGATGATGGCATCAACAACGGACACCGTTCGTAAACTGAAAAGAGAACTCAGTAAGTTGTTTGTTATTCCAAAAGAATTGGAAGAATTGAATGATCCTATTATCAACAGTTTTTTCAACAATGAGAAGGAGTTTTCTGTAGATGCCCTGAGAAATATCTACAATGCCTAGGATGTCTTCTTTTCGGTTTAGTTGGAAGAATAACTAGTGCTTTGAATAGCGATGATTGTGACTACACATAGCTATTAATTTCATTTTCTTGTTTTTAGGTTTTTGGTTTAAATTCTAAAACTATTTGGAGGATGATATTTTGCAATATTTTTGATTTGTTATATTGCAACATTGTTATGGGATATTGCTGTTTACGTCCGTGAACTTTGTTGTCCCTATTTTGTCAAAAGTAAAGTCGTTCATGATCGGTATTCGTTTATTGGTTTAAGAATGAATAGAATTTTGAAATTTACAAAAGTTAAGCCTATATTGTCAATCTTTGACGAAAGATAGGTTAAAATCTTTTGTTTGAAAGGATGATGTCTATTAAATGTTGTTATTCTTATAACCATTTAAGATAGATTGAACCCTTGTGTGGTATCCACGGTATTGATCTTCATTGATCCATCTTTTTGTATTACCGTGAAAGCTCCATTATGTGTCTTATGTGGAGCACGATACAACTAAGTTGATTATTTTTGATTAGCTTGGTTGGTTGTTCCGCAAGGTACGTTATGTTGAGCATTTAGAACTAAATTAATCATCTTTTTGGTTATTGAGTTATTACTCCACAAGTTCTCTTGTGTTGAGTATATGAACGATTAAGCCAATCACTCTCTTGTATGGTTAACTTAGTCGTTGCTCCGTAAGTTTACTTATGTTGAGCACAATGAATTAAATTGATCACTTTGTGGTTAATTTGATTATGTATTCCGATTAAATTAATCATGGGTTTACTTGTGATTAATTTGATTGAGTTTTGGATATAAAAATCATTCTCATGGTTTTGGTGTCCAATTAAATCCTTTGTTTCTTTTGAAATTAAGGTCGCTCGTTGTTGTTCCCTTGGGAATGACATAAAATGGGGGAGAGTTCTTTTGAACTTGTGCTTAATGGTCATATCTTGAGGGGTGTGCGGCTGTGGAATTTTAAAGGGATTATCTTGTATCTTTAAACTCCTTGATGAATGTTGTTAGCTTCGGCTATATGATTGCATCTAAATAAGATGATGTGTGTTTCTTTCTCTCAGTCATGAAATGTCTCTTAAGGAAATTTCATTATGATCCCGTTCTTGTACCTTTACCAATTTTATTGACAAAAAGGGGGAGAATTAATATGTAGTTCACACTACAAATACATATGGTTTTCGGATCATTATGTAAGGGGGAGTGGTTTTCATGTGAGATGGGGTATTTACTAAGGGGGAGTGATACATATCACCATAGTATTATTGTTGAAGTTGTGATACAATTGGACTTTGAGACTGTGTAATAATACTATGACACTTTATAATAATGATCGAGACCGATGCTTTCTCATTGTTATAGCTACAGATCTTCAACAACGATGGTGCTAAACTTACAACCTTTGGGATCATTGGAGTACTTGGAAGTGACGAAGATTTCGAGGAATGTTGAAGATTAGACATGTGGAATATGAGATACTAAAGTTTCATTATCTTTTTTTGTATTCCATATGTATTGATAGTTTTGTCAGTAAAATAGACAAAAGGGGAGATTGTTAGAGCACTGCTCGGTCAAACTCGCATACGTTGCTATCTCAAGCATGTTTGTCAATGTTAGTGATCAAAACTATAAATCTTGATTTCTAGTCTCTTACAGCTAAGTCTCGGACTAGGATAGTAAGTGCAGTTGAGCTCAAGGACTTCATGGCGATTCATCATACAAGTAGAAGATCTACTCAAGGAACCGGTGGAACTTCTCGACAAAAAGGTATGTGGAGACTTCAACTTATCTGTCACTCAAAAGTCTATCTATTATATCTCCTACTCTTTGAGAAAAAAGTCGTTTGATATATATATATATAGACTAGATCGTACACATTTGGTATTTCGAGCCGAGTATACCTCGCCTATCTAATTCTCGAAATATGTGTTGGTAAGCTTTTCGCTTCGACCAAGTTTATCTTTACCTAGTGACGAAAGTCATGAATGTTTCAATCACCTTGAAAATTGCGTTGACGAGAAATAGTGTAACAACTATATAACGTCCTCTTAGAATGTTTCAATGATTGGAATGAGAGTTTAGATTACATAACCAATGGATTCCTTGAACCGAAGTTTTCGAACTTTGTTGATCAAGAGAACCAGAATAATGGCAAGTGCCAAGTCCGCGAACTCAGTCTGCAAACTGCCGAAGTTCTCAAACCCAAGAATTTCTGCTCGAGTTGACAAACTATTTGCGTGAGCCAAGTCCGCGAACCAAGTCAGCGAACCGGCGTAGTTCTCGAACCTGAGAATTTCTGTTGGAGTTTGTAAACTCTATCCAGTGTCTTAAGTCTGCGAAATTGAGAAGGTTATATATCTAAAGATGATTTCTGAACTTAATCTTAAAAGACTAAGGAATGCATTTGCAAACCGTGTCTATTAAAGTTCATGAACCGTTTCGAGTGAATCAAATCATCTTTGCTTCAATTGTGTCTTGTGTAGTTACATAAGATTTCCTTGCAATTGAACAACTCTCTTAAGTAGTTCATTTGAGTCAATTGAACTGGTTATGGTGAATAAGAACATGGTTGGTATGAAACACTCATATGGTTAACCTCTTTGGGTAGACTATTGTTGAACCAACAATATACACGTTTGGGTGCGGTTAACAAACCTAGAAGCGTACAGTCAATTGTGTATGACAAGCTAAGTTTTCGATATAACGGTTGAGAAATATTAGCTTGAATCTAAATCAGGTTTTCATCTAACGGTGAATATTGATTGCTTTGTAACTAAGGCAAAACCCTGATTTGAAAGGCTATATAAAGGAGACATCTAGTATCTTGCATATTCTATCGTCATAGTACAATCATATTGATTGGCTTGAGATCGTGAGAGTTCTCCGATAGGCAAGATATAAAAAGTAATCACATACACCTTCGTCTCATTGTTTGTGATTCCATGACATCTTGTTTCGCTACCATACGATTAAGATTGTTGTGAGGTGATTGATTAATCTAGGTTATTCTTCGGGAAGATAAGACCGGATTATCAATTGGTTCATGTTCACCTTGATTATTATCAAAATACGGAACAAAAGCTTTTAGGGTTTTTCTGTGGGAGACAGATTGATCCTTTGATAGACTTGTCTGTGTGTGACAGATTTGTTTATTGTCAAAGCCTGCGATTTTGGGTCGTAGCAACTCTTAGTTGTGGGTGAGATCATCTAAGAGAATCAAGTGCGCGGAATCCTGCTGGGATCATAGGCGTAAGGAGTACAACTGTACCTTGGATCAGTGGGAGACTGATTGGGGTCCAACTATATTCCAGTCCGAAGTTAGATTGGAGTAGGCTAGTGTGTGTAGCGGCTTAATACAGTGTGTATTCAATCTGGACTAGGTCCCGGGGTTTTTCTGCATTTGCGGTTTCCTCGTTAACAAAATTCTGGTGTCTGTGTTATTTTTATTTCCGCATTATATTTGTTATATAATTGAAATAATACAAGTTGTGCGTTTGAATCAATCAATTGGAAATCCGACCTTTGGTTGTTGATTGATATTGATTGATCCTTGGACATTGGTCTTTGGTACTGTCCAAGTTATTCCTTGTGTTTGATTAGGACTCACTGATTTCTATTAGCTTAAGTAAATCAAAACAAGAGAGAGATATTAACTCCTTGAGATACTTTTATCTGGATTGAGTATGATTGTCTAGTTGATTCTCTAGTATAGTGTTTCGGAGTTAGTCCATACAGATTGCTAAGCGAAATATTGGGTGGTGTTGTTAGACCCCCGCTTTTTCATGTTGAAGCGGCTTCTGGAGCGTGCGTTGAAGCGGCTTCTTCTGGAGGGAGCTTTGAAGCGAGTTCAGGAGCGTGTGGTGAAGCGGGTTCAGGAGCGTGCGTTGAAGCGGCTTCAGGAGAGAGTTTGCATTGAAGCGGCTTCTGGAGCGTGCGTTGAAGCGGCTTCTTCTGGAGCGAGCGTTGAAGTGGCTTCAGGAGAGAGTGTGCGTTGAAGCGGCTTCTGGAGCGAGCATTGAAGCGGCTTCAGGAGAGAACTCCAGTGAGGGCGCCCTTAACCCTTGATTTCGAAATATGAGTTCTTCATGTTCTTCTGAGGCGATATGATATGGCAGATGGGAAGACGACACACAAACAGTGCTGGCCGGCAACTCGTATTTTCTCCTAATGGGAAAGAACACCGTTTCTACTTCAGTTTTATTTTCCATTAAAAATTACATGCTTCTTGATTGACCATCTATCTTGTATTGAAGATATCCTTGACTCTGTCCTTAGTGGTTGTTGCTATGGTGAAGCTCTGGCTGGTATCAATCAACGAGAAACAACGATTCTTGGCAACAACTGTGATTAGAAGAGACCGGCAGGGAGAGGCGCGATAACTACTTGCACGAACTTGGTAGTCTTCATATAATGGTATAGATCGTCTCGTTATTGGAGGGAGAAGATGATGATGGAACCGATAGCTTCCTTGATGTTTCCTCATGGAATGGAGAAGTGGGAGACAGTCCCATGCTCACGAGTATCTATTGAGCTTTCATGTTGTCTTGATAGATGCTGTCCCGCTGGGTTTCTGAAGAAATAATTTGGATGAGAGTTGGATTTGAACCCAACGTTGATGAGGATCGTACGAGTTGCTGATCATGAGGCCGTCTTTGTGTCTACGTTGTGTTTTATAGACATCCAGGCATATCGCTGGTCTTTAAACAATACATCTGCTCCCTCGAATACGTCTACGTTTTTGGGAATCTTGGAATCATAATGATAGCGGACTTGCGTTTCTCCAAATCCAGCATCTTTGATATGGGTAGTGCTAAGCAATCTCCAGCGACGCTCCTTTGCCTTTATCATCTTTGGATCGTGTCTTTGAGGAGTAGGGAAGTTCCATCATGCATATGACTTAACTAATAGGTGATTTAATGTTTGAATTGGTTTATTTTTGAGATGATTTTATGAATGACTTTCTGAAAGGAATTATGTTTGAATCGGCTGAAAGCCGACATTCTGGTTTTGAATTCGATCATTCTAAGTATCTCGTAAAAATTACAAATGTTGCATAAAAAGGGAAACATGTAAAAGGAAGATAATGTGGTGTCTAAGAACAACTGCATCATCGACTTCGTTCCTCGATGTTGGACGCATGCGTCAAGTCCCCAGCAGGCTTTTAAAATGTAAAATTGTTTAACAAAACTTACTTGTTCACAAGATCTCGGTTGAACGAGACTTGAATTCTCCAAGGGTGATCCTTCGAATCCAAGTTGTTATGGCGCGCCTTGAGAAACCCGTAGTTGGTTCGATCACTTTGATGAAAGTGCGCACGTTAATCTTCGGATAAAGGGGGTAACTCTCCTGAGTTAATCTTCCTTTGGAGAATACGTTTTAGGCCATTGCATTCACTGATAAAGCGATGAATGAATCTGTGGCAGTGGCAGTACCTCGGGTCCGTCATCTCTTGATCATTTGGAGGACCCCATACGAGAGGTAATTGAACTTCCCCGTCTCCCACGCAAACTTCTAGTAATTCCCGAATCTTCCTTGTTGGAAATGGGAAGTGCGGGTATTCCAGATCTGGTTTCTCTTGCTTTAACGGCTGCCGTTGTGAGAACTCCCACGGACTTTGGTATGAAGCTCGTTTCAAGGGTGGAGTAGAGACGCGAGCATATGTTGACGCAAATGCAGACCGTTTAGCTCGGCGATCTTGTAGACGCATAACTTTTCTCAAGGACTCTGCATCGATAACAGTAGCACTATGAGGTGGTGGACCTAAGCACCGTTCATTAGTGCAATCTTTGTTTTCTTGAAGACCTTGGTTACTTTATCCTTCTTCAGGTGCTTCTGGCAAAGTATGAGTAGTTGAGGCTGCGTATTATTGAATAACCCTCCGGACTTCTGCGAGGGTCTCTTGATACAGATTTTTTAACAAATCTTCGTAAGCTGGGTGCTTATCTTTTATCTCGCCGGTACCATGACTCTCTTGGCGAGTCGTTTCCCCATGAAACTGTTTCGTCTCCTTGTTGTTGGTTGAATCTTGTGGATTGTTTCCTTTCTAATCATGTCTGATGTCTGCATCGTTGATAGCATTCATTGGGTGGACACTTGCCGATTCCTCTCATAATCGGTTTACATTCCTTAGAATATGAAGCATCCCGTCTTGATACTGGGCGATGTTAGCTTGATTCGCGAGAACATCTTCTAACATCCTGGCCATGCCTTCCATTGTGATTGGATTCTAATCACTTGTGATTTTCGGAGAATTCAACTGGTAGGGATACATCACAGAGCGGAAATCGATATTGGTGATTGGAATAAATTTAGGTTAAGGACTGAGTTTTAAATTGAGATTGGTGATTGGAATAAAATCAGGTTAATGACTGATTTTTAGAACTAAGATCTACCCGTTCTCAATTTAGAAAGATTGAAATGAAAATTGAAATCGATTTTTGAAATCGAGAGATCAACCTCCCACTGTGGTCGTCAATTGTTTGAGGGTAAAAACTAGTTTTGCTGTTTTTGGTAAATTTGGGTGTGTTGATGAGAAACGAATTCAAACCCTAAACAATGCACTGCACGGGAGTACTTTTAGATTCGAGAGATCAATCTGTAAGAATCTGGCCTAAACCAAGAAATGGTCGTTCCAGATTCAATTCGGTCACAAAGTGAAGGAGAAGGGGTTTATCTTAGGGAGGGAAGCGAAGAAGGTGTTTGAGATCAGAACGTTGAATTATGAAGGTGTGGCTATTTATGACTTGTATCGGAATTTGAAACTGGCTTGCAGAATGTAAGCTATCAGTTTTTAGTGTTTTCTGGATACTGTGTTGATAACACTTGCATTGTTCGTGTTGTTGTTGAAATAGGCTGAAAGCCTATTTATACAAGTCATTGAGCGCAAACCTCTGATCTCGTAGGAAGTGGAGGAGATTGAGTAATGGAGTAGTGGGGTTGTGTAGGTGATGGTGATCGTCGCGTTTCCACTATGAGGGAAAATCGGTCACTCTTTCACCCACTACTCTCACTACTGCTGACCGTACATATTTTCCTAATACTTTCTCGTAATGGGCGCGTTGCACGATGCACGCTATAAACCGCCAGACCAATACCCCAGTTTGTGACACGTTTGATGTCTCGAGTAAGCGGGTCAAGTCTTGGGCTTGTCGCAAATAATAGCACGTGACGCTATTAGGTTAAACAACTAAGTTGTTTGTGAAGCCGATATAAGATATCGTATGTAATCGATGCACGTAAAGCATCGCTTTTAAGCAGCTCAAAATAATCGATGAAGCATCTTTAAAGCTCGTCTAAGTTAGTCGCGAGTCGATCGTCTTAAAAGAAGAGCGTGATCGGACACGTTTGGGCGATCGTTTGGAGTCGCACGGGAAAGGCATAGCTTGGCCGATTATTCCTTGTGAAAGAGGGTGGCCGGTGATCACTGCCACGCTCCATAGATCGCTTAGTACTCAATCTAAGTCGTCCGGAAAAGTCGGCGAATACGGACGGACGAGATGGCTTTGAGATAGCTATCAGTTGTCGCTGATTTAGGGTTTGGTGGCCGTGCGGCCACACTATTTTAACTGATCGAACCCAAGCGACGTGTGCTGATTCGAGTAGGCCGATTGGCCATATGTGAAGAAGATATTCCAGTGAGCGTGTTGACATCTCATGGGTCATCTAAAATCAGATCTAAGCCACTCGATTTGGCTGGCGAAAACGAGGGGTCACGATCGATTTGCGATAGTAGCATACTGCCGCAAATAAGAATTAGGGTTTCAGGAAAGCCGCGTCCACCCTAGTTCGATCAGGTGATTTTCTGCCTCATGACTTCCCACAGGTAAGATGATCGAACGGGGACAATGTTGGGCCGACAGTGATCTTATGTGCACCTCCTTGATCGTTTGAAACGCGATCTAAGCCGTCCAATTAGGCTGGCCAAGTTGTACGGACACGATCGATTTGCAACAGTTTCTTACCGCCTGTTAGAGCATAGCTCGGTCGACCTCGCATGCGTTGTTTTCTCAAGCATGTTTGTCAATGTTAGTGATCAAAACTATGAGTCTTGATTTCTAGCCTACATAGCTAAGTCTCGGACTAGAATAGAAAAGTGTAGTTGAGCTCAAGGACTTCATGGAGATTCATCATAACGACGAAGATCTACTCAAGGAACCGTGAAACTTCATCAACAAAAAGGTATGTGGAGACTTGAACTTATCTATCACTGAAAAGTATATCTCTTCTATCTCCCACTTCTTATGAGACTAAAGTCGTATGCTATATAGACTGGATCATACACATTTGATATTTCGATCCGAGTATATCTCGCCTATCTATATCTCGAAATCATGTGTTGGTAAAGTGTTTCGCTTTGATTAAGTGTATCTTCACCTAGTGACGAAAGTCATGAAAAGTTTCAATTACTTTGAGAATTGCTCTGACGCGAACCGGGTTGTGAATAACGGATATATAACGTCCTCTGAGAATGTCTCAATGATTGGAATGAGATTTTAGATTACATAACCTTGTATTCCTTAATCCGAAGTTTTCGAACTTTGTTGATTGAGAGAAACCGGAGGAATTGGCTTTGCCAAGTCATCGAACTCAGTCTGCGAACTGACGGAAGTTCTCGTACCGAGAATTTCTGCTAAGATTTTCCAAAAAATCGTTTGCATGTAAGTCCGCGAACTCAGTCCGCGAACCTAGTCTGCGAACTGGCGATAGTATCTTTGTCGAGATTTTCTGCTGAGTTTGGAAAACTCCGCCGGTTGTCTTAACTCCGCGAACTTGTTTGTGAGATTAAGTGTTTATGATCTAAAGGTGTGCTCTGAACATGATATTTAAATTACTAATAAATGCTTTATGCAAACCGTGGCTATAAAGTTCATGAGCCGATTCAATCGAATCGAATCATCTTTGTTTCAATTGTGTCTTGTGTAGTTACATAAGATCTCATAACAATTGAACAACTCTTTAACTAGTTCATTTGAGTCAATTGAACTAGTTATGGTGAAGAAGAACAAGGTTAATATGAAATGCTCATATGGTTAACCTTTTGGGTTACTATGTTGAACCAACATACACGTACACGTTTGGGCATGGTTTTCGCAAACCCAGTAAACGTCTACCCAAGTGTGTGACAAGCTAAGTTTTCGATCTAACGGTTGAGAAATATTAGCTTGAAGCTAAATCAGGTTTTCATCTAACGGTGAATATGGATTGCTTTGTAACCAAGGAAAAACCCTGATTTGAAGGCTATATAAAAGAGACATCTAGCATTGTGCAAAACTAATCCCCACACGTCTGTGTGATACTAGTGCGCCCGCTAGAGTCGATTATCCTTTAACATTTAGTTATCTTCTCTAAAACTAGGTTAACGACTTAAAGACTTCATTGGGATTGTGAAGCCAGACCGATACTACTTTTATCGTAGTTGTGTGATTTGATCTTGCATATTCTATCGTACGAGTACAATCGATTGATTGGCTTGAGATCGTGAGAGTTCTCCTATAGGAAAGATAAAGAAGTCACAAACATCTTCATCTCACTGTTTGTGATTCCTCGAAAACCGCCTGTGTAGTCAGGAAGGATTTTAGAGAGGTGATTGATTAATCTAGGTTGTTCTTCGGGAATATAAGACCGGATTATCAATTGGTTCTTGTTCAACTTGATTTCATATCTTAATACGGAAAAAAAACCTAGGGTTTATCTGTGGGAGACAGATTTATCCTTTGATAGACTTTTCTGTGTGAGACAGATTTGTTTATTATCAAGTCTGCGATTTTGGGTTGTAGCAACTCTTGGTTGTGGGTGAGATCAGCTAAGGGAATCAAGTGTGCAGTATCCTGCTGGGATCAGAGGCGTAGGAGTGCAATTGTACCTTGGATCGGTGGGAGACTGATTGGGGTTCAATTATAGTCCAGTCCGAAGTTAGCTTGGAGTAGGCTAGTGTCTGTAGCGGCTTAATACAGTGTGTATTCAATCTGGACTAGGTCTTGGGGTTTTTCTGCATTTGCGGTTTCCTCGTTAACAAAATTTCTGGTGTCTGTGTTATTTCTTTTCCGCATTATATTTTATATAATTGAAATAATACAGGTTGTGCGTTCGTAATCATCAATTGGAAATCCAATCATTGGTTGTTGATTGATCCTTGGACATTGGTTTTTGGTACCGTCGAAGTTATCTCTCTTTGATAAAGACTCACAGATTTTTATTTGCTTGAGTAAAGATCAAATTGAGAGATTAAGATATAAACTCTTTGATATATCTTTTTATTGATTGAATCAGACTGTCTAGTTGATTCTCGTAAAAAGTATATTCGAGTTTGTCCATAAAGATTGTTAAGCGAAATATTGGGTGGTGTTGTTAGGCCCAGCTTTTTCAATTGGTACCGGAGCAGGCAAACACGTTAAAGACCTCAAAAGTCTGTGTTTGTGGCGATCTGACTATATGGACCGTAAAGTCTCAATTGACGCTTCACCAGGTGTAAAATACAATCGCAAGAAAAGGTCTGACAAACTGATGTCTCTTGAAAAAGGGTTGGATGAACAAATCTAGATCAATCTTGGTCTTGTTGCAGAAATTGATGTTCTTAAGGATTTGATATCTGGAAATACTCCCTTTGAGAATTTGAAAAATCTCAGTTGTTCCTCTGTCAAAAAATGTCATAAGTCAGATAGTAATCAACGACAGGATGTTGAGAAAACTGATATGACAAGGAACCAGTCAGATAATCTTCAAAGCATCGGCTCATGTTGTGATCCATCCGATCATATACATCAAGTATGTATGTCTTTTCAAAAGAGTCTTAACGTTGCAAGTAACCTTTGTAAGAAATCTAAACAACTATATGATTCTCTAAAAGCTCATACGACACTACCAGGAAACTCTAAATCGAGAAGTACTAGTAGTATGGGTGACTTTGCTTTAAGGTCTACATCTCCCTTTCAATGGTTCCTTGATAGTGGATGTAGTCGACATATGACAGGAGACCTTACGTGGTTTGTTTCGTCTGTTAACTATGAAGGAGGCCATGTAACGTTCGGAGATGGAAGTTGTTGCTACATCAGCAAAAAGGGAACGATCAAGCTGCCCGGTGTTCCAGAAATCCATGATGTGGTATACGTTAAAGGTATGACTGCTAATCTTCTTTGTATTAGTCAAATTTGCGACAAGGGCCATCGAGTTATCTTCAATGCGAATGGATGTGACATTGTTGACAAATCTGGGAAAGTGATTTTCCAAGGAACTCGTGGTAAAAACAACTGTTATCTTCTTGATACTCAGATTAGCAAGCGTTACAATTTGACTAAGGTGGAATCTACACATCTTTGGCATGAGCGTTTTGGTCACATCAATTATCGCCTTCTAAGTAAGATCATTAACAAAGAACTTGTTAGAGGCATTCCCAAAATCAATGCAAAGATTGAAGGTGTATGTGGTGCCTGTCAAAAGGGTAAGCAAACAAAGGTTCACCACAAATCATCTCGAGATATCCTCACTAAAGCTCCACTTGATTTAATTCATATGGATCTCTTTGGACCAATTCAACAACCCACGGTTGCCGGTAAGAAGTATGCTTTAGTTATGGTAGAGGATTACACCAGATTTACTTGGGTTGCATTCCTATCCCATAAGAATGAAACCCTTGGTGAATTCAAGATTATTGTTAAAAGAATCCAGAACGAACAAGGTCGCAAACTAAGGAAAATTAGAAGCGATCGTGACACTGAATTCAAAGACACCAAGGTATTTGAGTTATGTGACGAACTGGGGATCATTCAACAATACTCACCAACGATTACTCCTCAAGCTAATGGAGTTGCTGAAAGAAAAAATAGGAACATCCAGGAAATGGCCAGGGTAATCCCTCCACAACAAAAACTTACCTTTAAGATTTTGGGGAGAAGCTGTCTTTACAGCATGCTACTTGATCAACCGTGTGTATTTGCGGTCTAAAACCCTTAACACTCCTTATGAGTTATGGTATGGATGAAAACCCAACCTATATTATCTCAGGGTGTTTGGAAGTAAGTGTTATATTCTGAAAGATCGAGAACAGAGAGGGGAATTCGATACCAAAAGTGACGAAGGTATCTTTCTTAGCTATGCGTCTGATAGTCGTGGTTTTCGAGTTTTTAATCTCAGAACACAAGTCATGATGGAATCTGCTAATGTTATCATCGACGACATTAGTAATTTTTGTCAAGATAGCTCTCCTGCTGAGTTGCCTCCAACAGAGACAATTGAGAAAGTCAAAGAAATTCCAGAATCAGTTGAAGTTATCCCAACTATTACTGATCCTGACATTTCTAGTGACGAGGAGAAGAGCACTGATCAAGCCATTTTTGATAAACAAGAACGTGTCCCTCCACAACATCTATGGGTTCAAAGGAATCATGACCCCAACAGTATCACTGGGTGAAGGGATTTTGCAGCCAAAACAAGGGGTCAACTTCAAAATATATGCAATTTTGGTTGTTATCTTTCGCAGGTGGAACCAAGGAATATTGATGAAGCTCTGAAAGATCCTTTTTGGGTCAATGCGACGCATGAAGAGTTAAATCAATTTGAAAGACAAGATGTCTGGGAACGTGTACCTTGTCCTCCAAATGTCAATATTATCGGTACCAAATGGATATTCAAGAACAAGTCTGATGAATTTGGCACAATTGTCAGAAATAAAGCTAGACTTGTCGCTCAAGGATATTCACAGATTGAAGGAATCGATTTTGACGAAACCTTTGCTCCTGTGGCACGTCTTGAGCCCATTCGACTTTATTGGCCCATGCCTGCTTTCTCAAGGTTAAGTTGTTTCAGATGGACATAAAATCAGCATTCCTGAACGGAATTCTAAAAGAGGAAGTTTTTGTCGCTCAACCTAAGGGATTCGAAAATCCTGATTTCCCAGATCATGTGCTGAAACTCAAGAAGGCATTATATGGATTGAAGCAAGCACCAAGAGCCTGGTTTGAGAAACTTACTACCTCTCTTATTAAAAACGGATTTTCAAGAGGAGGAGCTTATAAAACATTGTTTACCAAATTGAGTGGGAAAGATGTTGTAATTGCTCAAATCTATGTAGATGATATCATCTATGGATCAACTTCTGAGAAATTCGCAAAATACTTTCAAGTCTCTCTTGCTAAAGAATTTGAAATGAGAAATGTTGGTGAATTAAGATACTTCTTAGGATTACAGATTCAACAACATCAGGAAGGGATTTACTTATCCCAGGAGAAGTACGCACGAAATCTTGTGTCAAGATTCGGTCTGAATAAGTCATATCCTAAGCTGACTCCCATGCCTACTACTGGTAAATTACACAAGGATGAGAAAGGAGCAAAAGTGGATCAAAAACTATATCGATCCATTATAGGTATCCTTTTGTATCTTACAGATACTAGACCTGATATTTCCTTCAGTGTTGGTTGGTGTGCCAAGTTTCAGGCGGATCCAAGAGAATCTCATCTTGCAGCTGCAAAAAGAATCATACGATGTATAAATCACATTGTTGGGTATGGTCTCTCGTACACTTTTGATATTAATACTGACCTTTCTGCTTATTCTGATGTTGATTGGGCAGGATGTGTAGAAGACATAAAAAGTACATCAGGGGGATTCTACTATGTGGATCTCAATCTTGTAGCGTGGCATAGCAAGAAGCAAAACTCTCAATCCCTGTCTACATGTGAAGCAAAATACATTGCTGGCGGATCATGTTTTGCTCAACTCCTATGGATGAAACAAATGCTTGCTGATTATGGAGTTGATACTGGAATAATGAAGATCTTTTGTAATAACTCCAGTGCGATTCGAATTACTGAGAATCCTGTTGAGCACTCAAGAACAAAGCACATTGATATAAGATACCATTTTATTCGTGATCTTTATGAAAAAGGTATCATTGGTATGGAATTTGTGCCTTCCGAACAACAATTGGCTGATACTCTCACCAAACCCTTAGATACTGCAACTTTTCAACACTTGCGGCAGTCTATTGGTGTTGTTTTGGTTCATTAAATCGTTTCGATGACTCTTTCCCTATGCTTATTCTTATCTTTTGGGCAATTGAGTCTGAAACTCCAGTAGGTACGTTCCAAGTTCAGTTTCTGTAGGATTGTTGCCATTTTTTTAGTATCTCTTTTGTGCTTCAAAAGCCTTCTTTTCTTTCGAAATTAAGGTCGCTCTTGTTGTTCTTTCGGGAATGACATCAAATGGGGGAGATATCTTTTGAACTTGTGCTTAATGGTAATATCTTGCGGGGTGTGCGGCTGTGGAATTTTATAGGGGTTATCTTGTATCTTAAAACTCCTTGATGAATGCATTTAGCTTCGGCTTTATGATTGCATCTAAATTAAGTTGGTATGTATTTTTCTTTTAGTCTATGAAATGTCTCTTGTGTAAATTTCACTATGATCCCGTTCTTGTACCTTTGCCACTTTTATTGACAAAAAGGGGGAGAAATAATGTAGTTCACACTACAAATACATATGGTTTTCGGATCATTGTGTAAGGGGGAGTGGTTTCCATAATCGAGATGGAGTATTGACTAAGGGGGAGTGATACATATCACGGTAGTATTATTGTTAAAGTCGTGATACAATTGGACTTTGATGTTACATAATAATACTATGACACTGTATAATGATGATAGAGAATCTCGATTTCTGTCATTGTTATAGCTACGGATCTTCAACAACGGTGATGCTAAACTTATAACCTTTGGGATCATTGGAGTACTTGGAAGGACGAGGATTTCAGGGAACGTTGAAGATTAGACTATGGAATAGGAGCCACTAAAGTTTATCTTTTTTGTATTCCATATGTATTAATAGTTTTGTCACTAAAATTGACAAAGGGGGATATTGTTAGAGCATAGCTCGGTCGACCTCGAATGCGTTGCTATCTCAAGCATGTTTGTCAATGTTAGTGATCAAAACTATGAGTCTTGATTTCTAGCCTACATAGCTAAGTCTCGGACTAGGATAGAAAAGTGTAGTTGAGCTAAAGGACTTCATGGCGATTCATCATACAACGACGAAGATCTACACAAGAAACCGTGGAACTTCATCAACAAAAAGGTATGTGGAGACTTGAACTTATCTATCACTCAAAAAACTATATATTCTATCTCCTACTTCTTATGAGACAAAAGTCGTATGCTATATAGACTAGATCATACATATTTGACATTTTGAGCTGAGCATCCATTGCTTATCTTTTTCTCGAAATCGTGTGTTGGTAAAGTGTTTCGCTTTGATCAGGTTTATCTTCACCTAGTGACAAAAGTCATGAAAAGTTTCAATCACTTTGAGAATTGCTCTGACGTGAATCGGTCTGTGAATAACGGCTACATAGCGTCCTCTAAGAATGTATCAATGATTGAAATAAGATTTTAGATTACATAACCATGTATTCTTTGAACCGAAGTTTTCGAACTTTGTTGATCAAGAGAAATTGGGAGGATTGTGGAATTGGCTTGCCAAGTCCGCGAACCCAGTCCGCAAACTCAGTCCGCGAATTGTCGGAAGTTCTCAACGGAGGATTTCTGCTGGATTTTCCAAAACTCGTTTGTGTGCTAAGTCCGCGAACTCAGTCCGCGAACTGGCGGAAGTTCTCTTTCCGAAAATTTCTGCGGAGTTTGGAAAACTCAACCGATTAACTTAAGTCCGAGAACTTGTTTGTGAACTTAAGAGGTTATGATATAAAGATGTGCTCTGAACATGAAACACTAAATTACTAAGGAATGCGTTATCAAAACCGTGGCTATAATGTTCGTGAGCCGATTCAATCCAATCGAATCATCTTTGTTTCAATTGTGTCTTGTGTAGTTACATAAGATCTCATAACAATTGAACAACTCTTTAACTAGTTCATTTGAGTCAATTGAACTAGTTATGGTGAAGAAGAACAAGGTTAATATGAAATGCTCATATGGTTAACCTTTTGGGTTACTATGTTGAACCAACATACACGTACACGTTTGGGCATGGTTTTCGCAAACCCAGTAAACGTCTACCCAAGTGTGTGTGACAAGCTAAGTTTTCGATCTAACGGTTGAGAAATATTAGCTTGAATCTAAATCAGGTTTTCATCTAACGGTGAATATGGATTGCTTTGTAACCAAGGAAAAACCCTGATTTGAAGGCTATATAAAAGAGACATCTAGCATTGTGCAAAACTAATCCCCACACGTCTGTGTGATACTAGTGCGCCCGCTAGAGTCGATTATCCTTTAACATTTAGTTATCTTCTCTAAAACTAGGTTAACGACTTAAAGACTTCATTGGGATTGTGAAGCCAGACCGATACTACTTTTATCGTAGTTGTGTGATTTGATCTTGCATATTCTATCGTACGAGTACAATCGATTGATTGGCTTGAGATCGTGAGAGTTCTCCTATAGGCAAGATAAAGAAGTCACAAACATCTTCATCTCACTGTTTGTGATTCCTCGAAAACCGCCTGTGTAGTCAGGAAGGATTTTAGAGAGGTGATTGATTAATCTAGGTTGTTCTTCGGGAATATAAGACCGGATTATCAATTGGTTCTTGTTCAACTTGATTTCATATCTTAATACGGAAAAAAAACCTAGGGTTTATCTGTGGGAGACAGATTTATCCTTTGATAGACTTTTCTGTGTGAGACAGATTTGTTTATTATCAAGTCTGCGATTTTGGGTTGTAGCAACTCTTGGTTGTGGGTGAGATCAGCTAAGGGAATCAAGTGTGCAGTATCCTGCTGGGATCAGAGGCGTAGGAGTGCAACTGTACCTTGGATCGGTGGGAGACTGATTGGGGTTCAAATATAGTCCACTCTGAAGTTAGTTTGGAGTAGGATAGTGTCTGTGGCGGCTTAATACAGTGTGTATTCAATCTGGACTAGGTCCTGGGGTTTTTCTGCATTTGCGGTTTCCTTGTTAACAAAATTTCTGGTGTCTGTGTTATTTCTTTTCCGCATTATATTTTATATAATTGAAATAATACAGGTTGTGCGTTCGTGATCATCAATTGGAAATCCAACCTTTGGTTGTTGATTTATATTGATTAATCCTTGGACATTGGTTTTTGGTAACGTCCAAGTTATCTTTATTTGATAAAGACTCGCAGATTTCTATTTGCTTGAGTAAAGATCAAATCGAGAGATTGAGATATAAACTCTTTGATATATCTTTTTATTGATTGAGTCCGACTGTCTAGTTGATTCTCGTAAAAAGTATATTGGAGTTTGTCCATACAGATTTCTAAGCGAAATATTGGGTGGTGTTGTTAGACCCCCGCTTTTTCACCGCCGCACCCTAATTACGATTTTGGAAACAAGCGCGTTTGCCTTAATTTGGGCAAACGATTTGCTGCTCTATGAACTTGCCGTGGGAAGGCCGATTGAGAAGGGGGAAAGTCGGGCCTACAATGTGCATGCATGCTCCACTTTGATCATTCCAAGGAAGATCTAGCCGTGCAACTAGGCTGGCTAAGTTGGACGGTCATGATGCATTAAAGACCCTTTTTCACGGTCTTAGCTCGTTTGAGCTAGTTTCTTAACATCGCGAACGCCCATAAGGGTTGACGTTCGTAGTGCTTAGGAATTCACCTAGTGGGACTCGATCGACTAGGGTACTACTGGGCCCGCTGGTGGTCACCACGGTGATTTCCTAGCTTTGTTAGGAGTAGGCTACACTTGTTAGATCATGAGGCCAAATAGTGTGGCCGTGATCGTTTTTTGAGACTGATATAGACAGTCTGGATTTTACTTTGAGGAATTTAAACGAGTTCGATCGAGCTAGCTTCTTAAAAGCGCGTCGATACGAAGATCTCTTTGTCGGAGAACGATGCAGCCTGTGCGAGTACTTTCATGCAAACCTCAATACTGACACTTCAGTAGATTCATGCTACTCTGCTGAGAGTGAAGTTTAATCGTCATGTCATGCCAACATTGAAGGTTCTCTTGCGGAACATAGCTGTTGATGGTGGATTTTAGTTCAGGGATAAAATTATAAAACCAAACTCATGCGCTGACATCCTGCAAAGGATAAAGCCACTGATAAGTGATGAATACTTCTTCACTTTACTAATTCACCTAGAATGGAGCATGTGGCAACAATCCCAGTATTCTGTGAATTAAATACACAAAATTCATCCAGGTTGGAGCATGTGGCAGCAATCCCATACACCATGTGAATTTATAACATCATTAATTAATGCATGACTAGCCTTGTATTTCCTGTGTTGTTCCCGCAGAGCTCTCATTATTAGTGCGGCATGATGACTGAGTGTTTCTCTCAGAAGATTAACACGAATCTCCAAGTGTTAATAGTGAGGCATGCACGAAATACCCGTACAGGCTACATCTCTCGGCGTGTTATACTAGCCCGATTGAGCATACATCTCTCGATGTGTTATACTAGCCCGATCGAGAATATTTGAATACGTACACGACCACGCAAGTTGGTCGCATGATTTAACCAGCCTAGACGATCCTCAGCAGGATCAGGCTACCACCTTAATGACAACCAGCAGGTCCGTTTATGCCCTGGTCGGTTGAATACGTACCACGCCTCCCAAACGACCACCAAACACCAGCCTGAAGTTGCATGTCCAGGCTGGTATGGAGCGGCTTGGAGGAGCTTGTACGTGCAAAGGATGCCTACGACAGTCTCAAATCCATCACTTCCGTTCATCTTCGCCGACGCGATTGGACGGCGCAGATCTCCCCATTCCCGGTCGCACAAGCACCGTTGTGTACACCAGCGTGCTCCCTTTCGACCTGCATAGCCGACCATATCACGACCCAGCCAGGGAAGAGCAAACGCTCGCCCAAAGTTCGTCCGACGTGATGCTTTAAGGGTCGCAAGAAAATCCACTAAGGGTCTTAAATCGATCACGACCATCCAACTTCACCGGCACGTTTGGATGGCTTAGATCAGACCCATAGCCATCAAACAGCTATTGGCATGTTCACCACCGGCCCAATGTGGGCCCCACATGATCGGCCACCCCAGACAAGGAGCATAGCTTGCAAATTCGTCCAGCCAAAGTAGCGTGCACATGAAAACCTAATTAGGGTTTGCGGCATATCACATGTGTCGCAAATCAGTCACGACCATCCATCTTCGCAGGCATAAATGAAGGGTGTAGAAGTAGATTCAAAGGGTCCCAAGAATGTCAATACAATCACCATGGGCCCATCTACGTGCATGACCAATCAACCAAGGCCTACCATGGCTAGACGCCTCGATTCGTGCGCCCAAACTAGGCATGGTCGCGCGTTTTCCAATTGCAAACCGATCTCGAGCACTCAACTTTTCCGGACAAATTGAGTGGCTTAGATCACATCTCCATGGGACAGTGAGGTATGGACGTGTACAACGGAAAGCCGTCTCCACGCATGCCCGATCGGTCTTTCCAAAAACATCTCCCACACATGGATTCGACCAAGCTTAAAGTAGGTGCTTGCGCACCTCCTAAACCCTAATCCGACGGTCTCAGGTGTGGGTCGCAATTCATCTCGTCCGTCCAACTTCGCCAGCTTGGACGGACAGCCAAAAACAGGATTTAGGCGACCAATGAAGCACCACCATGATCACCTTTCCTCACTCTTCCGCATAGAGTGATCGTTCAAAGCGTAGCTTTCCCATGCAACCTCCAAACGATCACTCGAAGATGGCTGGACGTGATGCTATTTTAAGACGCTTAATTCGTGACTTACTCCGTTAATCCTTAAAACAAGCGATGCTTCATACATGTTGAATATATTCAATGCATTACATGCATAGAATACACGCGATATTTCATAAATATCAATTTCCCTAAATAACTTAGTTATTTAACCTAGCACCGTATGCTACCTTCTGTGGGTCCCACGATCCACACATTCGAGACATCAAGCATGTCACAAACTTGGGGATACATACTGGGGTATTGGTCTAGAGGTTTACAGCATGCAGCGTGCAACGCGCCATCACAAGAACATGTCAGGAAGACATGGACGGTTAGTGATGATGGGAGAAGTGGGCAAGACTGGTCGTGTGGTATTAACGCACGACTCCACTACTCCATCACTCCACTTCCTCCACTTACAACGAGAGACGAGGGTTAGGCTCAATGACTTGTATAAATAGTTCAATCACCTATTTCCAGGAGGACACAAAGAGACAAGACAGAAACCTAGTGTTGATACGATCGTATTCAAACACCAGAACTGATAACTTACATTCTGCAAGCCAGTTCAGCTTTTTGATACAAGTCATACATAGCCAACACCTTCACAATATCAACACCTTATTCACTTCCCTCCCTAAGATCAACCCCATCTCCTTCACTTTGTGACCGAAGCAAGTCTGGAACGGCCATTTCATGGTTTAGACCAGAATTTTACAGATTGATTTCTCGAATCAAAAGCACTCCCGTGCAGTGCATTTGTTTAGGGTTTAGATTCATTTCTCATTCACACACCCCAAATTACCAAAACCGACAGAAAAAATTTTCACCCATAAACAATTCGCGACCACAGTGGGAGACTAATCTCTCGGTTATGATCTCAAGATTCTCAAAAGATGGTTGGCCTCGGGGATGATTCTATCGCGACGGATCTCAGCCAGAATCCTTCAAATGGTAATGTCTCTCACCCTCCTTTGAACAATTTTTTTTATAACGAATTTTCATATTTCAATACCTCAATTATCTCTGTCGCTTCAATTGATGGAGAAATCCCAACTCTGGCTGAGCTAGCACGGAAGCAACAAGTTCTGGAAAGAAATGTGGACCTGATCAAAGAAGCGATAAACGACATACTCAATCTCCTTATCGAGATGACATCAGATACGATCAGTTCTCCCGTCACAGATATTTCTACACTGGGGACTGATCCTTGCAGCGATCCTCCTCAAGTCAATAGTTTCACTATGAACCAGAGGCTGGTGGATCAAGAAGCGGCTTCTCTAATGGAAAGTTTATGCAAACTTTTACACCTCTCGAAGAATCAGCGGGCGAAGACGTTTGCTGCAATTAACCAGATAGCCCTGGACGTGCACCTGGATCCTTCACGCCCAGAAGTCTCGAACGCATCAGGAACATCTGTGAATAATGTTACATTCACAGAGGACGACATGATGGCAGAGGAAGGTCACAACCTGGCCCTACATGTTACTGCACGCATCAAGGATTCAGTGTTCAAGAGGGCCCTCATCGGCACGGGAGCGTCTTCGAATGTGATTACTCTCAAGAATATCAGGACAGCCAAAGTTCTCCCATGAAAGATCGTACGGCAGCCTACCACAATGACAGACTCTGAAGGAAACCAGACTAGCACATACGGGTATGTCAATCTGAATTTATCAGTAGTTCCCCTTCAGTCGAAAGTGAAATTCGAAGTCGTCGAGAAAGAGCTGGACTATCATATGATATTAGGGAGACCATGGCTTCATGACAATAGTATCGTCCCTTCAACGTATCACCAATTCCTAAAGACTATAACGAATAAAGAAGTCGTTCGTATTCCTGCATCATTGTCTCCTTACGCACCAATATGCGGAGTGGAACTGTTCGAACTGAGAGAAGCTCCGCGGGAAGGATCAGACAAAGTCCATTGCATCCCACTCCCCACGTGGGCGTCAATCCAGGAGGAGGACCGACTTGCATCATTGAGGGCTAAGACCCACGACGCACCTTTGCTGACAAGACATTCCTCTTCATCCGGTGAAGCCACCACCCATGTTCACACCAAGAGAGAACGAACTTTCGTGGAAAGCCGTGACCATAAAGGGAAAACTGTATACCGACGCCTCTGTTAGCAATCAGCAGGGGATACTATTACCCAGTCTCTCCTCCCAATAGAATGCTACAACAACAATGATCCACAAGAAGAGGTGTTGGATGCTCCACGACAGCTGCAAGACGGCACCAACTCCACAACTGATGAGCTCGAATCCTTAACATCGGGAATGAGGAATCTCCTAGGCCCATCTCCACCAGATCAACCTAGTGTACGGATGAACGCACGAAGCTTGTATAACCTCTCAAAGAATACCAGGACATATTCGCTCGGACGTGTGAAGAAATGCCCGGTCCAGATAAAAAATTGGTCACCCACCATCTACATGTCATACCTGGAGCCAAGATGATCATGCAATCTCCGAGGCAATTCAGGCACGAGGCAAAAGAGCAAATCAAGACTGATATTCAGAAGTTGCTTGCTGCTGGCTTCATTAAGCTTATCCATCATCCGACCTGGGTGGATAATGTGGTCCCGGTGAAAATAAAAACGGACAGATCAGGTGCTGTGTGGATTTCAAAGACTTGAAAAAATGCTGCTCCAAAAACGATTTTCCTCTACCTAATATTAACATGTTAGTAGACTCCATCAGCGGACACGACATGTTCTTCTTCACGGATGGATATAACGGGTACAATCGGATAAAGGATGTACGAGCATGACGCAACGTATCAATGCTCTATGACGGCAATCCTCCACTGGAGCCGATACCTCAAGGGAGCAACCTCAAGAAGATAACGATGTCCGCGCGTCATGTCGAGCAAGATCCGGGCGAGTCACTCTATCAGACGATAGTGCATGTCTATCGTGCTATGTTGGAGAATCTGCGTTTTTGGTCATCCTCTGGAGCTGTTGAACGCTCATCTACAACAGCATCTGCCCTGCTAGAAAGAACAAGTCTGCCAGTAATGAAGAGCCTCATGATGTTCGTGGAAGCATACATATCATCAACAGGCAATACAACCTTCAGCCTTATGTAAGATGTTTCACTAAAGCAGCAAGAGGAAAACCATCGAGATACAACATCCTGCGCGTCAACTCCAACTCCAGTACCGCATATACGACTGCCACAATGATGAAACATCGTCCAAGATATTCCATATTTGTATCGACGGCAGAAACATTAAGAGACGCTTTCAGAATTTCGTCTCCCGTAGAAGAAGTAGTTGCGTTACCAAAGGAGTGTGACTGGGGACTGCTTAGCGCGTTTTCCATTTCAAACATGATGCAAGCACGCTATCATTATGATTCCAAGATGTCCACAGACGAGTATATACTCAAGAGAGCGGACGTATTATCATAGATCAGCGATATTCCTGGATGACTATGAAATGCAACATAGCAAAGACGGCCTCATGAACCCAGCGTGACAACATCTATCAAGTCGAAGGCTTAGTTGATACTCGTGGGCAGGGGACTGTCTCCCTCTTTTTCATTCCATGAGGCAACATCAAGAAGTTATCGGTTCTATTATGCTTCTCCCTCTAATAACGAGAGATCGCCAAGTTCGTGCCCGTAGCTGTCACGCCTCTTCTTGCCAGTCTCTTCTGATCACAGCTGCAGCTAAGAACCGTTGTTCGTTTGTTGATACCAGTGCCCGAGCTTGACCACATCAACAACCACTACGAACATACGTAATCCGAACATCTGCATATTTTATTTTCCCATGGAGAAGTAATAGAGCCACGAAGGCGAGATGGCGGTATCTTTATTATGATAAACCTACTGACCATACAAACCATGTAAACCACGCTTGGGGACTGAGGCTCAGCATGAAGTTCCTTCACCGTCAGTCAAGGACTTCTTCAACACGAGAGAGATAGTCAATCAAGAAGCATGGAATTCGCAAGGGTAAATCAAACTGAAGAGGAAGACACTTCAACGCTCCCTCCAGCTGAAGCTGCTTCAATGGTCTATTCAGGAGCCGCCTCCACGTTCGCTTCAGAAGATGCTTCAATGCTCTCCGGGACCTTCTCGCTCTAGAAGCTGCTTCAACGCTCTCCAGGACCTGCTCGCTCCAGAAGCTGCTTCAACGCTCTCTGCAGGACCCACATTCACATTTGAGCACACAAAGTTCATTTTTGAGCAAAGCAAGCACGCGGTGGGTCCCACGTTCGAGCAGGAAGCAAGGCCGGTGTTTGGTCAAGCTAGCTGGGTGGGTGTTTGGTCGAAGTTGCAAGGATGACACTCAAGCAAGCACATCAACCGTACGGGAAAAGCAGGCACATGACAGGGCCGACGTTTTAAACATGTAAACGCTAGACCCGTGTTTGATCGAAGCATCCACATCTGCCCATGTTCGGAGCAAGCATGCTTACATCGGGTCCCACGTTCGACCGAAGCAGGCACGCAGTGGACCCACGTTTAACCGAAGCAGGCACAACAAGCCCACATTCGATCAAGCAGACGCATGATGAGTCCCACTATCGAGTGAAGCAGGCGCAGCAGTCCATTGATTAGGCATAGCCCCACGATCGAGCGAAGCAGGCACAACAGCCCCACGTTCGAGCGGTGCAATCACGAAGCAGGATCTCGACCGAAGCAGGCATAGCAAGGTCGATCGAAGCAGGCAAGACCGATATCATGCTAGGGGAACGCTCGCCTGGACGCCTCTTGAACGTGACATGCTCCAAGGACAGGACGACCCGTCTCTCATGGTAACATCTAACTTTGTCTCATAAGTTTTATCTGTATATGTCACCATCTAATGCCTACCCCACAATAGTGTAACCATTATGTTCTAGGCAGGGGACTTAATGTTGATGGTGGATTTTAGTTCAGGTCTAAAATTATAAAACCAAACTCATGCGCTGACATCCTGCAAAGGATAAAGCCACTGATAAGTGATGAATACTTCTTCACTTTACTAATTCACCTAGAATGGAGCATGTGGAAACAATCCCAGTATTCTGTGAATTAAATACACAAAATTCATCCAGGTTGGAGCATGTGGCAACAATACCATATACCCTGTGAATTTATAGCATTATTAATTAATGCATGACTAGCCTTGTATTTCCTGTGATGTTCCCGCAGTACTCTCATTATTAGTGCGGCATGACGACTGAGTGTTGCTCTCAGCAGAGTAACACGAATTTCCAAGTGTTAATAGTGAGGCATGAATGAAATACCCGTACAGGCTACATCTCTCGGTGTGTTATACTAGCCCGATTGAGCATACATATCTCGGAGTGTTATACTAGCCCGATCGAGCATATTTGAATCTGGACTGTCCATATCGGTCTCAGAAACAATCACGACCACGCAAGTTGGCCGCATGATTTAACCAGCCTAGAGGATCCTCAGCAGGAGAAGGATACCACCTTAATGACAACCAGCAGGCCCGTTTATGCCCTGGTCGGTCGAATACGTACCACGCCTCCCAAACGACCATCAAATACCAGCCTGAAGTTCCATGTTCAGGATGGTATGGAGCGGCTTGGAGGATCTTGTACGAGCAAAGGCTGCCTATGACAGTCTCAAATCCATCACGTCCGTTCATCTTCGCCGGAGTGAATGGACGGAGCGGATCGCCCCATTCCCGGTCGCACAAGCACCGTTGTGTACACCTGAGGGCTCCCTTTTTACCTGCATAGCCGACCATCTCACGACCTAGCTAGGTATGAGCAAACGCTCGCCCAAAATTCGGCCGGCGTGATGCTTTAAGGGTCACAAGAAATTCCACTAAGGGTCTTAAATCGATCACGACCATCCAACTTCACCGGCACGTTTGGATTGCTTAGATCAGACCTTTAGCCATCAGACAGGTATTGGCATGTACACCACCGGCCCAATATTGGCACCACATGGTCGGCCACCCCAGACAAGGAGCATAGCTTGAAAATTCGTCCAGCCAAAGTAGCCTAATTAGGGTTTGGCATATCACAAGTGTCGCAAATCAGTCACGACCATCCATCTTCGCATGCATAGATGAAGGGTGTAGAAGTAGATTCAAAGGGTCCCAAGCATGTCAATACAATCACTATGGGCCCGGCTAAGTGCGTGACCAATCGGCCAAGGCCGACCATGGCTAGATGCCTCGATTCGTGCGCCCAAACTAGGCATGGCCGCTGTTTCCAATTGCAAACCGATCTCGACCACTCAACTTTGCCAGAAAAATTAAGTGGCTTAGATCACATCTCCATGGGACAGTGAGGTATGGACGTGTACACCGAAAGCCGTCTACACGCATTCCCGGTCGGTCTTTCCAAAAACATCTCCCACGCATGGGTTCGACCAAGCTGAAAGTAGGTGCTTGCGCACCTCCTAAACCCTAATCCGACGGTTTCAGATGTGGGTCGCAAGTCATCTCGTCCGTCCAACTTTGCCAGCTTGGACGGATAGCCTAAGACAGGAGTTAGGAGACTAATAAAACATCACCATGATCACCGTCCGCCACTCTTCCACATAGAGTGATCGGTCAAAGCATAGCTTGCCCATGCAACCTCCAAACGATCACTCGAAGATGGATGGACGTGATGCTATTTTAAGATGCTTAATTCGTGACTTACTTCGTTGAGCCTTAAAACAAGCGATGCTTCATACATGTTGAATATATTCTATGCATTACATGCATAGAATACACACGATATTTCATAAATATCGATTTCCCAAAATAACTTAGTTATTTAACCTAGCACCGTAAGCTACCTTCTGTGGGTCCCACGATCTACACATTCGAGACATCAAGCATGTCACAAACTGGGGGATACATACTGGGGTATTGTTCTGGCGGTTTACAGCGTGCAACGTGCAACGCGCCATCACAAGAACGTGTCAGGAAGACATGGACGGTTAGTGATGATGGGAGAAGTTGGCAAGACTGGTCGTGTGGCATTAACGCACGACTCCACTACTCCATCACTCCACTTCCTCCACTTCCCACGAGAGACGAGGGTTAGGCTAAATGACTTGTATAAATAGGTTCATCACCTATTTCCAGGAGGACACAAAGAGACAAGACAGAAACCTAGTGTTGATACGAACGTATTCAAACACCAGAACTGATAACTTACATTCTGCAAGCCAGTTCAGCTTTCTGATACAAGTCATACACAGCCAACACCTTCACAATCTCAACACCTTCTTCGCTTCCCTCCCTAAGATCAACCCCATCTTCTTCACTTAGTGACCGAAGCAAGTATGGAACGGCCATTTCTTGGTTTATGCCAGAATTGTACAGATTGATTTCTCGAATCAAAAGCACTCCCGTGCAGTGCGTTTGTTTAGGGTTTAGATTCATTTCTCATCCACACACCCCAAATTACCAAAACCGGCATAGTTTTCACCCATAAACAATAGCGTAGGAAAATACAAGGCACACAATGCATTAAATGGATAATACTACTAGGAAAATTCATAGAATATTCGGGATTGTTGCACCATTCTGAATGAATTCCATACATATTGAATTGCTCAATGAGTGAAGAGGTTTTTTTGCACGCATCACTTCTTAAATGGTTTTATACCCTTGCAGGGCGTCAACGCATTAAATACAAGGTTTTACAATTTTAGCCCTATTCGAAAAACCACCATCAACACCCATTTAGTTATCCATTTTTTTTTATTAATGGATAGAGTTTTGATCTCCTATTAGGAGATTACATATAGTATAATCAAATTTACTAAAACGTTCAGTTGAGATTTTTGCTTCTCTAGCTGACTTAGCTAACGCATCAGCCACTTGATTGTCATCTCTGCTGATGTAATCAAAAGTGCATAAATTAAAACATGAACTTAAATTCTTAATCTCTTTTATTAGATTTCTATTTTCCCATTGAATGACGAGTGAAAGGCCATTTATGGATTGTATAACGAGCTTTGTGTCTGTCTCTATCTGTATTCTTGAATGGTTTAATTTAAGTTTTTTGCATATAGTAACGCCTCACGTATATCCAAACACTCGACGGCTTCTGGATTTAGTGCTCCATCTCCATAGGTTCCTTTGGTTCCAATGCAGCAACCTGTAGAATCACGCAAAACAATACCGGTTATGCATTTTACAACATATGAATATTAAATATAATATTTATTAAAATCAAAGCTTACTCTTCTTATCATTACATAAATAAAGAAAAATCCGATAGATATTCTTCACTCCATAAATCTTTTCTAGCATTTTCCTCCTTGACATTCTCACATACTATCCCTATCCTTTCTCGAATTGTATCCTCAAGCCAACCATGAAATAATATCGGAATTAAATTTACATGTTCACCCCACACCCACCCACCCCCACCCCCAAAAAAAAGGAATAAAAAAAATATAAATTATTTGATATGCTTTTTAGTTTACAAAGATATCTTATCGATCCTTTGAAATGGTATTACCTTTCTACATCTTCCTTATTTCAGTGAAGGATGTTAGGATCTTCATGGACCATAGGAACCTACTATGTGACCGACCACATAGCACCGATGTTGTCCCTACTTGACCACCTTGGGATAAGAGGTGTGCGTTTTTAATCTAAAAGGCCTCGGTGCTACGTAAGGAGATTCCCAAGCTTATTAAGCTCCACAGGTACTCATCTTTCTTCCATGTGGGACTATCCCTAGCTATACATATGTGGTTTATCGCGCCACATACGCCAATAATCTCCACTTTGGAGAGATTAAACCACTTCACTAGTCCAATCAAACTCCACACCATACTATTACTATTTGTATATGCTACTCATCGATCATGATTATTATCACTATGCACATTGGAATCCTACTTTATGTTGAGTTCATGAGAAGGTAAGCTCTAACTCCACCTTGAGCATTTCCTTGCCCACCTTGAACTCTGATCCACTTGAGAGTTAATGTATGAGACACTAACTCCACATTGAGTGCCAGTTAAACCTTGAGCATTACCTTGCCGATCTAGAACCCTGCTCCACCTGAGTTAATGGGTGAGACACTAACTCCACCTTGAGCGCCAATTCAATTTTAGCCCTTGCCTACTCCACCTTGGGTATGACTTCACTTGCGCCGTAAATCGGGTGACATCCAAAACCACTTCTACGTTTGGACAGTAGCCCCAACCATGGGCTCTTATACCAAGTGTTATGATCTTCACGGACCATCATACACTACTCAGGGTCCGACCACATAATCTCGAACCCCACTTGATCACATTAGGATAAGAGGTGTGGGGTTTTTAACTAAAAGGCCTCAGTGCTATGTATGAAGATTCCTAAGCTTATTCACCTCCACACGTATTCCTCTTTATTCCATGAGGGACGATCCCTAGTTATACACATGTGGTTTATCGCGACATATACTCCAACAACCGAGCGGAACCAAAAAATTAAACTATGTAAGTTGTAACAAAATTACAACACCTGAACTCATTCGTATCAAGAATAATTGTGTAGATATTAACAGTATTCGGATCCTTGTTGCTTTTTCCTCCTTTAAGAATAGTCTAAAAAGAGTAAAACTCATAATTGACTCAACAATACATATTGTATTGTATGTTCTTAATATTTCAATGACATAATGAAAAGATAATGCATTCACTTAAGCTATTATATTTTAAAATGTTAAGTCATTTTCGATGGAAACCATTTAATCACATATGATGTAGTTCTAGTTTTTTAAAATTCCAAAATATATTATGTACATAATTCAATTCAACAGGAAGAGTTCACCGAATGAAATATAGGTAATGACTTGTCCTTTCGTAACGTTGTGGGCTTTTCAACATAGTTGGATCCAGATTTGGTAAAAATCACTGTATTTATGCGTTCTCGGGCGAGAGTCATCTAGGGATGGGCTACCTCCCAGAAAACTGCTGATTAATGACTGCATCAGTGTAAGTTGAAAATCCCATACTGTCGGAAAACCGCAGTGACTACATGGGGACAGTATTGGCGGAGGATCAGGTCCTTACAAATGGTATTAGAGTCGACCACGGGTTACCTGTCGAGGGTGAAAGAGTATGCTTGACGGATTGTGCCAGGAAAGGGTCTCATGAGTGAGAAAAAATGTCAGAGTATAGTATTGAACATATTTCGGAGCCGAGGAAAGCTCCAAATTAAGTTGGTGGTATTAGAGTACTCCGACTCGGCAGGGATCCGTCGAATGAAATATAGGTAATGGTTTGTCCTTTCCTAACACCGAGACCTTTTTATCATAATTGTCTTCATAGTTGGCGAAAAATCTCTATAGTTACGCATGCTTGGTATTGATTAATCCTGATATGGGTGACCTCCTAAGAGTTGTTGTTGGATTACCGCAACGGTGACGAAGCCCCGTACTGTCAGATGACCGCAGTGTCTAAGTGAGGAAATTATTGGTAGAGAATCGGGCCATTACATTCTACGACATTACGCTTCCAAATGTGAGGTTATTCGTTACATAAAAATAATAAAACCATGATTAGTTAGTAAGTCAAATTGTTAAGTACTTAACCTAATAATAATACACTCTACTAACAATAAACTCTGTTATTCATCGTCATTGAATAAAAACAAAGTTAAACCATTTATCAAGAAATACGTGAGACGATGCGAAATTACTCACTGGGTACCAATACTTGCCACCGTCTCTATGGTCCACTTATATAATTGTTAGCCAATCAAACTAAGTTCGGTATTTCTTTTTTTCTCTCAATTCTATCTCATATTTTTTTTATAACTGACAAAAAATTATCCTTGAATCCATATATCAGCAATTTTAATTGTTATGTTTTATTCTTTTAAGATAATTATTTTTTTATTTTCAAACTACATTTTGATGTAAGTTTTTCACAGTTACGCAACCTGATATTTTGATCTTTCGGCTTGCATAACTTTAAATTATCAGCAATAAATATTAAGCAACTATTGATTTTTTAAAAATGGTTAAGAAAAATATTATTGTTAGTTTTTTTTTTTTTGAAGCATGCATTTTATTAAAATAAATAAGTTTACAATTTTTCGTGGGTATGTGGTACCCACGGAATCATGAAATAAAATTTGACTAATAAAGGGTGGGATTGCCTGGTCCCATATTTTGGTTGATGAACTTCCTGTTTGACTTGTATCCACCGCATCATTGGCCAACCCGTCGGCTGCTTGATTTCCTTCTCTATAGTTGTGCTGAATAGAAACCTGTGGGATCTGATGAAATCTAACTTTTATTTTCTCAATCATTCCTGCTATGTGCCAAGGTGGGGGGTGGAGGAAGTGATGAAGCACAGCAGGTTTTCTCAGTCGGTTTCAAAGAGAACTTTTGGCCATTGTCTTTCTGTTGCTATTCTTGAAGCCAAAAGCATAACCCAAGTTTCTCCAGTTAATGTAGTTATTATTCCCAGTGGTTGAGCTAGAGCCAATAACGTTCATGCGTCTGAATCTCTGCAGATGAACCCTGCCTATGCAAATCCTGGATGACCTCTGGATGCTCCATCGGTGTTAATATATATCCTGTTGATGATTGGAATGGACCATTCTACTGATATTGTTGGTATCCTTTTATCTCTTATTGGGTGGTTAAATATCGGTGTATCTCCTGGAATGATTGGTGGTGGAGAGTGTAGAGCCCCGTAATATTCTTGTTGCATTTTTTGTGCCCAGGATAGGATTTCTTCCGAAGTTGTTTGATTTTGTTGGTATATTAGATTATTCCTAGCCATCCATAAGGTCCATAATAGAAAACAGAAAGAGGAGATTACAGATGTTGACGCAGGTTGTTGAAGGATTTTGGAAATGGTTGTTTGAGGTGTTAAGGTGAAAGCTGGTGGGGGATTGGAGTTTGGTGAATTTGTAAGTTGATTGAATAAGGTGTTCCATGAATTATTTTTTGTTGGACAATGAATTAGAAGGTGGCTTGCCAATTCTGGATCTGTGTTGCATCTTGGGAAAATGTCTGAGTTGGTCAAATCGATGTGATGTAAGAGAGAGAAGGTTGGTAATCCTTAATTGATGGCTTTCCACAAGAAAAGCCGAATTTTTGGTGGACATGGTAAAGTCCATAGAAATTTAGTAGGTTGTAGAGGGGTGTGAGTTGGTTGATCTTGGGTTAGACATTTGTATCCTGAAGAGGTAGTGTAGTTTCCAGATTTTGAGTGTAGCCAGATAATTTTATCCTGGGGACAATTTTGGGGAAGGTGGATGTTTATGATTTTTTGTATTATAGGATTGGGAAGGGTGTTTAATTTTTCATGGTTCCATGAATGGGATATTGGGTCGATGATATCTGCTACCATTCGGATTGGGAGGCATTGTGTTGGGTCTAGATTTGTTGAGTGTGGATTCCAATTGGCTTCTATTGGGGTTGATAATCCATTTCCAATACGATGAAATATTATATATTGCATGGTAGGGACAATTGATGCAAGTTGTCTCCATTGAGGACTAGAAGGGGAGGGTATAGAATAAATGCCTTGTAGAATTGGTTGTTGATCAAGATACTTTGTACTGAAGAGACTTCCGCAGATAGAGTTAGGTTGTTCATGTAGATTCCAGATTCTCTTCATGAGAAGTTCTTTATTATGATCACTGCTCTTCCTTATTCCTAGTCCTCTTTCATATAATGGTTTTGTTACGTTATCCCATCCTATAGGGTAGAGTTTTTTAATTGTTGAATCGTGTCCCCATAAACAATATCTGGTGATACGATCTATTTGTTTGTGAATATTTCTGGGTAGGTTTTGTGTTTGTATAATGTGATTTGAGGTGGGAATTAAGGAGGTTTTGATTAGAGTGAGTCTTCCTGCTGGAGTTAGGCATTTTGTCATCCATTCTTTAGATTTTCGGGCTAATCTCTGTAGGAGGGGAGCGAAGGTTTGATTGGATGTCCTTCCATGTTTGAATTTGACTCCCAAATAGGTTGGAGGTTTTGATGTAGCCGGCATATTGAAGAATTGTTGAAGATCGTTTATCTTGATCGGGTCTAGGTCTGGGTGATGGATGATTACTGATTTGGTAGTATTGATTACTTGTCCTGCAGAAGTGTTATAGGAGTTGAGCAGGGTTTTAAGGTGTTGGTTACTCTGGTCCGAAGCTTTGTATGTGATCAGTAAATCATCCGCATACATTAAATGAATAATTGGTGTTGCTCTTTTTGATATGTTAAGTCCTTGAACTAATTTTTGGTTTTGAAGGTTTCCTAAATTTGTAGATAGGATTTCAACACATATGATATAAACATAGGAGGATAGTGGGTCTCCTTGTCTGATACCTCTACTTGGGTTGATGTAGCCATGGGGCGTACCATTTATGTTGATCGAGTATGTAACTGTTGTGACGCACAGCATAATGTAGTCTATAAAGGCTGGTGGAAATCCTAGTTTTGTAAATGAGGTTTTGATGAATTCCCAATCTAATCTATCATAGGCTTTCTAGATGTCTAGTTTGAGAGCTATTTTTGGGTCTTTGGTGAGGTTTGAGGTTTTGATATGATGGAAGAGTTTTCCAGCAATTGCTACTTTTAATAATAATATTAATTAGTAAATTTAATATTACATATATATGTACTCTAATAGTAGAAAAATTAATTTATTTTAAGCACAATAAAATAGAATAAACAATTTTCAGAGATATGTCTGCTTTTGTCATTTTCTCACTAACTATAGCTGAACCTGATATTTTCCCAGACACAATTTGATCGCTTTTTTTTAAATAGTTTTAGCTTTAGTTTATAATTTGCAACCATTCAACTGTTTTTTTTAAAGAGTTCGGCACAGTAACGTACACCGGAAACCATTCAATTTTTTTTTTACATAACTCGGCACAATAATGTACATCGGAAAAGCACTTTTGTAAAGCTCGCAGCAATACCAAACTAATCTAAAATATATTTTTTATCATGATCTTTTTTGATCATCAAACCACAAGTATTTCATTCCACAAGAAACGTTTACATGATGGTTTTAAAGAGAAACAAGTACATCATTATATGAAACAAATACAAAGAAAGATACAAAAATGTAAATAAATCGCGAAGAGAAAGAGCGATCTACCACGATAGCACCCAAATCTTGTACTATGAGATTGGAGAAGGAATGGTATACGAAAATATAATTCGACCATTTTGATAGATTTTTTTCTTCTTGGAAAAGAGATGATCCTATGACAGAGGAGTGATATGCCCAAAATTCTTCATGTGCAACTAACCTGAACCCAAGATCTATTTTCTGATGAAGAAGCAATTGATCTTTTCCCTTGCTGAATCGTTGATGTACTTTTATCAAGAAAACCAAACACGAACAAATTGTTAGGAAAAAACACTATAAAAGTGTAGATAGAATCATCCAAATAGCGAAGATAAAAATCGCTCTAATAGCGAAGAAATTATTGAAAACAACAAAATTAGTTAAAAACAAAAAAATCTTTGCTCAGATCTAGCCCCTAAAGGACTAAATCTGAGCAAAGGAAGTTGATGGGTTTTTTTCTCTAGTTTTTAAGAAGAGAGAGAGAGCAAGAGAGAAAAAAGGATCGTCTGCACTTTTAGTAGAATAATTTATATATTATCATTTTTAATTTGACATCTAATAAAATATTATAATAGAGTATTTATTATGAAAAATTATGGAACCTTAATGACATGATAAATTTTATCTGTTAGATGCATTTCTAATCTCAATCACAACCATCACTTATGACAAATGATTACATCCTTATATTTTTCTCTTGTGAGGACAAATCTGAACCGCCATTTACATAGGCAATGTTATCCAAGCTATTCTTTATATTCTTGACGGAGAAACAGTAACTTAATTCAAAATTAAGTTGATTGCTAAAACGGGTACCGGCATGGCGGCTATAATTCAGAGATTTTTGTAGGGAGTGGTAAATGTTTCACTGGTATCGCCTTTAGCAAGTAGAAATTAATGTTTAATTCCATATTAGTTGGGTTTAGACATTCTAATTCATTCATTGTGAACTTCAATGAGAAATTTGACCAGACATTCTTTCTTGTACCTTTTTGCAAGCACCCTATTGCCTCCGCCTACTAGTTCCGGTTAATGGGGGATCTACGGATAGATTCAAACCTTCTAAAGGCTTAAGGCAAGGCGACTCACTTTCTCCGTATCTTTTCCTTCTTGTGGTTGAAATTTTGGGCAAGTTGATGAATGATGTTGTTCAACGAGGTCAGATTACTGGGTTCAAAGTTGCAGAAACTGGGAGTATGATATCTCATTTATAGTTTGCGGATGATACTCTCATTTTTATTGATGCAAATGAGAATGAGGTAACTATACTTTTCATAATTTTGGCTATGTTTGAGTCTCTTACGGGTATGAAACTTAATCTGGATAAAAGTACTATGATAAGTGTTGGTGCGGATGAAGTTATTGGAGAGTTATCTAAGGATCTTGGTTGTAAAACTGAGATTTTCCCAATTAAATATCTTGGCATGCCCATTGGAGCTACTTCGAGAAGCACTTCAATTTGGGATTTGGTTTTAGAAAAGATGGCTCAAAAGGGAAGAAGAAATTTTTGAATAAAGCGGGTCGACTTGTGCTTATCAAGAGTTTCCTTGCTAGCCTTCCGGTGTACTTCTTATCCCTTTTTCATTTGTCAGTTGGTGCGGATAAGAAAATGATAAAGTTGATGAGAAACTTTCTTTGGGGTGTTGTTGAAGGGCGTTAGAAAATGGTTTAGGTAAAGTGGGACAAGATCAATTTAACTAAACATCAAGGAGGTTTAGGTGTGAAGAATTTTCGTATTACCCGCAAGACATTACTCGTTAAGTGGATTTGGCGATGTACAAAACAAAAGAAGGCGTTGTGGAGAACTATTGTTCAACAAAAGACAAACGCTGATGCTGACTTAATCTTTCCCGTTGATGACAAATCTGCCCAAGGAAGAGCTTATGGCACAACTTTACTAGGATGCTCCCTGAAATTCATTCTTTGATTACGTTCAAATTTTGAAATGGTAAAGGGGTCAGATTTTGGTTGGATCGATGGCATGGTATGGGCTGTTTAAAGGATATTTTACCGGTGATATATAAAGCCTGCATTCATAAGCAAGACTCGATAGCTCAGATGATCAGAAATGGCGAATGGCACGGGAATTTTAGACACCAACTTAACGCCAACGAACAACTGGAGTGGGACCTGTTGAGACGTGATATTGGTGTTGTTCCCAACCTGGTGGAAGAAAACGATGAGGTAGATTTTGTTCCTAACTACAATAACAAGTTTTGCTATGACTTCCTGGCTGGAGACTGCCATATGCTCCTTTTTCTAAGTTTCTGTGGAGAAACCATATTCCTCCAAAAGCTAGCTTTCTAGTATGGGCTATCTGCCATGGTTCGCTGCCTACGAGAGCGATGCTATGGAACCGTGTTGTTGAGTTGGATGACACGGCCTGCCCGTTATGTAATGAAGCTTTGGAGACATTGGACCATTTGATGATGCACTGTTCTTTCACATTTAAACTGTGGGATTACTTCTTGAAGTCGTTGGGAACTCCCTGGCCTTTGTCAGGCACTGTGATGCAACTGTTAGAAGCCTGGGATAATAATGTTTCACTGGAAAGTGCAAACATATTTGGAATATCCTCCATTTTGCAATTATTTGGAATGTGTCTTCCACCAAAAACCATAGAGTTTTTGGTGGAAGACTTAAAGATGTGGAAGAAGTTATTATCCATGTGAAACAATCCCTTGTTCTGTGGAGTAGCGATACAAATACTTTCCGATTTGTAGATAGCAGTCAAGTTATTCATAACTGGGTGACTATTGTGCACAATTAGTTGCTTTCGTTGATTGGGTGACTGTTTGGCACTGATTAGCTTTTTTCTGCCAGTGTTCTTTGGATTCGATTTGTTAGTGTCTTTGGCCTTTTTGGCTCGGTGTTGTACTCTGCCTTTGGCAGTCTTTTTTTCTTCATATAAACCTTTTTCCATCGAAATTTTTTTTACGAATAAAACTCCCATATACCCATCATTAGTAACGTTAGAAGTCCATGCAACATCCATGTTGATCTTAGTTGAATCACCCAAAGGTATAATCCATTATCTATCACGTAGCTTCCTAATTATACTTGGAATAATAGTAAGAGTTATAGTTTGTGAAAAAGCGGGGGTACAACAACCACATCCAATAATTCGATTAGCAATATGTATGGACAAACTCCAATATACTTTCTAGAGAATCAACTAGACAGTAAGACGCAAACTAGAGAAAAGTATATCAAAGAGTTTATATCTCAATCTCTCGATTTGATCTTTACTCAAACAAATAGAAATATGTGAGTCTTTATCAAAGAGAGATAACTTGGATGGTACCAAAGACCAATTTCCAAGTATCAATCAATTTAAATCAATAACCAAAAGGTCGGATATTCTAATTGATTGAACAACGCACAACCTGTGATATTTCAATTATATAAACAAATATAATGTGGAATAGAAATAACACAGACACCAGAATTTTGTTAACGAGGAAACCGCAAATGCAAAAAATCCCGGGATCTAGTCCAGATTGAATACACACTGTATTAAGCCGCTACAGATACTAGCCTACTCCAAACTAACTTTGGTCTGGACTATAATTGAACCCCAATCAATCTCACACTGATCCAAGGTACAGTTGTGCTCCTATGCGTCTGATCCCAACAGGATGCTACGTACTTGATTCCCTTAGCTGATGTCACCCACAACTAAGATTTGCTACGACCCAAAGTCGAAGACTTTAATAAACAAATCTGTATCACGCAGAAAAGTCTACGGTAATAGATGAATCCGTCTCCCACGAATATACCTACGAGTTTTGTTCCGTCTTTAGATAAATCAAGGTGAACATGAACCAATCAATGACCCGGACTTATATTCCCGAAGAACATCCTAGTATTATTGATCACCTCACAATAATCTTAATCGATGCAGCGAAAAAAGATATTGTGGAATCACAAACGATGAGACGAAGATGTTTGTGACTTCTTTTCTATCTTGCCTATCGGAGATATAAAATCTCGAGCCAATTATTTCAATTGTACTCGTAACGATAGAAACAACAAGATCAGATCACACAACTACGATAAAAGTAGTATCGGTCTGGCTTCACAATCCCAATGAAGTCTTTAAGTCGTTAACCTCGTTTAGAAGAAGAAACCAAAGGTTAAAGGAGAATCGACTCTAGATTAGCACAACTAGTATCACACATAATGTGTAGGGATTAGGTTTCCCAGTTGCTAGAGTTCTCCCTTATATAATCTTTCAAATCAGGGTTTGCAATCAATGTTAGCTTGGTAACAAAGCATTCAATATTCACCGTTAGATGAAATCCTGATTAGATTCAAGCTAATATTTCTCAACTGTTGGATCGAAAACTTAGCTTGTTACACACAAATAAAATGTCCAATTTTGGGTTTATGTACCGTACCCAAACATTAACATTTGTTGGTTCAACAATAGTTAACCAATGGTTATCCATATGATCACTTTCATATCAACCATATTCTTCTTCACCATAACTAGTTCAAATAACTTAAATGAACTACTTAGAGAGTTGTTCAATTGCAAGGAAATCTTATGTAACTACACAAGACACAATCGAAGCAAAAATAGTTTGATTCACTCGAATCGGTTCATGAACTTTATGGCCACGGTTTTCAAAAGCATTCCTTAGTTTATTTAAACATGAGTTCAAGAAAAACCGGTTTTAGATATAACCACTCAAGTTCGCGGACTGGGTTCGCGGACTTAAGCTCATGGAAGGAGTACACAAACTCCAGCAAAAATTCTCGGGTTTGAGAACTTCGCCAGTTTGTGGACTGAGTTCGCGGACTTGGCTCACGCCACTTCCATTTCTCTTGATCAACAAATTTCGCAAACTTTGGTTCAATGAATAAGGACTTATACATATATGTGTTTCCACAACAATGCTTATATCCTACCAATGGTTATGTAATCTAAACTCTCATTCAATCATTTGAAACATTCTCAGAGAACGTTATATAACCATTATTCATAGACCATTTTTCGTCAGAGCAATTTCCAAAGTGATTGAAATATTACATGACTTTCGTCACTAGGCAAAGATGAATTTGGCTAAAGCGAAAGATTACCAACACATATTTCGAGAAACATATATACGAGATAAACTCGGCTCGAAATAGCAAATGTGTATAATGGAAGTCTATACCAAAACGACTATTGTCTCAAGAGTAGGAGATAGAGTAAATATACTTTTGAGTGATAGATAAGTTCAAGTATCCACATACCTTTTAGTCGATGAATATCCACCGGTTCCTTGAGTAGTCCTTCGTCTTGTATGATAATTGTCATGGAGTCTTGAGATCAACTGCACTTTCTATCCTAGTCCGAGACCTTTAGCTATATAGGCTAGAAATCATGACTTATAGTTTTGATCACTAACATTGAAAAACATTCTTAAGATAACAACGCATGCGAGTTTGACCGAGCAGTGCTCTAACAATCTCCATCTTTGTCAATTTTAGTGACAAAACTATTAATACATATGGAATACAAAAAATAAACTTTCGTAGGTCCTATTCCACATGCCTAATCTTCAACACTACTCGAAATCTTCGTCACTTCCAAGTACTCCAATGATCCCAAAGGTTGTAAGTTTAGCATCATCGTTGTTGAAAATCCGTAGCTATAACAACAAGAAAACAATAGTTCTCAATCATTGTTATACAGTGTCATAGTATCATTACACATCGTCAAAGTTCAATTGTATCACAACTTCAACAACAATACTATGGTGATATGTATCACTCCCCCTTAGTCAATACTCCATCTCACATGGAAACCACTCCCCCTTACATAATGATCTGAAAACCATATGTATTTGTAGTGTGAAATACATATTAATTCTCCCCCTTTTTATCAATAAAATTGGCAAAGGTACAAGAACGGGATCCTAATGAAATTTCCGAAAGAGACATTTCATGACCAAAAGAAAGAAACACAAATCATCTTATTTAGATGTAATCATAAAGCCGAAGCTAAATGCATTCATCAAGGAGTTTAAAGATACAAGATAACCCCTATAATATTCCACAGCTATACTCCCCACAAATTTATGGAAATTAAGCGTAAGTTCAAAAAGAACTCTCCTCCATAATATGTCATTCCCGAAAGAACAACAAGAGCGACCATAATTTCGAAAGAAAATAAGGATTTCTTTGGACATAACAAATCACATCCAAGTATGAATTTGAACCCAAAAAAATCAATCAAATTAACCACAAGAGAACCCATGAATAATTTAATCGAAATACACAACCTTTACAAAAAGTAATCAATTTAATTGGCCATACTCACATAAGAGAATCTATGGAGCAATGCAATAATCAACCCAGTCAAGAACGCTCAAACATAAGAAAACTTATGGAGTCATAACAAAATAACCAAACAAGATGATTAATTTAGTTCAAAAATACTCGACATAAAGTACCTTTGAAGAATTCTTCATCGTCCCCGAACTCCTTGTCGTCAACAGCCATTGGGACATATGGTTCATTAAGGTAGGAGTTTATACCAATAAACCTTCTTGGCTGATGATGTCGAACCAGGGTTCTGAATCTCATGATTCTTATACACAAAAGCCTTTATTTGTTGAATCTCCTTTCGCATCTCTTTTAATACTTCAAAAACATCAGAAAACTTCTGAGAGTTTTAAGGAACGGCTCTTGGCTTCCTCACATTCCTTCTTTTTCTTTTCAATGTTGGAGATAACGGAGATTTTTCTTTTTCCTTCATGATTGATGGCTTAACAATCATACTAACATCCTTTCCATCAGAAGACAGGGCACTTGGAGCTTCCATAGGTGTATGGGTTTGTGAGAGGAAATCACAATCTCAACAAGTAGTCTTGAGATAAAAAGTAGTTTCAAGTCTGGAAAAGGAATGTAGGGTTTCGAATCCTTTAAAAGGTTCGTACATGTCCAACTCTCAACCCTATAAAGAGTATAATTGACGATCATAACCCTCTATTTTTATTTGATAGACACAAAAAAGAAAATCTAAGAAAAAGAAGAGAGAAACTTTTCAAAAAGCCTGTGAGGTACAAAATCATTGTCCCTTTTGATCAGGCAGATGAGACAAGATTTTAATCAACATAATTAAATTGTGATGTGGTGAACAACAATTTGTCCACCATTTTCCTCTTGAGAGGAATCCTCAGACTTTTGTCTATCAAACCGACTTGACCATACTTTCTTCTCTAATGGTCTTGGTTTATCCTTGGAAACTAACTTCTTAGACGAAGATAAGACCCTACATACCTCAGCGGTCTTCTGAGAAAGTTTAAGCTTCCTTGCTAAATGATTTGCTCTTCGTTGAAGTTTGTTGACGTGCCTCAATTGGTGTTTGTACTTGTAACACCTTGAAAGTTCATGACCCCTTTGAGAATAGTACGAACACGTCAATCTAGGATAGAAGTCAGGCTTTTGAGATGTGCACGCTGCTAGGCACATAGTGGAACCTGAAACATTAACAGAGTTTCCGAAGAATGGATAAACTTTATCTTCCAGATTAGTTGGATTATCTTCTGAAAGAATATTAAGATTGATGTATGTATTGCTACAATTATCAAACTAAATATTTTCACAAAGAAGTGCAACACTTGATTTCTCGTCTTCATTAGAATCATAGTTGTCAGACATTTCATCAAGAGTTTCCGCAAGACCTTTGTTCCCAGTGTATTTACTACGATTTGGACACTCGTTTGCAAAATGACCAAATCCTTTACACTTAAAGTACTGAGACATATCCTCATCATCAGTCTCACCTGTTTCCCTGTTTTTAGGAGGAATACGATTATGAGGTTTAACTGATGTTTTAGGCTTATCTCTGGAGAACCGTTTACTTCTCTTCAACAGAAGATCCCTAAACTGTCTTGTTATCATCGAGACTGACTTGTCAAGATATTCATCTGATGAATCTGTCTCAGATTGATCATCTTCAGAGATATACACTTTTTTACTCTTATCAAGTAATTTAGTGCCTCTTTGTGTTTTGAACGCAACATCCTTGGTTTTGGATGAATGTTCGTGATCAAAGATCTTAAGCTTTCCAACTAGCGTATTTATGGAGAGCTTATCAAGGTTATTTCCCTCAACGATGGCATGCTTCTTAGAATCATATCTAGATGGCAGCGATCTGAGAATTTTCATCACAATGTCCTTTTCAGGCATAGTCTTACCCAATGCAAAATATGCATTAACAATTTCAGACACTTTGTGATTAAACTCATCAAATGTTTCTTCATCTTCCATATAAAGGTTTTCCCAATCGGAATTAAGGTTTTGAATCCTAGCTTCCTTTTCACTAGAGTTACCTTCGAATACGGTTTCCAAGATATCCCAAGCTTCTTGTGACTTAGTGCAATTAGTAACATGGTGCTGAGGATTTGGGGTAATGGCATGTATAATGGCATTCAAACCGTCGGAGTTTTTCTTTGCAGCATTTATCTCGGCAGGGGTGTATTCACCAATAGGTTTGGGAACATTTACATCTCCAACTGCCACAACGGGAGGATTATATCCATTAACAACATATACCCATGATTGAAAATCACTTGCTTGAAGAAAAGCTCGCACAACAATTTTCCACCATTAGTAATTAGAGCCATCGAAGACTGGTGGTACATTAATAGAGATAGCACCTTTGTCCATAGAGTCAGATCGCTATAAACACAGACTTGTAAGGTCTTAAACGTGTTTGCCTGCTCTGGTACCAATTGAAAAACCGGGGGTACAACATTCACAACCAATAATTCTATTAGCAATATGTATGGAAAAACTCCAATATACTTTCTAGAGAATCAACTAGACAGTCAGACTCAATCTAGAGAAAAGTATATCAAAGAGTTTATATCTCAATCTCTCGATTTGATCTTTACTCAAACAAATAGAAATCTGCGAGTCTTTATCAAAGAGAGATAACTTGGATGGTACCAAAGACCAATATCCAAGTGTCAATAAATTTAAATCAACAACCAAAAGGTCGGATATTCTAATTGATTGAACAACGCACAAACTGTGATATTTTAATTATATAAACAAATATAATGTGGAATAGAAATAACACAGACACCAGAATTTTGTTAACGAGGAAACCGTGAATGCAAAAAAACCCCGGGATCTAGTCCATATTGAACACACACTGTATAAGCTGCTACAGATACTAGCCTACTCCAAACTAACTTTGGTCTGGACTGTAGTTGAATCCAAACCAATCTCACACTGATCCAAGGTACAGTTGTGCTCCTATGCGTCTGATCCCAGCAGGATGCTACGTACTTGATTCCCTTAGCTGATCTCACCCACAACTAAGAGTTGCTACGACCCAAAGTCGAAGACTTTAATAAACAAATCCGTATCACACAGAAAAGTCTACTGTAATAGATGAATCCGTCTCCAACAAATTTACCTACGAGTTTTGTTCCGTCTTTTGATAAATCAAGGTGAACATGAACCAATCAATGACCCGAACTTATATTCCCGAAGAACAGCCTAGTATTATTGATCACCTCACAATAGTCTTAATCGATGCAGCGAAAAAAGATATTGTGGAATCACAAACGATGAGACGAAGATGTTTGTGACTTCTTTTCTATCTTGCCTATCGAAGATATAAAATCTCGAGCCAATTATTTCAATTGTACTCGTAACGATAGAAACAACAAGATCAGATCACACAACTACGATAAAAGTAGTATCGGTCTGGATTCACAATCCCAATGAAGTCTTTAAGTTTTTAACCTCGTTTAGAAGAAGAAACCAAAGGTTAAAGGAGAATCGACTCTAGATTAGCACAACTAGTATCACACAGAATGTGTAGGGATTAGGTTTCCCAGTTGCTAGAGTTCTCCCTTATATAGTCTTTCAAATCAGGGTTTGCAATAAATGTTAGCTTGGTAGCAAAGCATTCAATATTCACTGTTAGATGAAACCCTGATTAGATTCAAGATAATATTTCTCAACTGTTGGATCGAAAACTTAGCTTGTTACACACAAACGAAATGTCCAATTTTGGGTTTATGAACCATACCCAAACATTAACATTTGTTGGTTCAACAATAGTTAATCAATGGTTAGCCATATGATCAATTTCATATCAACCATATTCTTCTTCACCATAACTAGTTCAAATAACTTAAATGAACTAGTTAGAGAGTTGTTCAATTGCAAGGAAATCTTATGTAACTACACAAGACACAATCGAAGCAAAAACGGTTTGATTCACTCGAATCGGTTCATGAACTTTATGGCTACGGTTTGCAAAAGCATTCCTTAGTTTATTTAAACATGAGTTCAAGAACAACCGGTTTTAGATATAACCACTCAAGTTCGCGGACTGGGTTCGCGGACTTAAGCTCATGGAAGGAGTACACAAACTCCAGCAGAAATTCTCGGGTTTGAGAACTTCGCCAGTTTGCGGACTGAGTTCGCGGACTTGGCTCACGCCACTTTCATTTCTCTTGATCAACAAAGTTCGCAAACTTTGGTTCAATGAATAAGGACTTATACATATATGTGTTTCCACAACAATGCTTATATCCTACCAATGGTTATGTAATCTAAACTCTCATTTCAATCATAAGAAACATTCTCAGAGAACGTTATATAGCCGTTATTCACGGACCATTTTTCGCCAGAGCAATTTCCAAAGTGATTGAAACATTACATGACCTTCGTCACTAGGAAAAGATGAATTTGGCTAAAGCGAAAGCTTACCAACACATATTTCGAGAAATAGATATACGAGATAAACTCGGCTCGAAATAGCAAATGTGTATAATGGAAGTCTATACCAAAAGGACTGTTGTCTCAAGAGTAGGAGATAGAGTAAATAGACTTTTGAGTGATAGATAATTTCAAGTCTCCACATACCTTTTAGTCGATGAAGATCCACCGGTTCCTTGAGTATTCCTTCATCTTGTATGATGATTATCATGGAATCTTGAGCTCAACTGCACTTTCTATCCTAGTCCGAGACCTTTAGATATATAGGCTAGATATCATGACTTATAGTTTTGATCACTAACATTGACAAACATTCCTAAGATAACAACGCATGCGAGTTTGACCGAGCAATGCTCTAACAATCTCCATCTTTGTCAATTTTAGTGACAAAACTATTAATACATATGGAATACAAAAAATAAATAAATGAACTTTCGTAGGTCCTATTCCACATGCCTAATCTTCAACACTACTCGAAATCTTCGTCACTTCCAAGTACTCCAATGATCCCAAAGTTTGTAAGTTTAGCATCATCGTTGTTGAAAATCCGTAGCTATAATAACAAGAAAACAATAGTTCTCAATCATTGTTATACAGTGTCATAGTATCATTACACATCGTCAAAGTTCAATTGTATCACAACTTCAACAACAATACTATGGTGATATGTATCACTCCCCCTTATTAAATACTCCATCTCACATGGAAACCACTTCCCCTTACATAATGATCTGAAAACCATATGTATTTGTAGTGTGAACTACATATTAATTCCCCCCCTTTTTGTCAATAAAATTGGCAAAGGTACAAGAACAGGATCCTAAAGAAATTTCCGAAAGAGACATTTCATGACCAAAAGAAATAAACACAAATCATCTTATTTAGATGTAATCATAAAGCCGAAGCTAAATGCATTCATCAAGGAGTTTAAAGATACAAGATAACCCTTATAATATTCCACAGCCATACTCCCCACAAAGTTATAGAAATTAAGCGCAAGTTCAAAAAGAACTCTCCCCCATAATATGTCATTCCCGAAAGAACAACAAGAGCGACCTTAATTTCGAAAGAAAAGAAGGATTTCTTGGACATAACAAATCAGATACAAGTATGAATTTAAACCCAAAATATTCAATCAAACTAACCACAAGAGAACCCATGATTAATTTAATCGAAATACACAACCAAACTAATTTACAAAAAGTAATCTATTTAATTGGCCATACTCACATAAGAGAATCTATGGAGCAATGACTAAGTTAACCATGAAATAATCAACCCAGTCAAGAACGCTCAAACATAAGAAAACTTATGGATTCATAACTAAAAAACCAAACAAGATGATTAATTTAGTTCAAAAATACTCGACATAAAGTACCTTTGAAGAATTCTTCATTGTCCCCGAACTCCTTGTCGTCAACAGCCATTGGGACATAAGGTTCATTAAGGTAGGAGTTTATATCAATAAACCTTCTTGGATGATGATGTCGAAACAGGGTTCTGAGTCTCATGAGTCTTATATACAAAAGCCTTTATTTGTTGAATCTCCTTTCGCATCTCTTTTAATACTTCAAAAACATCAGAAAACTTCTGAGAGTTTTAAGGAACGACTCTTGGCTTCCTCACATTCCTTCTTTTTCTTTTCAATCTTTTTCCTTCATGATTGATAGCTTAACAATCATACTAACATCCTTTCCATCATAAGACAGGGCACTTGGAGCTTCCATAGGTGTATGGGTTTGTGAGAGGAAATCACAATCTCAACAAGTAGTCTTGAGATAAAAAGTAGTTTCAAGTCTGGAAAAGGAATGTAGGGTTTCGAATCCTTTAACAGGTTCGTACACGTCCAACTCTCAACCCTATAAAGATTAGAATTGACGATCATAACCCTCTATTTTTATTTGATAGACACAAAAAATAAAATCTAAGAAAAATAAGAGAGAAAAAAACTTTTCCTAAAGCCTGTGAGGTACAAAATCATTGTCCCTTTTGATCAGGCAGATGAGACAAGATTTTAATCAACATAATTAAATTGTGATGTGGTGAACAACAATTTGTCCACCATTTTCCTCTTGAGAGGAATCCTCAGACTTTTGTCTATCAAACCGACTTGACCATACTTTCTTCTCTAATGGTCTTGGTTTATCCTTGGAAACTAACTTCTTAGACGAAGATAAGACCCTACATACCTCAGCGGTCTTCTGAGAAAGTTTAAGCTTCCTTGCTAAATGATTTGCTCTTCGTTGAAGTTTGTTGACGTGCCTCAATTGGTGTTTGTACTTGTAACACCTTGAAAGTTCATGACCCCTTTGAGAATAGTACGAACACGTCAATCTAGGATAGAAGTCAGGCTTTTGAGATGTGCACGCTGCTAGGCACATAGTGGAACCTGAAACATTAACAGAGTTTCCGAAGAATGGATAAACTTTATCTTCCAGATTAGTTGGATTATCTTCTGAAAGAATATTAAGATTGATGTATGTATTGCTACAATTATCAAACTAAATATTTTCACAAAGAAGTGCAACACTTGATTTCTCGTCTTCATTAGAATCATAGTTGTCAGACATTTCATCAAGAGTTTCCGCAAGACCTTTGTTCCCAGTGTATTTACTACGATTTGGACACTCGTTTGCAAAATGACCAAATCCTTTACACTTAAAGCACTGAGACATATCCTCATCATCAGTCTCACATGTTTCCCTGTTTTTAGGAGGAATACGATTATGAGGTTTAACTGATGTTTTAGGCTTATCTCTGGAGAACCGTTTACTTCTCTTCAACAGAAGATCCCTAAACTGTCTTGTTATCATCGAGACTGACTTGTCAAGATATTCATCTGATGAATCTGTCTCAGATTGATCATCTTCAGAGATATACACTTTTTTACTCTTATCAAGTAATTTAGTGCCTCTTTGTGTTTTGAACGCAACATCCTTGGTTTTGGATGAATGTTCGTGATCAAAGATCTTAAGCTTTCCAACTAGCGTATTTATGGAGAGCTTATCAAGGTTATTTCCCTCAACGATGGCATGCTTCTTAGAATCATATCTAGATGGCAGCGATCTGAGAATTTTCATCACAATGTCCTTTTCAGGCATAGTCTTACCCAATGCAAAATATGCATTAACAATTTCAGACACTTTGTGATTAAACTCATCAAATGTTTCTTCATCTTCCATATAAAGGTTTTCCCAATCGGAATTAAGGTTTTGAATCCTAGCTTCCTTTTCACTAGAGTTACCTTCGAATACGGTTTCCAAGATATCCCAAGCTTCTTGTGACTTAGTGCAATTAGTAACATGGTGCTGAGGATTTGGGGTAATGGCATGTATAATGGCATTCAAACCGTCGGAGTTTTTCTTTGCAGCATTTATCTCGGCAGGGGTGTATTCACCAATAGGTTTGGGAACATTTACATCTCCAACTGCCACAACGGGAGGATTATATCCATTAACAACATATACCCATGATTGAAAATCACTTGCTTGAAGAAAAGCTCGCACAACAATTTTCCACCATTAGTAATTAGAGCCATCGAAGACTGGTGGTACATTAATAGAGATAGCACCTTTGTCCATAGAGTCAGATCGCTATAAACACAGACTTGTAAGGTCTTAAACGTGTTTGCCTGCTCTGGTACCAATTGAAAAACCGGGGGTACAACATTCACAACCAATAATTCTATTAGCAATATGTATGGAAAAACTCCAATATACTTTCTAGAGAATCAACTAGACAGTCAGACTCAATCTAGAGAAAAGTATATCAAAGAGTTTATATCTCAATCTCTCGATTTGATCTTTACTCAAACAAATAGAAATCTGCGAGTCTTTATCAAAGAGAGATAACTTGGATGGTACCAAAGACCAATATCCAAGTGTCAATAAATTTAAATCAACAACCAAAAGGTCGGATATTCTAATTGATTGAACAACGCACAAACTGTGATATTTTAATTATATAAACAAATATAATGTGGAATAGAAATAACACAGACACCAGAATTTTGTTAACGAGGAAACCGTGAATGCAAAAAAACCCCGGGATCTAGTCCATATTGAACACACACTGTATAAGCTGCTACAGATACTAGCCTACTCCAAACTAACTTTGGTCTGGACTGTAGTTGAATCCAAACCAATCTCACACTGATCCAAGGTACAGTTGTGCTCCTATGCGTCTGATCCCAGCAGGATGCTACGTACTTGATTCCCTTAGCTGATCTCACCCACAACTAAGAGTTGCTACGACCCAAAGTCGAAGACTTTAATAAACAAATCCGTATCACACAGAAAAGTCTACTGTAATAGATGAATCCGTCTCCAACAAATTTACCTACGAGTTTTGTTCCGTCTTTTGATAAATCAAGGTGAACATGAACCAATCAATGACCCGAACTTATATTCCCGAAGAACAGCCTAGTATTATTGATCACCTCACAATAGTCTTAATCGATGCAGCGAAAAAAGATATTGTGGAATCACAAACGATGAGACGAAGATGTTTGTGACTTCTTTTCTATCTTGCCTATCGAAGATATAAAATCTCGAGCCAATTATTTCAATTGTACTCGTAACGATAGAAACAACAAGATCAGATCACACAACTACGATAAAAGTAGTATCGGTCTGGATTCACAATCCCAATGAAGTCTTTAAGTTTTTAACCTCGTTTAGAAGAAGAAACCAAAGGTTAAAGGAGAATCGACTCTAGATTAGCACAACTAGTATCACACAGAATGTGTAGGGATTAGGTTTCCCAGTTGCTAGAGTTCTCCCTTATATAGTCTTTCAAATCAGGGTTTGCAATAAATGTTAGCTTGGTAGCAAAGCATTCAATATTCACTGTTAGATGAAACCCTGATTAGATTCAAGATAATATTTCTCAACTGTTGGATCGAAAACTTAGCTTGTTACACACAAACGAAATGTCCAATTTTGGGTTTATGAACCATACCCAAACATTAACATTTGTTGGTTCAACAATAGTTAATCAATGGTTAGCCATATGATCAATTTCATATCAACCATATTCTTCTTCACCATAACTAGTTCAAATAACTTAAATGAACTAGTTAGAGAGTTGTTCAATTGCAAGGAAATCTTATGTAACTACACAAGACACAATCGAAGCAAAAACGGTTTGATTCACTCGAATCGGTTCATGAACTTTATGGCTACGGTTTGCAAAAGCATTCCTTAGTTTATTTAAACATGAGTTCAAGAACAACCGGTTTTAGATATAACCACTCAAGTTCGTGGACTGGGTTCGCGGACTTAAGCTCATGGAAGGAGTACACAAACTCCAGCAGAAATTCTCGGGTTTGAGAACTTCGCCAGTTTGCGGACTGAGTTCGCGGACTTGGCTCACGCCACTTTCATTTCTCTTGATCAACAAAGTTCGCAAACTTTGGTTCAATGAATAAGGACTTATACATATATGTGTTTCCACAACAATGCTTATATCCTACCAATGGTTATGTAATCTAAACTCTCATTTCAATCATAAGAAACATTCTCAGAGAACGTTATATAGCCGTTATTCACGGACCATTTTTCGCCAGAGCAATTTCCAAAGTGATTGAAACATTACATGACCTTCGTCACTAGGAAAAGATGAATTTGGATAAAGCGAAAGCTTACCAACACATATTTCGAGAAATAGATATACGAGATAAACTCGGCTCGAAATAGCAAATGTGTATAATGGAAGTCTATACCAAAAGGACTGTTGTCTCAAGAGTAGGAGATAGAGTAAATAGACTTTTGAGTGATAGATAATTTCAAGTCTCCACATACCTTTTAGTCGATGAAGATCCACCGGTTCCTTGAGTATTCCTTCATCTTGTATGATGATTATCATGGAATCTTGAGCTCAACTGCACTTTCTATCCTAGTCCGAGACCTTTAGATATATAGGCTAGATATCATGACTTATAGTTTTGATCACTAACATTGACAAACATTCCTAAGATAACAACGCATGCGAGTTTGACCGAGCAATGCTCTAACAATCTCCATCTTTGTCAATTTTAGTGACAAAACTATTAATACATATGGAATACAAAAAATAAATAAATGAACTTTCGTAGGTCCTATTCCACATGCCTAATCTTCAACACTACTCGAAATCTTCGTCACTTCCAAGTACTCCAATGATCCCAAAGTTTGTAAGTTTAGCATCATCGTTGTTGAAAATCCGTAGCTATAATAACAAGAAAACAATAGTTCTCAATCATTGTTATACAGTGTCATAGTATCATTACACATCGTCAAAGTTCAATTGTATCACAACTTCAACAACAATACTATGGTGATATGTATCACTCCCCCTTATTAAATACTCCATCTCACATGGAAACCACTTCCCCTTACATAATGATCTGAAAACCATATGTATTTGTAGTGTGAACTACATATTAATTCCCCCCCTTTTTGTCAATAAAATTGGCAAAGGTACAAGAACAGGATCCTAAAGAAATTTCCGAAAGAGACATTTCATGACCAAAAGAAATAAACACAAATCATCTTATTTAGATGTAATCATAAAGCCGAAGCTAAATGCATTCATCAAGGAGTTTAAAGATACAAGATAACCCTTATAATATTCCACAGCCATACTCCCCACAAAGTTATAGAAATTAAGCGCAAGTTCAAAAAGAACTCTCCCCCATAATATGTCATTCCCGAAAGAACAACAAGAGCGACCTTAATTTCGAAAGAAAAGAAGGATTTCTTGGACATAACAAATCAGATACAAGTATGAATTTAAACCCAAAATATTCAATCAAACTAACCACAAGAGAACCCATGATTAATTTAATCGAAATACACAACCAAACTAATTTACAAAAAGTAATCTATTTAATTGGCCATACTCACATAAGAGAATCTATGGAGCAATGACTAAGTTAACCATGAAATAATCAACCCAGTCAAGAACGCTCAAACATAAGAAAACTTATGGATTCATAACTAAAAAACCAAACAAGATGATTAATTTAGTTCAAAAATACTCGACATAAAGTACCTTTGAAGAATTCTTCATTGTCCCCGAACTCCTTGTCGTCAACAGCCATTGGGACATAAGGTTCATTAAGGTAGGAGTTTATATCAATAAACCTTCTTGGATGATGATGTCGAAACAGGGTTCTGAGTCTCATGAGTCTTATATACAAAAGCCTTTATTTGTTGAATCTCCTTTCGCATCTCTTTTAATACTTCAAAAACATCAGAAAACTTCTGAGAGTTTTAAGGAACGACTCTTGGCTTCCTCACATTCCTTCTTTTTCTTTTCAATCTTTTTCCTTCATGATTGATAGCTTAACAATCATACTAACATCCTTTCCATCATAAGACAGGGCACTTGGAGCTTCCATAGGTGTATGGGTTTGTGAGAGGAAATCACAATCTCAACAAGTAGTCTTGAGATAAAAAGTAGTTTCAAGTCTGGAAAAGGAATGTAGGGTTTCGAATCCTTTAAAAGGTTCGTACATGTCCAACTCTCAACCCTATAAAGAGTATAATTGACGATCATAACCCTCTATTTTTATTTGATAGACACAAAAAAGAAAATCTAAGAAAAAGAAGAGAGAAACTTTTCAAAAAGCCTGTGAGGTACAAAATCATTGTCCCTTTTGATCAGGCAGATGAGACAAGATTTTAATCAACATAATTAAATTGTGATGTGGTGAACAACAATTTGTCCACCATTTTCCTCTTGAGAGGAATCCTCAGACTTTTGTCTATCAAACCGACTTGACCATACTTTCTTCTCTAATGGTCTTGGTTTATCCTTGGAAACTAACTTCTTAGACGAAGATAAGACCCTACATACCTCAGCGGTCTTCTGAGAAAGTTTAAGCTTCCTTGCTAAATGATTTGCTCTTCGTTGAAGTTTGTTGACGTGCCTCAATTGGTGTTTGTACTTGTAACACCTTGAAAGTTCATGACCCCTTTGAGAATAGTACGAACACGTCAATCTAGGATAGAAGTCAGGCTTTTGAGATGTGCACGCTGCTAGGCACATAGTGGAACCTGAAACATTAACAGAGTTTCCGAAGAATGGATAAACTTTATCTTCCAGATTAGTTGGATTATCTTCTGAAAGAATATTAAGATTGATGTATGTATTGCTACAATTATCAAACTAAATATTTTCACAAAGAAGTGCAACACTTGATTTCTCGTCTTCATTAGAATCATAGTTGTCAGACATTTCATCAAGAGTTTCCGCAAGACCTTTGTTCCCAGTGTATTTACTACGATTTGGACACTCGTTTGCAAAATGACCAAATCCTTTACACTTAAAGCACTGAGACATATCCTCATCATCAGTCTCACATGTTTCCCTGTTTTTAGGAGGAATACGATTATGAGGTTTAACTGATGTTTTAGGCTTATCTCTGGAGAACCGTTTACTTCTCTTCAACAGAAGATCCCTAAACTGTCTTGTTATCATCGAGACTGACTTGTCAAGATATTCATCTGATGAATCTGTCTCAGATTGATCATCTTCAGAGATATACACTTTTTTACTCTTATCAAGTAATTTAGTGCCTCTTTGTGTTTTGAACGCAACATCCTTGGTTTTGGATGAATGTTCGTGATCAAAGATCTTAAGCTTTCCAACTAGCGTATTTATGGAGAGCTTATCAAGGTTATTTCCCTCAACGATGGCATGCTTCTTAGAATCATATCTAGATGGCAGCGATCTGAGAATTTTCATCACAATGTCCTTTTCAGGCATAGTCTTACCCAATGCAAAATATGCATTAACAATTTCAGACACTTTGTGATTAAACTCATCAAATGTTTCTTCATCTTCCATATAAAGGTTTTCCCAATCGGAATTAAGGTTTTGAATCCTAGCTTCCTTTTCACTAGAGTTACCTTCGAATACGGTTTCCAAGATATCCCAAGCTTCTTGTGACTTAGTGCAATTAGTAACATGGTGCTGAGGATTTGGGGTAATGGCATGTATAATGGCATTCAAACCGTCGGAGTTTTTCTTTGCAGCATTTATCTCGGCAGGGGTGTATTCACCAATAGGTTTGGGAACATTTACATCTCCAACTGCCACAACGGGAGGATTATATCCATTAACAACATATACCCATGATTGAAAATCACTTGCTTGAAGAAAAGCTCGCACAACAATTTTCCACCATTAGTAATTAGAGCCATCGAAGACTGGTGGTACATTAATAGAGATAGCACCTTTGTCCATAGAGTCAGATCGCTATAAACACAGACTTGTAAGGTCTTAAACGTGTTTGCCTGCTCTGGTACCAATTGAAAAACCGGGGGTACAACATTCACAACCAATAATTCTATTAGCAATATGTATGGAAAAACTCCAATATACTTTCTAGAGAATCAACTAGACAGTCAGACTCAATCTAGAGAAAAGTATATCAAAGAGTTTATATCTCAATCTCTCGATTTGATCTTTACTCAAACAAATAGAAATCTGCGAGTCTTTATCAAAGAGAGATAACTTGGATGGTACCAAAGACCAATATCCAAGTGTCAATAAATTTAAATCAACAACCAAAAGGTCGGATATTCTAATTGATTGAACAACGCACAAACTGTGATATTTTAATTATATAAACAAATATAATGTGGAATAGAAATAACACAGACACCAGAATTTTGTTAACGAGGAAACCGTGAATGCAAAAAAACCCCGGGATCTAGTCCATATTGAACACACACTGTATAAGCTGCTACAGATACTAGCCTACTCCAAACTAACTTTGGTCTGGACTGTAGTTGAATCCAAACCAATCTCACACTGATCCAAGGTACAGTTGTGCTCCTATGCGTCTGATCCCAGCAGGATGCTACGTACTTGATTCCCTTAGCTGATCTCACCCACAACTAAGAGTTGCTACGACCCAAAGTCGAAGACTTTAATAAACAAATCCGTATCACACAGAAAAGTCTACTGTAATAGATGAATCCGTCTCCAACAAATTTACCTACGAGTTTTGTTCCGTCTTTTGATAAATCAAGGTGAACATGAACCAATCAATGACCCGAACTTATATTCCCGAAGAACAGCCTAGTATTATTGATCACCTCACAATAGTCTTAATCGATGCAGCGAAAAAAGATATTGTGGAATCACAAACGATGAGACGAAGATGTTTGTGACTTCTTTTCTATCTTGCCTATCGAAGATATAAAATCTCGAGCCAATTATTTCAATTGTACTCGTAACGATAGAAACAACAAGATCAGATCACACAACTACGATAAAAGTAGTATCGGTCTGGATTCACAATCCCAATGAAGTCTTTAAGTTTTTAACCTCGTTTAGAAGAAGAAACCAAAGGTTAAAGGAGAATCGACTCTAGATTAGCACAACTAGTATCACACAGAATGTGTAGGGATTAGGTTTCCCAGTTGCTAGAGTTCTCCCTTATATAGTCTTTCAAATCAGGGTTTGCAATAAATGTTAGCTTGGTAGCAAAGCATTCAATATTCACTGTTAGATGAAACCCTGATTAGATTCAAGATAATATTTCTCAACTGTTGGATCGAAAACTTAGCTTGTTACACACAAACGAAATGTCCAATTTTGGGTTTATGAACCATACCCAAACATTAACATTTGTTGGTTCAACAATAGTTAATCAATGGTTAGCCATATGATCAATTTCATATCAACCATATTCTTCTTCACCATAACTAGTTCAAATAACTTAAATGAACTAGTTAGAGAGTTGTTCAATTGCAAGGAAATCTTATGTAACTACACAAGACACAATCGAAGCAAAAACGGTTTGATTCACTCGAATCGGTTCATGAACTTTATGGCTACGGTTTGCAAAAGCATTCCTTAGTTTATTTAAACATGAGTTCAAGAACAACCGGTTTTAGATATAACCACTCAAGTTCGTGGACTGGGTTCGCGGACTTAAGCTCATGGAAGGAGTACACAAACTCCAGCAGAAATTCTCGGGTTTGAGAACTTCGCCAGTTTGCGGACTGAGTTCGCGGACTTGGCTCACGCCACTTTCATTTCTCTTGATCAACAAAGTTCGCAAACTTTGGTTCAATGAATAAGGACTTATACATATATGTGTTTCCACAACAATGCTTATATCCTACCAATGGTTATGTAATCTAAACTCTCATTTCAATCATAAGAAACATTCTCAGAGAACGTTATATAGCCGTTATTCACGGACCATTTTTCGCCAGAGCAATTTCCAAAGTGATTGAAACATTACATGACCTTCGTCACTAGGAAAAGATGAATTTGGATAAAGCGAAAGCTTACCAACACATATTTCGAGAAATAGATATACGAGATAAACTCGGCTCGAAATAGCAAATGTGTATAATGGAAGTCTATACCAAAAGGACTGTTGTCTCAAGAGTAGGAGATAGAGTAAATAGACTTTTGAGTGATAGATAATTTCAAGTCTCCACATACCTTTTAGTCGATGAAGATCCACCGGTTCCTTGAGTATTCCTTCATCTTGTATGATGATTATCATGGAATCTTGAGCTCAACTGCACTTTCTATCCTAGTCCGAGACCTTTAGATATATAGGCTAGATATCATGACTTATAGTTTTGATCACTAACATTGACAAACATTCCTAAGATAACAACGCATGCGAGTTTGACCGAGCAATGCTCTAACAATCTCCATCTTTGTCAATTTTAGTGACAAAACTATTAATACATATGGAATACAAAAAATAAATAAATGAACTTTCGTAGGTCCTATTCCACATGCCTAATCTTCAACACTACTCGAAATCTTCGTCACTTCCAAGTACTCCAATGATCCCAAAGTTTGTAAGTTTAGCATCATCGTTGTTGAAAATCCGTAGCTATAATAACAAGAAAACAATAGTTCTCAATCATTGTTATACAGTGTCATAGTATCATTACACATCGTCAAAGTTCAATTGTATCACAACTTCAACAACAATACTATGGTGATATGTATCACTCCCCCTTATTAAATACTCCATCTCACATGGAAACCACTTCCCCTTACATAATGATCTGAAAACCATATGTATTTGTAGTGTGAACTACATATTAATTCCCCCCCTTTTTGTCAATAAAATTGGCAAAGGTACAAGAACAGGATCCTAAAGAAATTTCCGAAAGAGACATTTCATGACCAAAAGAATAAACACAAATCATCTTATTTAGATGTAATCATAAAGCCGAAGCTAAATGCATTCATCAAGGAGTTTAAAGATACAAGATAACCCTTATAATATTCCACAGCCATACTCCCCACAAAGTTATAGAAATTAAGCGCAAGTTCAAAAAGAACTCTCCCCCATAATATGTCATTCCCGAAAGAACAACAAGAGCGACCTTAATTTCGAAAGAAAAGAAGGATTTCTTGGACATAACAAATCAGATACAAGTATGAATTTAAACCCAAAATATTCAATCAAACTAACCACAAGAGAACCCATGATTAATTTAATCGAAATACACAACCAAACTAATTTACAAAAAGTAATCTATTTAATTGGCCATACTCACATAAGAGAATCTATGGAGCAATGACTAAGTTAACCATGAAATAATCAACCCAGTCAAGAACGCTCAAACATAAGAAAACTTATGGATTCATAACTAAAAAACCAAACAAGATGATTAATTTAGTTCAAAAATACTCGACATAAAGTACCTTTGAAGAATTCTTCATTGTCCCCGAACTCCTTGTCGTCAACAGCCATTGGGACATAAGGTTCATTAAGGTAGGAGTTTATATCAATAAACCTTCTTGGATGATGATGTCGAAACAGGGTTCTGAGTCTCATGAGTCTTATATACAAAAGCCTTTATTTGTTGAATCTCCTTTCGCATCTCTTTTAATACTTCAAAAACATCAGAAAACTTCTGAGAGTTTTAAGGAACGACTCTTGGCTTCCTCACATTCCTTCTTTTTCTTTTCAATCTTTTTCCTTCATGATTGATAGCTTAACAATCATACTAACATCCTTTCCATCATAAGACAGGGCACTTGGAGCTTCCATAGGTGTATGGGTTTGTGAGAGGAAATCACAATCTCAACAAGTAGTCTTGAGATAAAAAGTAGTTTCAAGTCTGGAAAAGGAATGTAGGGTTTCGAATCCTTTAACAGGTTCGTACACGTCCAACTCTCAACCCTATAAAGATTAGAATTGACGATCATAACCCTCTATTTTTATTTGATAGACACAAAAAATAAAATCTAAGAAAAATAAGAGAGAAAAAAACTTTTCCTAAAGCCTGTGAGGTACAAAATCATTGTCCCTTTTGATCAGGCAGATGAGACAAGATTTTAATCAACATAATTAAATTGTGATGTGGTGAACAACAATTTGTCCACCATTTTCCTCTTGAGAGGAATCCTCAGACTTTTGTCTATCAAACCGACTTGACCATACTTTCTTCTCTAATGGTCTTGGTTATCCTTGGAAACTAACTTCTTAGACGAAGATAAGACCCTACATACCTCAGCGGTCTTCTGAAAGTTTAAGCTTCCTTGCTAAATGATTTGCTCTTCGTTGAAGTTTGTTGACGTGCCTCAATTGGTGTTTGTACTTGTAACACCTTGAAAGTTCATGACCCCTTGAGAATAGTACGAACACGTCAATCTAGGATAGAAGTCAGGCTTTTGAGATGTGCACGCTGCTAGGCACATAGTGGAACCTGAAACATTAACAGAGTTTCCGAAGAATGGATAAACTTTATCTTCCAGATTAGTTGGATTATCTTCTGAAAGAATATTAAGATTGATGAGTATTGCTACAATTATCAAACTAAATATTTTCACAAAGAAGTGCAACACTTGATTTCTCGTCTTCATTAGAATCATAGTTGTCAGACATTTCATCAAGATTTCCGCAAGACCTTTGTTCCCAGTGTTACTACGATTTGGACACTCGTTTGCAAAATGACCAATCCTTTACACTTAAAGCACTGAGACATATCCTCATCATCAGTCTCAATGTTTCCCTGTTTTAGGAGAATACGATTATGAGGTTTAACTGATGTTTTAGGCTTATCTCTGGAGAACCGTTACTTCTCTTCAACAGAAGATCCCTAAACTGTCTTGTATCATCGAGACTGACTTGTCAAGATATTCATCTGATGAATCGTCTCAGATTGATCATCTTCAGAGATATACACTTTTTTTACTCTTATCAAGTAATTTAGTGCCTCTTGTTGTTTTGAACGCAACATCCTTGGTTTGGATGTTGCGTGATCAAAGATCTTAAGCTTCCAACTAGCGTATTTATGGAGAGCTTATCAAGGTTATTTCCCTCAACGATGGCATGCTTCTTAGAATATATCTAGATGGCAGCGATCTGAGAATTTTCATCACAATGTCCTTTTCAGGCATAGTCTACCCAATGCAAAATATGCAAACAATTTCAGACACTTTGTGATTAAACTCATCAAATGTTCTCTTCTCCATAAAAGGTTTTCCCACGGAATTAAGGTTTGAATCCTAGTTTTTCACTAGAGTTACCTTCGAATACGGTTTCCAAGATATCCCAAGCTTCTTGTGACTTAGTGCAATTAGTAACATGGTGCTGGGATTTGGGGTAATGGCATGTATAATGGCATTCAAACCGTCGGAGTTTTTCTTTGCAGCATTTATCTCGGCAGGGGTGTATTCACCAATAGGTTTGGGAACATTTACATCTCCAACTGCCACAACGGGAGGATTATATCCATTAACAACATATACCCATGATTGAAAATCACTTGCTTGAAGAAAAGCTCGCACAACAATTTCCACCATTAGTAATTAGAGCCATCGAAGACTGGTGGTACATTAATAGAGATAGCACCTTTGTCCATAGAGTCAGATCGCTATAAACACAGACTTGTAAGGTCTTAAACGTGTTTGCCTGCTCTGGTACCAATTGAAAAACCGGGGGTACAACATTCACAACCAATAATTCTATTAGCAATATGTATGGAAAAACTCCAATATACTTTCTAGAGAATCAACTAGACAGTCAGACTCAATCTAGAGAAAAGTATATCAAAGAGTTTATATCTCAATCTCTCGATTTGATCTTTACTCAAACAAATAGAAATCTGCGAGTCTTTATCAAAGAGAGATAACTTGGATGGTACCAAAGACCAATATCCAAGTGTCAAAATTTAAATCAACAACCAAAAGGTCGGATATTCTAATTGATTGAACAACGCACAAACTGTGATATTTTAATTATATAAACAAATATAATGTGGAATAGAAATAACACAGACACCAGAATTTTGTTAACGAGGAAACCGTGAATGCAAAAAAACCCCGGGATCTAGTCCATATTGAACACACACTGTATAAGCTGCTACAGATACTAGCCTACTCCAAACTAACTTTGGTCTGGACTGTAGTTGAATCCAAACCAATCTCACACTGATCCAAGGTACAGTTGTGCTCCTATGCGTCTGATCCCAGCAGGATGTACGTACTTGATTCCCTTAGCTGATCTCACCCACAACTAAGAGTTGCTACGACCCAAAGTCGAAGACTTTAATAAACAAATCCGTATCACACAGAAAAGTCTACTGTAATAGATGAATCCGTCTCCAAACAAATTTACCTACGAGTTTTGTTCCGTCTTTTGATAAATCAAGGTGAACATGAACCAATCAATGACCCGAACTTATATTCCCGAAGAACAGCCTAGTATTATTGATCACTCACAATAGTCTAATCGATGCAGCGAAAAAAGATATTGTGGAATCACAAACGATGAGACGAAGATGTTTGTGACTTCTTTTCTATCTTGCCTATCGAAGATATAAAATCTCGAGCCAATTATTTCAATTGTACTCGTAACGATAGAAACAACAAGATCAGATCACACAACTACGATAAAAGTAGTATCGGTCTGGATTCACAATCCCAATGAAGTCTTTAAGTTTTTAACCTCGTTTAGAAGAAGAAACCAAAGGTTAAAGGAGAATCGACTCTAGATTAGCACAACTAGTATCACACAGAATGTGTAGGGATTAGGTTTCCCAGTTGCTAGAGTTCTCCCTTATATAGTCTTTCAAATCAGGGTTTGCAATAAATGTTAGCTTGGTAGCAAAGCATTCAATATTCACTGTTAGATGAAACCCTGATTAGATTCAAGATAATATTTCTCAAACTGTGGATCGAAAACTGAGCTTGTTACCCACAAACGAAATGTCCAATTTTGGGTTTATGAACCGTACCCAAACATTAACATTTGTTGGTTCAACAATAGTTAACCAATGGTTAGCCATATGATCATTTCATATCAACCATATTCTTCTTCACCATAACTAGTTCAAATAACAAATGAACTAGTTAGAGAGTTGTTCAATTGCAAGGAAATCTTATGTAACTACACAAGACACAATCGAAGCAAAAACGGTTTGATTCACTCGAATCGGTTCATGAACTTTATGGCTACGGTTTGCAAAAGCATTCCTTAGTTTATTTAAACATGAGTTCAAGAACAACGGTTTTAGATATAACCATTCAAGTTCGCGGACTGGGTTCGCGGACTTAAGCTCATGGAAGGAGTACACAAACTCCAGCAGAAATTCTCGGGTTTGAGAACTTCGCCAGTTGCGGACTGAGTTCGCGGACTTGGCTCACGCCACTTCCATTTCTCTTGATCAACAAAGTTCGCAAACTTTGGTTCAAGGAATAAGGACTTATACATATATGTGTTTCCACAACAATGCTTATATCCTACCAATGGTTATGTAATCTAAACTCTCATTCAATCATAAGAAACATTCTCAGAGAACGTTATATAGCCGTTATTCACGGACCATTTTTCGCCAGAGCAATTTCAAAGTGATTGAAACATTACATGACCTTCGTCACTAGGAAAAGATGAATTTGGATAAAGCGAAAGCTTACCAACACATATTTCGAGAAATAGATATACGAGATAAACTCGGCTCGAAATAGCAAATGTGTATAATGGAAGTCTATACCAAAAGGACTGTTGTCTCAAGAGTAGGAGATAGAGTAAATAGACTTTTGAGTGATAGATAATTTCAAGTCTCCACATACCTTTTAGTCGATGAAGATCCACCGGTTCCTTGAGTATTCCTTCATTTGTATGATGATTATCATGGAATCTTGAGCTCAACTGCACTTTCTATCCTAGTCCGAGACCTTTAGATATATAGGCTAGATATCATGACTTATAGTTTTGATCACTAACATTGACAAACATTCCTAAATAACAACGCATGCGAGTTTGACCGAGCAATGCTCTAACAATCTCCATCTTTGTCAATTTTAGTGACAAAACTATTAATACATATGGAATACAAAAAATAAATAAATGAACTTTCGTAGGTCCTATTCCACATGCCTAATCTTCAACACTACTCGAAATCTTCGTCACTTCCAGTACTCCAATGATCCCAAAGTTGTAAGTTTAGCATCATCGTTGTTGAAAATCCGTAGCTATAATACAAGAAAACAATAGTTCTCAATCATTGTATACAGTGTCATAGTATCATTACACATCGTCAAAGTTCAATTGTATCACAACTTCAACAACAATACTATGGTGAGATGTATCACTCCCCCTTATTAAATACTCCATCTCACATGGAAACCACTTCCCCTTACATAATGATCTGAAAACCATATGTATTTGTAGTGTGAACTACATATTAATTCCCCCCCTTTTTGTCAATAAAATTGGCAAAGGTACAAGAACAGGATCCTAAAGAAATTTCCGAAAGAGACATTTCATGACCAAAAGAAATAAACACAAATCATCTTATTTAGATGTAATCATAAAGCCGAAGCTAAATGCATTCATCAAGGAGTTTAAAGTTACAAGATAACCCTTATAATATTCCACAGCCATACTCCCCACAAAGTTATAGAAATTAAGCGCAAGTTCAAAAAGAACTCTCCCCCATAATATGTCATTCCCGAAAGAACAACAAGAGCGACCTTAATTTCGAAAGAAAAGAAGGATTTCTTGGACATAACAAATCAGATACAAGTATGAATTTAAACCCAAAATATTCAATCAAACTAACCACAAGAGAACCCATGATTAATTTAATCGAAATACACAACCAAACTAATTTACAAAAAGTAATCTATTTAATTGGCCATACTCACATAAGAGAATCTATGGAGCAATGACTAAGTTAACCATGAAATAATCAACCCAGTCAAGAACGCTCAAACATAAGAAAACTTATGGATTCATAACTAAAAAACCAAACAAGATGATTAATTTAGTTCAAAAATACTCGACATAAAGTACCTTTGAAGAATTCTTCATTGTCCCCGAACTCCTTGTCGTCAACAGCCATTGGGACATAAGGTTCATTAAGGTAGGAGTTTATATCAATAAACCTTCTTGGATGATGATGTCGAAACAGGGTTCTGAGTCTCATGAGTCTTATATACAAAAGCCTTTATTTGTTGAATCTCCTTTCGCATCTCTTTTAATACTTCAAAAACATCAGAAAACTTCTGAGAGTTTTAAGGAACGACTCTTGGCTTCCTCACATTCCTTCTTTTTCTTTTCAATCTTTTTCCTTCATGATTGATAGCTTAACAATCATACTAACATCCTTTCCATCATAAGACAGGGCACTTGGAGCTTCCATAGGTGTATGGGTTTGTGAGAGGAAATCACAATCTCAACAAGTAGTCTTGAGATAAAAAGTAGTTTCAAGTCTGGAAAAGGAATGTAGGGTTTCGAATCCTTTAACAGGTTCGTACACGTCCAACTCTCAACCCTATAAAGATTAGAATTGACGATCATAACCCTCTATTTTTATTTGATAGACACAAAAAATAAAATCTAAGAAAAATAAGAGAGAAAAAAACTTTTCCTAAAGCCTGTGAGGTACAAAATCATTGTCTCTTTTGATCAGGCACATGAGACAAGATTTTAATCAACACAATTAAATTGTGTTGTGTGGTGAACAACAATTTTTCCACCATTTTCCTCTTGAGAGGAATCCTCAGACTTTTGTTTATCAAACCGACTTGACCATACTTTCTTCTCTAATGGTCTTGGTTTATCCTTGGAAACTAACTTCTTAGACAAAGATAAAACCCTACATACCTCAGCGATCTTCTGAGCAAGTTTAAGCTTCCTTGCTAAATGATTTTCTCTTCGTTGAAGTTTGTTGACGTGCCTCAGTTGGTGTTTGTACTTGTAACACCTTGAAAGTTCATGACCCCTATGAGAACAGTACGAACACGTCAATCTAGGATAGAAGTCAGGCTTTTGAGATGTGCACGCCGCTAGGCACATAGTGGAACCTGAAACATTAACAGAGTTTCCAAAGAATGGATAAAATTTATCTTCCAGATTAGTTGGATTATCTTCTGAAAGAATATTAAGATTGATGTATGTATTGCTACAATTATCAAACTAAATATTTTCACAAAGAAGTGCAACACTTGATTTCTCGTCTTCATTAGAATCATAGTTGTCAGACATTTCATCAAGAGTTGCCGCAAGACCTTTGTTCCCAGTGTATTTTCTACGATTTGGACACTCGTTTGCAAAATGACCAAATCCTTTACACTTAAAGCACTGAGACATATCCTCATCATCAGTCTCACCTGTTTCCCTATTTTTAGGAAGAATACGATTATGAGGTTTAACTGATGTTTTAGGCTTATCTCTGGAGAACTGTTTACTTCTCTTCAACAGAAGATCCCTAAACTGTCTTGTGATCATCGAGACTGACTTGTCAAGATATTCATCTGATGAATCTGTCTCAGATTGATCATCTTCAGAGATATACACTTTTTTACTCTTATCAAGTAATTTAGTGTCCCTTTGTATTTTGAACGCAACATCCTTGGTTTTGGATGAATGTTCGTGATAAAAGATATTAAGCTTTCCAACTAGCGTATTTCCGGAGAGCTTATCAAGGTTATTTCCCTCAACGATGGCATGCTTCTTAGAATCATATCTAGATGGCAGCGATCTGAGAATTTTCATCACAATGTTCTTTTCAGGCATAGTCTTACCCAATGCAAAATATGCATTAACAATTTCAGACACTTTGTGATTAAACTCATCAAATGTTTCTTCATCTGCCATATGAAGGTTTTCCCAATCGGAATTAAGGTTTTGAATCCTAGCTTCCTTTTAACTAGAGTTACCTTCGAATACAGTTTCCAAGATATCCCAAGCTTCTTGTGACTTAGTGCAATTAGTAACATGGTGCTGAGGATTTTGGGTAATGGCATGTATAATGGCATTCAAACCGTCGGAGTTTTTCTTTGCAGCATTTATCTCGGCAGGGGTGTATTCACCAATAGGTTTGGGAACATTTACATCTCCAACTGCCACAACGGGAGGATTATATCCATTAACAACATATACCCATGATTGAAAACCACTTGCTTGAAGAAAAGCTCGCACAACAATTTCCCACCATTAGTAATTAGAGCCATCGAAGACTGGTGGTACATTAATAGAGATATCACCTTTGTCCATAGAGTCAGATCGCTATAAACACAGACTTGTAAGGTCTTAAACGTGTTTGCCAGCTCTGGTACCAATTGAAAAACCGGGGGTACAACATTCACAACCAATAATTCTATTAGCAATCTGTATGGAAAAACTCCAATATACTTTCTAGAGAATCAACTAGACAGTCAGACTCAATCTAGAGAAAAGTATATCAAAGAGTTTATATCTCAATCTCTCGATTTGATCTTTACTCAAACAAATAGAAATCTGCGAGTCTTTATCAAAGAGAGATAACTTGGATGGTACCAAAGACCAATATCCAAGTGTCAATCAATTTAAATCAACAACCAAAAGGTCGGATATTCTAATTGATTGAACAATGCACAACCTGTGATATTTTAATTATATAAACAAATATAATGCGGAATAAAAATAACACAGACACCAGAATTTTGTTAACGAGGAAACCGCAAATGCAGAAAAACCCCGGGACCTAGTCCAGATTGAACACACACTGTATTAAGCCGCTACAGACACTAGCCTACTCCAAACTAACTTCGGTCTGGACTGCAGTTGAACCCCAATCAATCTCACACTGATCCAAGGTATAGTTATGCTCCTACGACTCTGATCCCAACAGTATGCTACGTACTTTATTACCTTAGTTGATCTCACCCACAACTAAGAGTTGCTACGACCCAAAGTCGAAGACTTTAATAAACAAATCTGTATCACACAGAAAAGTCTATGGTAATAGATAAATCCGTCTCCCATGAATATACCTACGAGTTTTGTTTCGTCTTTTGATAAATCAAGGTGAACAGGAACCAATCAATAACCCGGACTTATATTCCTGAAGAACATCCAAGTATTATTGATCACCTCACAATAATCTTAATCGACGCAGTGGAAATAGATATTGTGGAATCACAAACGATGAGACGAAGATGTTTGTAACTTCTTTTTTATCTTGCCTATCGGAGATATAAAATCTCGAGCCAATTATTTCAATTGTACTCGTAACGATAAAAACAACAAGATCATATCACACAACTACGATAAAAGTAGTATCGGTCTGGCTTCACAATCCCAATGAAGTTTTTAAGTCGTTAACCTGGTTTAGAAGAAGAAACCAAAGGTTAAAGGAGAATCGACTCTAGCTTAGCACAACTAGTATCACACAGAACGTGTGGGGATTAGGTTTCCTAGTTGCTAGAGTTCTCCCTTATATAGTCTTTCAAATCATGGTTTGCAATCAATGTTAGCTTGGTAACAAAACATTCAATATTCACCGTTAGATGAAAACCTAATTAAATTCAAGCTAATATTTCTCAACTGTTGGATCGAAAACTTAGCTTGTTACACACAAATGAAATGTCCAATTTTGGGTTTATGAACCGTACCCAAACATTAACATTTGTTGGTTCAACAATAGTTAACCAATGGTTAGCCATATGATCACTTTCATATCAACCATATTCTTCTTCAAATGAACTAGTTAGAGAGTTGTTCAATTGCAAGGAAATCTTATGTAACTACACAAGACACAATCGAAGCAAAAACGGTTTGATTCACTCGAATCGGTTCATGAAATTTATAGCCACGGTTTGCAAAAACATTCCTTAGTTTATTTAAACATGAGTTCAAGAACAAACGGTTTTAGATATAACCATTCAAGTTCGCGGACTGGATTCGCGGACTTAAGCTCATGGAAGGAGTACACAAACTCCAGCAAAAATTCTCGGGTTTGAGAACTTCGCCAGTTCGCGGACTGAGTTCGCGGACTTGGCTCACGCCACTTCCATTTCTCTTGATCAACAAAGTTCACAAACTTTGGTTCAAGGAATAAGGACTTATACATATATGTGTTTCCACAATAATGCTTATATCCTACCAATGGTTATGTAATCTAAACTCTCATTTCAATAATTTGAAACATTCTCAGAGAACGTTATATTGCCGTTATTCACAGACCATTTTTCGACTAGGAAATTTTCAAAGTGATTGAAACATTACATGACTTTCTTCACTAGGAAAAGATGAATTTGGCTAAAGCGAAAGCTTACCAACACATATTTCGAGAAATAGATACACGAGATAAACTCGTCTCGAAATAGCAAATGTGTATATGAAAGTCTATACCAAAACGACTTTTGTCTCAAGAGTAGGATATAGAGTAAATAGACTGTTGAGTGATAGATAAGTTCAAGTCTCCACATACCTTTTAGTCGATGAAGATCCACCAGTTCCTTGAGTAGTCCTTTGTCTTGTATGATGATTGCCTTGGATTCTTGAGCTCAAGTACACTTTCTATCCTAGTACGAGACCTTTAGATATATAGGCTAGAAACCAAGACTCATAGTTTTGATCACTAACCTTGACAATCATGCTTGAGATAGCAACGCATGCGAGTTCAACCGAGCAATGCTCTAACAGTTTGCACGACAGTCCTTGAAGGAATTTAGAACTGAATATATTTTTGAATTTGTATGGGTAAACTAATATTAAAAGTAGTTTTATAAACACTATCATGCATATCTATTTCATACTCCCTCCATCCCAAATTAATTGAGCTAATTGGTTTTAAATTTTTTCCCACAAATAATTGAGCTATTTCACTAATCAATGGGTATTTATAAAACTACCCTTTTAATTGATTATTGTTATTGTAAGAAATATATTTAATTTGGTAGTCATGTTTATATTCGTTATGTAGGTGTTTTAAAATACTTTTTCAATGGTATAAAGGTTACAAAAAACCGTGGTATAGTTTAAGAGATAAATCATTTCTAAGTTTTACTAGTTATTATCCATAAGGGTGTAATTGTAAAAAATAATTAAATATACTCCCATTTTCTTCTTGCCTTGATAATTGTGCAACTACAAATAGCTCAATTGATTTGGGACGAAGGGAGTATAACTTAAGTTGTAGTTGCTATTATTTTCAAAGTCAGTCTACCTGAATTATTTCTAGCACATTCATTTTAGTGCACTATTAATGAATCACTATTATACACATTTTGAATATTATGGGATGGTGGAAGTAAAGCTCCACAAGAACCGGACCGACCCGAAAAACCGGATTGTGGCTAATTTTAAACCGAGCCAAGTCGTTTATCCAATGGTCGGTAGCAGTTTGAGATCTCACAACCATGGGATCCTCGCCTTTATGAACAATTTGAGAAAAAAAATCGAACAAACCGGGCCGAATAAACCGATGAGTATGAACCACATATCTTCTATGAGTAATAGATTATATACGCATTTCGTAACCCTAAAATTTCATTCCTTCTTCTTCTTTTTTCATCATCTCATCAACAGCATCTGACCTCTTCTCATAGCACTTCCGACGGAATCAACAAACTTCTATGGACTCAACAAACATGAAAAATGGATGTACAAACCAACAAATTTGTTGGTTTTTTGAGTGAGATGGAACATGTAGTGCGCGCTTAAAGGAAAGACGGGCGAGCTAGATACCGACGCTGGCGCTTGAGCCAAAAACGCTGGCACTTGCCTTTCCAGCGCCCGTTGCTACTTCCGACGCCAGCGTTTTTGCTAAAAGCGCCGCGTTTTTCATAAAAGCGCCATTGGTTGAATCTGGACGGCTGAAAACTCTTGTGATCTAACGGCTATAAGTTTTGAGTTCTATAAATACTCCTCATTTCAACTCTAAATTCACACATTCTTCACTCTCAAATCATCTACGAAAATGCCTCCCAGAGTTCGTGTTGTTAGATTCACTCAACAAGAGGATTTAGCTATTTGTAGAGCCTTTGTTTTTCACACAAAAGATGCTGTCTTAAGTAATGTACCTGAATCGACGTTGACTTTCTGGGAGAAAGTTTATAGAATGTTCACCGTTGAAACAGGGAACATTAATGGGCGTGATTCTCACTTATTGTCGCATCGTTTTAGTTCAATTAGTAGTCGTGTATCGGAGTTCATCGCTTTACTAATGGAGAATCACAAAAACAAACACAACGGTGAAGCCGAACATGAAGTGGTACCTAGAACTCTAGTGATGTGTTCAGTATCTCACGACGGTCGTCCTTTCGACTTCTATGCTTGTTTCAACATTCTTAGGGTGCTCAACAAATACGGTCCCTACATCTCCCTAGGAATTCCACCACCCGCCAAGAATTGACGCCTATATAGTAGTTGTTTTAATCTAATGTATTTCTTTTATTCTCATGTCTGATGTGGTTGTTCAATGCAGTATATTTTTATTTATGAGATTGATGGTGCAATGTTTAATCCAGGAAAAAATTAAATTACTTATGATACTGATGGTGCAAATGTGAAGACATCCACATGTTTGGTTTTAGATAATCGTAATTGAAAAAGTGGGGGTCTAACAACCTCAGCCAATAATTCGCTTAGCAATCTGTATGGACTAACTCCAATATACTTTCAAGAGAATCAACTAGACAGTCAGACTCAATCTTAAGAAAAGTATATCAAGGAGTTATATCTCAGTTTTTCGATTCAATACATACTCAAGCAAATAAAATTCTGTGAGTCTAATTGAACACAAAAGAAATTAACTTGAACGGTACCAAAGACCAATGTTCAAGTATCAATCAATTTCAATCAACAACCAAAGGTTGGATTTACAAATTGATCGATTCAACGCACAACCTGCGATATTTCAATTATATAACAAAATATAATGCGAGGAAAAGAGATAACACCGACACCAGAAGTTTTGTTAATGGGGAAACCGCAAATGCAGAAAAACCCCGGGACCTAGTCCAGATTGACGCACACTGTATTAAGCCGCTACAGACACCACTCTACTACAAACTAACTTCGGCCTGGACTGTAGTTGAACCGCAATCAATCTCACACTGATCCAAGGTATAATTGAGCTTCTTACGTCTCTGATCCCAGCATGATACTACGCACTTGATTCCCTTATCTGATCTCACCCACAACTAAGAGTTGCTACGACCCAAAGTCGAAGACTTTAATAAATAAATTTGTATCACACATAAAAGTCTACAAGAATAGATAAATTTGTCTCCCACAGAAACACCTACAAGTTTTGTTTCGTCTTTTGATAAATCAAGGTGAACATGAACCAATCGATAACCCGGACTTATATTCCTGAAGAGCGGCCTAGAATAATCAATCACCTCACAATAATCTTAATCGACTAGCGAAACAAGATATTGGGGAATCACAAAAGATGAGACGAAGATGTTTGTAACTATTTTTCTATATTGCCTATCGGAGAAATTAATCTCGAGCCAATTTTACAATTGTACTCAGTACGATAGAAAGAGAAAGATCAGATCACGCAACTACATAGAAACTAGTTGGGACTGGCTTCACAATCCCAATGAATTCTTCAAGTTGTTAACCTACAGGGTCTCGATAGAAACCTAAGGTTAAAGGAGAATCGACTCTAGCGTATACAACTAGTATCACACAGGAGGTGTGATACTAGGTTTCCCAATTGCTAGAGTTTTCCTTTATATAGTGTTCAAATCAGGGTTTGCAATCAATGATACCTTGGTAACAAAGCATTCAATATTCACCGTTAGATGAAAACCTGATTAGATTCAAGCTAATATATTTCAACCGTTAGATCGAATCTTAGTTTTTTATACAAAAATGAAATGCACGTTCATTTAGGTTTGTGTAATTGTACCTAAACGTGTACACATAATTGGTTCAGTAGTAGATAACCAAATGGTTAGCCATATGAGCACTTTCATATCAACCATATTCATATTCATCGTAACTAGTTCAAATGACTCAAAATAACTAGTTAGAGAGTTGTTCAATTGCTTAGATCTTATAGAAGTATACAAGACACAATCGAAGCAAAATCATTTTTGATTCACTCGAATCGATTCATGAACATTATAGCCACGGTTTGCAAATTGCATTCTTTAATATATAAATGTTTTAGTTCATGAACAAACCAATTTTAGAAAGTAACACACTTAAGTATGCGTGCGGGTATGCGTACTTAAGTAACCGGATTTGAGTTTGTTTTGGTTTTCAAACTCAGCAGAAATTCACGGACGTGAACTTTCGCTAGTATGCGTACGGGTACGCATACTTAGGTAACCGGATTGAGTTGGTTTTGATTTCCAAACTCAGCAGGAATTCATGGTCGTGAACTTCCGCCAGTATACTTACGAGTGCGCATACTTACCCAGTCTCCATCAACCATTTAGTACACACACAAGTATGCATACATTTGGTTCCCGGTTTTGGACTTCTACACTAATTTGCGAACACATTATATGCTTATATCCAAAGATGGTTACATATTCTAAACTCTCATTTCAATCATTGAAACATTCTTAGAGGATGTTATATAGCGGTTATTCACACACTATTTTTTCATCAAAGAGATTTTCAAAAGATTAAAAGAATCAACATGACTTTCTTCACTTGTAAAGATGAACTTGGCCAAAGCGAAAGCTTACCAACACATATTTCGAGAAATAGATAAGCGAGATAAACTCAGATCGAAATAGTAAATGTGTATAATCGAAATCTATATAGAAATACGAATTTTTTCTCAAGATAGGAATAGAGTAGATAGACTTTTGAGTGATAGATAAGTTCAAGTCTCCATATACCTTTTAGTCGATGATGTTACACCAGTTCCTTGAGTAGTTTTTCGTCCTTGTATGATGAACGTCGTGGAGTCTAGATCTCAACTACACTTTTTATCCTAGTCCGAGACTTATCTATAGGTAGACTAGAAATCAAGACTTATAGTTTTGGCAACTAAACTTGACAAACAAGCTTGAGATAGCAACGCTTGCGAGTTCGACCGAGCAGTGCTCTAACAATCTCCCCCTTTGCCAATTTTAGTGACAAAACTATCAGTACATATGGAATACAAAATAAATAAACTTTTCAGCTTCTCTTCCACATGCAAGATCTCCTTGGTTCTTCAACTTTACTCGAAATCTTCGTCACTTCCAAGTACTCCAATGATTCCAAAGATATTCAATGCATCATCACCGTTGTTGAAGATCTGTAGCCATAACAATGAGAAAACAAAAGCTCTCAATCATTGTTACACAATGCCATAATATCACTACACATCATCAAAGTTCAATTGTATCACAACTTCGACAACAATAATATGGTGATATGTATCACTCCCCCTTAGTCAATACTCTATCTCACATGGAAACCACTCCCCCTTACATAATGATCCGAAAACCATATGTATTTTTAGTGTGAACTACACATTAATTCTCCCCCTTTTTGTCAATAAAATTGGCAAAGGTACAAAAACTAGTGGGATCCTAATGAAATTTCCATAGAGACATTTCATGACCAAAATAAAGTACATATCAACTTTTTAGATGCAATCATATAGCCGAAGCTAAATGCATTATCAAGGATTTTATAAAGATACAAGATAACCCCTACAATATTCCACAGCCGCACTTCCCACAAAGATTTGGCAATTAAGCACAAGTTCAATTAAGAACTCTCCCCCATAAAATGTCATTCCCGAAATAACAACAAGAGTGACCTTACTTTCCCAAGAAAAGAAGGATTTCTTTGGACAACGATAAATCACATAAGAATATGAATATGTATCCAAAAACTCAATTAAATTAACCACAAGAGAACCCGCGATTAATTTAATCGGAAATGCTCAACATAAGAGAATTTACGGAGCCGCACAGTATATGCATAACATATGGATCAAGGAAGGTCAATATTATGGAATAAACAAGGATTCACTCTATCACTATTTGCTCAAAGACATACAATAGACATAATCGTTGTAAACAAAAGTTTTATCCTTTCTTCCATCAAATAATGACATAAAAGGCTTTTACTTTTGTTTGTCAAAAGTTCATTCAATATTTTACCAATACTTGCATATCGACAGACGACAGACTTAACTTTTGACCACGTATTGGACATTTATAGTTCACGGACGCAAACACACATATCCCATAACAATTTGCAATATATAAAACCATAAAGATTAATACTGCAAAAATCATCTTCCAAACAAACTTTAGAATTTAAACAAATAAATCTAAAAACATTGAATTTGAAAAACGTTGGACATAGCTATGTGTAATCACACTAATGGCTATTCCAAACTCTAGTTATTCTTCCTAAAAAGACAAGAATAAAATTCTCATAAGAAGATTTCCTAGACAAAATAAAAACGACTCATAGAGAACATTTCACTTACTTTGAATACTCTTTTCGTATTCCCTATATTCATCAAGCTCATCCTCGATTAGATCAATCCTGGATTCAAGATTATCCATCTTTTCTTCAAGTCTTTTGGAAGAGGATTCAAGTTCAACCTTCACAAACTTGTTCCAAGACAAGATTCATGATTAAAGAGAGCTTATCAAAATGAGAGATCGAGGGATCCTCATCAGAAGAGGAGTCACGCTTGTTGGAGCATATCTCACTATCAGAAGAATCAAAACGAACCTTCTTAGAGGGAAAGAGAACAGTCCAAACATCACTTTCTTTGCTAGAAAGACTTGATGAAGACATGATAAAATAAAAAAGAAATGCTCTCATCAAGGACAAATCTTCATTTTTAAGAAGGATTGAAGATATGGGATAAAATTTCCAAAAAGACCTTTGACCAAAACCCTAACAAAATTTGGTCATCCCCAAGAAAAAGTCTTTACAGGCGAAACCGTTTACGTACACAAACGGTTCTTGACTAAAAAGAGTTAAAAGCAACAAAAGAAACAGAACTAGAAAAATAACAAAGGTATTTCATCACAACTCTCTTTAAGATTATGATTCTTGCCCAAGAGAGACAAACAAGAATCATGTTAAGCAGAATTACAGAATGTAATTTCTCCAATCCACAACAGGACTGGAAGATTTCTTACGACGGGATGAAGTATTCGTCATTCCTTATTTATGTTTTTCCTTTAGAAAAGAAGAGTTATGCACATCATTCTTCCCCCTTTTTAGGAAAATTTCTAATACCTTGTTTGTTTATTTTTTCAAGCTATGACAGGCTTTGGAAATCCTTTTTGAAAGAGGTAAGGATTTTATAGGGGATTTCCTTTTCATCTTCTGAAAACAAGGTTTAACAGAAGAGAAATATTCTTGATCTTTAGTGCATATAATTTCACGATGATCTTGATTTTCACACAAGGATACCAAACTATTTGGTAAGACCTTGTAGTTCTCCACATCATTCTTTTCATAGTGATTTGAGAATGACATATAATCAGGAGTAATTTGATGATAGTGCTTAACAGAATTAATCGAAGAAGTTCGATGTTTCTTATTAGTGATAGCAACTTCATGTCTTAAATTAAACAGTTGACATTCCAGATCTTCAATCTTTTTAACCAAAATTTCCTTTTTCTAGTTGAAACATTTCTGGATAAGTAATATTGTGCATCATGGAATAATCTGGACTGTTAGGAGGACAGGTGTGATTATCAACAAAGAGGTTAAGAGAACTTTCACAGATATCGTTCTCAGGACAGTAGTCAAGAGTAGCCATCCATGCTTTTGTTAATTCACTTAACTTCTCATCAAAACTTTTGGAAGTATTATGGATAATTCTATAGCACTTAGAAAAAGATACAAAATCGTAGTTTTTCTGAACTTTTCTATCCTTTTTTCTGACTGACTGGGCTTTCTTTTGAGACTTTGTTTTATTCTGTCTAAGAGTTTTCTTAAGTTGTTGTATAAACAGTGACAGAGTTGAATTAAAAGAATTCTCATCCCTTGTATCAATCAATTTAGGACGTCGAGATTTTTTATCATATGAAGCAATATGATTGCTTAACAAGTGACGTTTTTCTCTTTGACAAAGTTCAAGATCGAAAATTTTAAGCTTTCTGACAAGAGTATTTCTGGAAAGCGTGTCAAGGTTATTTCCTTCAACGATGGCATGCTTCTTAGAATCGTATTTATATGGCAGGGATCTGAGAATCTTCATCACAATGTCCTTTTCAGGAATAGTCTTACCCAATGCAAAAGATGCATTAACAATCTCAGACACTTTGTGATTAAACTCATCAAATGAATCTTCATCTGCCATACGAAGGTGTAAATGGTGGATTTTCAACAAAGGGCAAAACCGTAAAATCATGATACTGCATGTTTTCTGATACAGCTTTCAGGCATGCGATGACTCATATTTTACGAAGCCACGATGAATATGTCTTTCGAAAAGCCTCCACTAGCTGAGCGTTCGATCCCTGGCATTTCGTCGTGCCCTCTATGTAGAATAACATAATTGGGCGGTTCTCGGTAGATTGAGAGCAATAACGCCTTCAGGACGTCGGTGATACTCACTGTTCCCTGACTACATGAGAGAGACCCCCATCTACATAGAAGAACGATTGGGCGGTTCTCCGTAAGATTGAGAGCAATAACGCCTTCAAGACGTCGGTGACACTCATTGTTCCCTGACTATGTAGAGAGATCGTGTATAGACCCAGGCGGTTCTCCGTAAGATTGAGAGCAATAACGTCTTCAAGACTTCGGTAAGACTCGTTGTTTCACTGACTATACGCAAGAGATCAAATTCTACTGTGACATTCACACTGAATTCCTAGAAGATAATCTATCTTATCTCATTACTCTTATTTCATGATCGAAATGGTAATAGATAAATGTATTACTCCGATTTCATGACCGAATCACGGCTGATCTCATGAAATGGTAATAGATATTACTCCGATTTCATGGTCGAACCCACGGCTGGTCTCATGAAATGGTAATATCACCACTTATTTTATTACTCTGATTTCATGGTCGAATCCACGATCCCATGGAATGGTAATACCTATTTTATTATTCTGAATTCATGGTCGAATCCACGGCTGATCCTATGAATTGATAATAAAAAACTACTCACTTTTATTACTCAGATTCATGAATCATTCTCCGCTGAATTTCATAAATTAGTAATAAATACTCAAAAATCGAGCATTTGGACTATCAATGAGTAATCCCCATAAAATGGTGTAAGTGTACTCGAAAATGATGCACGAACAAACACCCAAATGCGCGAACGCACATTTAAAATATGAATGAATGAGGAATCTCACATAAAACAGGAGAGAGAGAATAATAATATTAAAATAATCGGAAAGCGCTCATGGTTCGGGCCCTAGCCGTGGCCGGTCCCATGCTTCCTCCATTATTTTCCTTATTTTTATTTTTTTCATAAACTCATGAAGACTCCTCCATTCCATCAACTTTCCTTGTTTGAGCAAAACTCGTGGTTTCTCCATATTTGTGCAGTTTCACAAAAATAATAATACTAGGGAAAGGTGTTGCGGGACCGGGCAACAACCGGCCGTCCATGCCCTAGCCGTGGACGGTCCCACACCTTGCAATCCCTAATCTTTCATAAATTGTTATTTCTTTCATCTTGTGAAACTCTCCTGTTTTAGCAAAAATCATGGTTTCTCATATTTTCTCAAATATTGCGCGAACCATGAAAAGGGCCAAAAGTCAACATGGTCACACGACCGACTAGGCTACTCACGAAAAATATATTAAAATATTATTATTTTAATATTCACAAAATATTGATCAAATGAGCATACTTGCTCATTCGAGCAAAATCGAGGATTTCAGTCAAAGATCGAACTCTTCTGAAAATCCGAAATATTGCTCAAACGCACATCAGAAAATGTTGAAACTCTCATAACTGAGACACGGGCGTTATGGAAACACGGGAATGGTCCCTTGACCGACCAAGGGTGGCTTTAAGGCTTGCAACAAGACGTTCTCACACATTTTCACACTTTTTGACCTAATTTGTGCAATCGCTCATATTGGGTCCAAACTCTTCACAACTACCTCAGAATTTGTGAAAACGCCCACCAGCGGCCCCACGGACACCAAGGGACGGTCTCATGCCACCTTGGTCAGTCCCTTACTTTTCTATAATTAGGTTTTCTCACCTAATGCTCAATGGAGCGCTATTTCAATAAATGATGAAACCGGCACTTAATCGTCATTCCTTCACCAATCGGTCAACTCAGGACCCTGGTGAACGCTCACTCGAGCAATTGTGCACAACATGGACGTCCACAATCCAATAAGGTCGGTCCCTCCTTCGCTCATGACCTATTATCAACAATTCGTCAATCGATGAGCAATTTCTCAAAAATTAGGATTTCGAACAAACGCTCAACAAATCACCATTCTGAGTAAATTCAAACACTAAATAAATCTATGTTAATCCAGTAAAAAACACGCGGATTAATTATATAATATTCGGTAATCTACCAATATTTTAATTAATATTTTATTGGGTCACATCACCAATAAATAAATAATTTGTCGAATCGAGCAATACTTGCTCAATTACTCGAATATTGATCCAACTATCAATATTCAGTAATTCTTCGAATTGAGAAATACTTGCTCAATTGTTCGAATATTGATCCAACTCTCAGTATTCAGTAATTTGTCGAATTGCGCAATACTTTCTCAATTACTCGAATATTCATCCAACTATCAATATTCAGTAATTTATCAGTAATTCGTCGAATTGAGCAATACTTGCTCAATTGCTCGAATATTGATCCAACTATCAATATTCAGTAATTTATCAGTAATTCGTCGAATTAGGCAATACTTGCTCAATCGCTCGAATATTGATCCAACTCTGAATATTCAGTAATTTGTCGAATTGAGAAATACTTGCTCAGTCGCCCAACTATCAATATTCAGTAATTCGCAATACTTGCTTAATTGCTCGAGTATTGATCCAACCATCGATATCCAGTAATGCGTCGAGCAATTGCTCAGTTACTCGAATGTTCTAACTGAGCAATTCGCCATTCATGCTCAATTCAACAAACCCTAGACTCATTGTCTAATCAGTCAACAACTGACTAATTAAAACATGTTTGCCTCGCAGACTCCACGATTTGTGAGACATCAATCACGTCACAAATGGGGGATATCACTTAGGGTTTTGGTCTAGCGGTCTACGGCACGTGGATTCATCCATGACGAGAAATGTGCATAAGTCGTGCAAACGGTTGAAGGAGTTATCAAAGTAGTGGGTACACGATCAGTCAAGTCTCCACATGACATGGAACTGACTTTACCACGATTTCCCACTTTCCCACTCTTTCACTCAAGAAACCGTCACACTTACAGGGATCAATGTGTTCGCTATTCTAACAATATAAATAAGTCTCTGAATCCACGTTTGAAAAGGACAACATTCGTCTACACAAGAATTTTTAGAGCAATCACTCTCATAAATTCCATCAATCGCTCAGAATTTATTCACAAAACTCATTTTCAGCAGTTCTTCAATTTGCAGAAACCTTCAACACATCCACAATCCTTGATCATCATCGATCCCACACAATTCTCAGCTTCCCTCCTACAGATCAATCCATCTCCCTCTTTGCGACCTAATTGACTCTGGAACGTCCATTGACTTGGTTTAAGCCGGAATCCTACAGATAGATCTCTCGAATCTAAGCACTCCCTTTGCAGTGCATCTGTGTGAGGTTCAGCAGTTTGCTCGGTCGAGGAGTCTCGAAAGCGCGCTCAACTCTTCACTTCCCCAAAAAACCAGCAAACCGTTTTTCCCCATCCACAGGTTGGGGACCACAGTGGGAAACTAATCTCTCGGTTGCAATCTCTCATTCTCACAAAATGGCTGGTCTTAGGTCTAGGTTGGTTACAAATGCAAACGACGCTAGCACTAGCAACAATGATGGAAATCCAGAAACTGTTCCTGCTTCCAACAGTGGTGGTGACACTACTCCTCCTCACACCAATGTCGAAAATCATCCTCTCTTCGGGCGGCATCCTGAAGAAATCAGAGAAAATCCACCCACCATCGCTGATCTTATGAAAGTCCAGGAAGTTCTCGCCAAGAATCAAACTGATATGGATACTACTCAGAAGGAGTTATGTAACTATCTCAAAACTCTCAATGATAAGATGTCAGACAAAACCCAAGGGAAAGGAAAAGACAAGGAAACATCTCCAACTGTTGATCCCGAAGTTATTCCAGTCCTTGACGATGATGAAACCCGCAAAGCTGTAGAACCTGAACCTACCGGTTTCATCACCCGTGAAGACCTGGAACGCTTTATGGAGAATCGTGGAAAAGGCCATGCACCGTCCGTGCATCGTCATCAACCTCCATATCCCGCTGCTACACAAAGAATCCCTCTCCCAAAAGGTTACACTTCTCCAACGTTCGCACTCTACAATGGAACGGGAAATGCTCGAGAGCATGTTTCTCGATTCTTGGAGGCATTATGAGAACATGAACACAACCATATTGTCCGTTTGAAGGAGTTTTCAAAATCCCTGACGGGTCGAGCATATACTTGGTATCACAACATTGCATCAGGGAGCATAGCTAATTGAGGAGAGATGATTAATACTTTATACAGGATATACTTCTTTGTTTCTGAGCAAGTTACTCTTTCCGACTTAGGAAGGATGACTCAGAAGAATAATAAAAATCCGAACGACTATGTGAAGAAGTTCAGGATTCAAGCTTTGGATTTTCATGATCCTAATGTGACTGAGCAACAACTGGTGGACTTGTACATCAACGGAATGATTCCAGTCTATAGAGCCTTGTTGGAAAATCTCCGATTTCAAACCTTTTCGGAACTTCATGAAGCGGCCAAGAGATCAGCAACCACCGCTCCAGCTTTATTAGAAAAAACCAAAACTGTCAAAGTCGAGGAACCAAACGCTCGGAGAAGCACCAACAGGCGTTTAATCAACAAGAAGTACAATGTTGAAACTTCCATGAATGTTGCTGAAGGGGGAAAAAGATAAGCTGAGACACAGCAACACAAGAATACTCCTCCGACATCTCACCCTCCAAAAGCACCAAGGAAGGACAACCAGGCTAGAAATACACAACCTCCAGTTCAGCATCAACAGAACGATGAGGAAGCACCCGACTTTCCTTTTCCCATTGAAGAAGTGATCGAACTGTTGGAAGTTTGGATTCAAGATGGTGCGATCAAATTGCCTCCCGTCAAAAAGGAACCAACTGAGGAACAAATGGAAAATCCACGCTACTGCCATTTACATAGGTATGTCAGTCATCCAACAAGTGATTGCAGAACTTTGAAGCGCATATTCAAAGAAAAGGCCGACTCAGGGGAACTGGGGACTGAAGGAGTGCACAAAAATCCTTTCCCGTTCTGAACATTCGCACTCTCTGAGCAGCCGGTCAAAGAAGCAGTCCAATCCCTAATCGAGCATGTCTGCGAATTGTTGTACTTGTCAAAGGCCCAAAGAGATGACATGTTTGATGCATTAAACCATATTGTGTCAGGAAAACGTCTAACAATTCAAGAGACACTCTCTGAACATCCAGTAACAAACAATGAGATGTACGACTGGGGACTTCTCACCAAGGTCTATCTCAAAGGAAATGAATTCAAGCAAGCACTTGTCGATTTTGGCACTGCTGTTAACATCATCCATTTGAAAACCCTCAGAGATGCTGGCATCACTCCACAAGAAGCAACTCATGCTCCTATCTCAGTCAGAGACCATGAGGGAATCTCCAGCGATGCTTACGGTTACATCATTATCAACATAAGAAATGATTCAACCTGGACAGAAAATAAATTCTTCATAATCAAGGAGAGGATCCAGGATATGACATGATTCTTCGGCGAGCATGGATTCATGATGGAAAGTTGCTGCGATATCTTCATCTTCAGTTGCACAATTCTCCATCGAAGAAATCTCCGACTCGGAAGATGATCAACCTTTCGAGCACTTGGGAAAAGTCGAAGCCTTGATGGAACTCACACAAAAACCTGGGGAGGGCGCCCACGAATTCTTCAGGAGGTTTCGCACTCAGGCAAGTATTATTCCCCATGATCTGTATGTATTGCCAACTTTCAAATATGCTACCCTAGTCCGGGGACTCAGTTCTGCTCAAAACCTAGCTATCACCAAACGCTATGAGTGGTTAGTCTCACCTCAGCAATACTTCATCAAATGGTTAGATGCAGAACCTCTCCAAATCCATCATCTCACTAACACGGTCATTGCTAGGATAATGACTGAGTTTCACAATCAATATCCTAAATATTCTCCCTTGCACGAGTGTCCACATGTGCCACAGAATGGAAAGCTCCACCAACATGGAACCTTACGAGGAATTCCGAATCAGCAGAAGATATTCAAGGCACGGGAAACCAAACCGAACAAATTTCATGAAGGAGATTTGGTTCTTAAGGCAACCAGACGCAATTTGCACTTCACAAAGAGTTCTAACTGGGAAGGACCTTTTATGATTCCTAAGTCAGTTGCTGGAGGATATTACAAGTTGGCTGACATCAAGGGCAAGACAAGTATACCAGTGATTCATGAAAATTGACTCCAGATTTTCGACGCGTGAAGCATTCAGCATTGGGTGTTTTATGTCCAAGACAAATGCTCAAAACATCTGGCGTTTGCATCTTAGGATTTTCTTTTACCTGTATTTTCAATTTCTCCAAAACGTTTGCAATACTTGCATCTAGTATTTGAAATTCAGCAATTTATCAAAAGTTCCTTTTAAGAAAATCTCTATCAAATCCAAAATCCAAAAGAAAATCCTCAGTCACTCATAAATTCAAAACCAACCAAAAAATCAAAACCAAAGTAAAATCTCATATCTCTCAGAAGTTCAGGAGATTACGGAAAGAAAACTAAAGAAAGCCCTCAAAGTATGATTTCTGTTTCTCAGCATTTTCCAAGACTTGCAAAGACGCTTTCTCCGAGTCCAGCTTTTTGGTCAGCTCAACAATCTATGCCATTTTCTTCATCACGGCATCACTAGTAAAAGGGATGTTATTCACTATTGCATTCTTGATGGTGTTGATCTTCTGAAGAAGCCATTTCAAGTTAAATCCAAGTCTCTCAGAATTATCCAAGTTGTACTCCCAATCAAAGATTACATCTCGAGTGACGGTACTTCTGGGCCTGGTACGAATATCATATATGACACGCAATATGTTTCCTAATTGCATAGTCAAGAAGTAGATGCGTTCAGGATCTCTTGCAACGACAATATGGCCATACATTTCCCGCAACTTCTCATACATGCTAGCATACCCAGTGGGAACGCTGAATCCACCAACAGATACGTGATATGGGAGTAGCGCACCAAATGGAGGCTCACAAAAAATCCCTGCGTTAGGATACTCATGTATCACTATGCGATTCTCAATTACTGGAACATCCTCTATCGTCATTGTAGCATCTTCTTCTGGGACAGTCTTTTCTGTTCTTGGCTCGGTTTCAACAGCAACTGGAGTCTCGGTTTCCTCCACGGCTTCAATAATGATATTCTCATAACCCGGAGGTGCAGATATGGTTATGTCACTGCTTTGGTTCACCACATTGGTCGAATCACCAACATTTTCTCCACTATTCTCAACGTCGGTATTTGGCACCTAATATGAAGATTACATGAGGTTAGAGCACGGAAACCAAAAGCAACCATAAAATTCAGAAATTAATTGAACTAACATCATCTAAGTTTATTATTATGCACCTAAGACATGCAAAAATAGTGTAGAAGTCATGAAACACGTTTTCAAACAAACTCAGCTGAGGAATTTTTACATGGCCGTGCATTCAACGGTGAACTGGGAGCAATTGTTAAGAAATCTAAGATTGAGTCATATACCATTTTTTTCGTATGTATGGTTTCTACAACATATCAAAATATCATGGCAATCGGATAAACGAGTAAGGAGTTCTAGCCAAAACATTGGATTACATGCCAGCTGAAAATTCCTGAAAGTCTCCTGGAAGTTTACTGTTTCGCCTTTTTCAGGCCCTAAACATGCTCAAAACTCAAAAATCTTCTTCGACAAAGCTTGGGAATTTTCTGGAATTGAAGATACATATGCAGATCGCGAAAATCCGACGTCGGATGAAGATTCTACAACATTTTAACTAAAAAACTGAGGTCTGAATTTTCAGGTGACGTATTTCGGCAAAATTTCTCATATATTCATTGGAATTCTCATTCATTCATCAACGAATCAGCAACATTATACTTCTATGAAGATATATACTTACTCGAGGAGTCTCCAAGATATTCGAAGGGTTAGCAAGGCTGGCATTAACATTGGGAGCGCCATTATTTCCATTCGGTTCCAATTCTCGAAGGCTCTCGTTCTCAGCATTATTTGAAGACGAATGAGCAATCTGACCATGTCGTATTTCCACAAAAATCTCCTCCTGGATTTATCAACAATAATCATCATTATTTCATTCAAGGAAATGTCGAAATCACTTACATGAAAGGATACTCACTTGAACCTCTTTATCGCTGCTGGATTCCTGGGTTGTTCGTATAGAGGAAAGACGAAGACCATCAATAATTGATGGAGCAAAATTCTGAAACAAATTAACAACATTATTTTGTGATCCTAATTACGTGGACGAGAAAATCGCAACGATGGAGGAAGTGCTAACAACTCGCCAAAGAAGCAGCTGGAGACTGCGTATTGTTCGCTATCATTCTGTAAATCATCCTGCTCCTGCCTTCTCCACCCTGGGAACTATCTTGCCATTCAGAGAAGTCTACAGGAATCCGAGGTCTCACAGCACGACCAACCTACAATGAATTAATCGAAACAATTAAAGGTGCGATTACCATGCTTTTACCAAAAATCATAAGGAGATATATATTTACCTGTGAAGATTCTGGAGATGTTTTTCTTTTATCACCACTAGAAAGAGGCTTCAACCGTGGGCGATCCGAGAGTATCTCAGCAGAAGGAAACACTCGTGTCGGAGATTTGACATCCATCACAAACTTATACAGGTGTTCGAGTTGTTGATTCCAGAATTCTGCATAACCTGGAGTTACGTAAATATCCCGGTTGGTAAAAGAAGACACATAATCGCTCCCTTCCACATGTGTGTTATCTAAATGAGCCTTCAAATACTCAATCGATGACTTATTCATTCGATGACCTAGAGCACACTGATCGAGACCCATTTGCCGAGCTGCTCTGTCAATATTATACTCTTCCACCTGAAATTCTCTCTGCATCACCGACACTATGTATCCAGGAGTGCATCTCAGCATAAAATATTTCTCTCCTTCACTCAACTCAGTGCCAGACTTTAAAGTGATGATCTCTTTAGTATCATTGAAAGTGACTAATTGCGATAAGAAGGGAGGTATCTTCGTCCAAGGACGAAAATTGAATTCAGACTCAGTGTCTAAAATACTGGTGAGGTGCGTCTTCTTCCGTGGTATTTTTGTGGACCAACGCATAATCCTAGCACTGTTTTTCTCAAAGATGTCATGACGAGCATCAACATTAGGTCCTTGCAAAACTTACGAGGAGTTGGAGCATATTTCTCAAGGTGCTTCCATATTAAAGCTTGGAGAAACATGGTGTTAACATATGTTTCAATCTTCATGAAGTCGTCGGAGACGCTGGAGTCTACAACTAGGGAGTCTAGGTTGGAAAATAACGAACCCAAAAATAGACTACCAATGGGAAGTTTCTCACCTTTAGCCATCTTTATAGCGAAATGAATCACAAATGGCTTCAATAAATGTCCACTATCTTCAAGAATGTCTCTGGACAAACACAAGCATAAGAAAGCAGCAATGGTCAGAGTACTATCGGCAGGTTCTTCAGGAACTCCATCTCTCGGCCACCAGTGTCTCAACTATTCATCATAGCAAGTTTTGGGTGGATCGTTGATTTTGTGCATCGTGGCTTCCAACACGCTAGACATCCCCTTTTCCTCTGCTGAGAGTTCCCAAGGGAAATTACCAGTAACTGGGAGATGCAATAAAGCAACTACATCTTCCAAAGTGACAGTGAATTCTCCCCATCTGCATATGAATGTGTGAGTAGGAATGCACCAACGAGCAAGCAGAGCCACCATACCTGGTATGTCATGATTGATCACTAAATCTCCAGTCGCTTGAATAGCTCGTGTCACTTGTGCACGATCCAGGATAGTTCTTACATGACCATATCCCAACATGTGGCGTGCCCATCCGGAGAAATGCGCAAGGGGTTTTCGAAAAAGTTTGAGTTCCATGTGAGAACCCAAATAGTGCTTCCCACTCAAACAGAATCTAATTATCACCTGAGGAATTACCAACTTGTTTTGAGTAGTGCTTCTGGGACTTATGAGCAACCGAAATGCAGAACCTGAAGGACGCTTTTCGGGTTTGTACTGAAACACAAAAAATTCGTCATCAGCATTTGGGATGTTCTTGGTCTTGTACTCTTTCCTCCTAGAAGTCCTAGAATCATAATTTCTTGAAGATACATCAGCAGAAACCTCCTCTCCGGAAGAATCCTCTCCAGAATCATCATCTCCAGAAGAATCATCATTTCTGGAAGACGCGTCTGTAGAAACATCCTCTCTGGGATTTCCCTCTCTAGAAACATCATCTTCAGAAGCTCTACTACGGGAACCAGTCATCTTTGGAAATTTGTTGCGACATTCATACAAAAATTTCATCAACACAATGGAACTAAAGCAACAGAATAATTATGATGCTCACATCAACGTCTGCAAAATGGTAATCCTCAACTCTTACCTATTTACGATTTCACGAACTTAGTGATAACAACGTAAAACTCTGAAAAATCGCTCGTTTCTTCAAACCTGTAAGGACGAACAAAATTTAAAGTCAAACACCTGACTTTTCATGAAACCATGAATGATTCATATAACCTTCCATATGAACATTCGCTGATTTTTTACGTGTACATACACTTTAAAATCACCAAATTCATGCATACACTACGAGTTAACGAACTCACCAAATATTGTTTGCTTTCAACAATTTTTCGTGAATCAAAGTTTGATTTTCTCTTTAACAAAAACGTGAACAGTCACGCGTTTTAAAAAAAAATCGTGAGTTAATAACTCACGTAAATTATAAATAAAAAAAAAAAAAAAACTTTTTTGCTCATACGAGCATTCGCCTATGAAACGAGGGTTTTTACTATTTTTGTAAAAGTCTACATGTTCCAAATAAAGCTTTGAAAGTTCACACATAAATTTTATCATGAACTACAGGTCTTTTCAAAATTCCTTTAACTCTAAGGATCATTATTTATTACTTTTACTACGAACCTACGTTCTTAAAAATATTTGTGAAAGTTCATGCTTTGAAAACAAATTTAGGTTTTCATGAAACCTCGTAAACAAAATTTTCTTTACTGCAACTGGACTATATTTATCCAATTATATGTGTATCTCTTCCATATAAGGGATTTTTGCTCGTTTCTTAAACTATTGAACGAACGTGCATACATGTTTTCAAAAGTAACAAATTTCATGAAATCTACGCATACATGTGCACATAGAATTTTGTTTTGAACAACTCATGAAAAATACAAAAATACAACAGCAAAAAAAAAATCGTGTACCTTTGTCGGCGCCGGATTTCGCCGGAAATCGGCCGGCGGCGGTCGGTGATGGAAGCACCGGCATACACCAAAAAAACAAAATCTCTGCTCGGACGGGAAGGAGAGGAGATGCTCGGTTAATAAAAACATAAAATAATTTTAGGGCTTTTTCCCTTTTATATCAATTTTATTTTTAAAACCTAATAAAACACGGGTTTCCTTTTTTGGACTCGGGCCCGTAAATCCTAAATCGACCAAAACTGGACTTTTGACCGACCAAATCAGCGATGCTTCATCTCTCCATGCTCACGGAATCACACTTTATCATCCCATCAGGGTCGTCATCTGAACATTTGCTCGTACATGACACCATTGGAGCAAATCGAGGATTCTGATAATACCTTTGTAGACCGAGTTCAACCACTGATCTCGTCGACCGAAAATCACCATTTCATGCTTACTGCAGAACATGACTGTCCCTCACCAAGCATGGGACTTAATGTAGATGGTGGATTTTCAACAAAGAGCAAAACCGTAAAATCATGATACTGCATGTTTTCTTACACGTCTTTCAGGCGTGCGACGACTCATATTTTACGAAGCCACGATGAATATGTCTTTCGAAAAGGCTCCACTAGCTGAGCATTCGATCCCTGGCATTTCGTCGTGCCCTCTATGTAGAATAACATAATTGGTCGGTTCTCCGTAGATTGAGAGCAATAACGCCTTCAGGTTGTCGGTGATACTCACTGTTCCCTGACTACATGAGAGAGACCCTCCTCTACATAGAAGAACGATTGGGCGGTTCTTCGTAATATTGAGAGCAATAACGCCTTCAGGACGTCGGTGACACTCACTGTTCCCTGATTATGTAGAGATATCGTGTATAGACCCAGGCGGTTCTCCGTAAGATTGAGAGCAATAACGTCTTCAAGACTTCGGTAACACTTGCTGTTTCACTGACTATACGCAAGAGATCAAATTCTACTGTGACATTCACCACTGAATTCCTAGAAGATAATCTATCTTATCTCATTACTCTTATTTCATGATCAAAATGGTAATAGATAAATGTATTACTCCGATTTCATGACCGAATCACGACTGATCTCATGAAATGGTAATAGATATTACTCCGATTTCATGGTCGAACCCACGGCTGGTCTCATGAAATGGTAATATCACCACTTATTTTATTACTCTGATTTCATGGTCGAATCCACGATCCCATGGAATGGTAATACCTATTTTATTATTCTGAATTCATGGTCGAATCCACGGCTGATCCTATGAATTGACAATAAAAAACTACTCACTTTTATTACTCAGATTCATGAATCATTCTCCGCTGAATTTCATAAATTAGTAATAAATACTCAACAATCGGGCATCTGGACTAACACTGAGTAAGCCCCATAAAATGGTGTAAGTGTACTCGAAAATGATGCATGAACGAACACCCAAATGCGCGAACGCACATTCAAAATATGGACGAATGAGGAATCCCACATAATAAAGGAGAGAGAGAATAATAATATTAAAATAATGGGGAAGCGCTCATGGGACGGGCCCACCGGCCGGCCGGCCGTGTCCTATACGTGGCCGGTCCTATGCTTCCTCTATTATTTTCCTTATTTTTATTGTTTTCATAAACTCATGAAGACTCCTTCATTCCAGCAACTTTCCTTGTTTGAGCAAAACTCGTGGTTTCTCCATATTTTCGTGGTTTCTCCATATTTGTGCAGTTTCACAAAAATAATAATACCAGGGAAAGGTGTTGCGGGACCGGGAAACATAGCTGTCCGGCCATGCCCTAGCCGTGGTCGGTCCCACACCTTGCAATCCCTAATATTTCATAAATTTTTATTTCTTTCATCTTGTGAAACTCTTCGGTTTTAGCAAAAATTATGGTTTCTCCATATTTTCTCAAATATTGCGCGAACCATGAAAAAGGCCAAAAGTCATGGTCACACGACTGACTAGGCTACTCACGAAAAATATATTAAAATATTATTATTTTAATATTCACAAAATATTGATCAAATGAGCATACTTGCTCATTCGAGCAAAATCGAGGATTTCAATCAAAGATCGAACTCTTCTGAAAATCCGAAATATTGCTCAAACGCACATCAGAAAATGCTAAAACTCTCAGAACTGAGACACGGGCATTATGGAAACACGGAAATGATCCCTTGACCGACCAAGGGCGGCTTTAAGGCTTGCAACAAGCCGGTCCCACACGTTTTCACACTTTTTTGACCTAATTTGTGCAATCGCTCATATTGTGTCCAAACTCTTCACAACTAACTCAGAATTTGTGCAAACGCCCACCAGCGGCCCCACGTCCACCAAGGGCCGGTCTCATGCCACCTTGGTCGGTCCCTTATTTTTCTATAATTAGGTTTTCTCACCTAATGCTCAATGGAGCGGTATTTCAATAAATGATGATGAAACCGGCATTTAATCGTCATTCCTTCACCAATCGGTCAACTCAGAACCCTGGTGAACGCTCACTCGAGCAATTGTGCACCACATGGACGTCCACAGTCCCATGAGGTCGGTCCCTCCTTCGCTCATGACCTATTATCAGCAATTCGTCAATCGATGAGCTATTTCTCAAAAATTAGGGTTTCGAGCAAACGCTCAACAAATCACCATTCTGAGTAAGTTCAAACACTAAATAAATCTACGTTAATCCAGTAAACAACACGCGGATTAATTATATAATATTCGGTAATCTACCAATATTTTAATTAATATTTTATTGGGTCACATCACCAATAAATAAATAATTTGTCGAATCGAGCAATACTTGCTCAATTACTCGAATATTGATCCAACTATCAATATTCAGTAATTTATCAGTAATTCGTCGAATTGAGAAATACTTGCTCAATTGCTCGAATATTGATCCAACTATCAGTATTTAGTAATTCGTCAAACTGAGCAATACTTGCTCAATTGCTCGAATATTGATCCAACTCTCAATATTCAGTAATTTGTCGAATTGAGCAATACTTGCTCAATCGCCCAACTATCAATATTCAGTAATTCACAATACTTGCTTAATTGCTCGAGTATTGATCCAATCATCGATATCCAGTAATGCTTCGAGCAATTGCTCAGTTACTCGAATGTTCTAACTCAGCAATTCGTCATTCATGATCAATTCAACAAACCCTAGACTCATTGTCTAATCAGTCAACAACTGACTAATTAAAACACGTCTGCCTCGTAGACTCCACGATTTGTGAGACATCAATCACATCACAAATGGGGGATATCACTTATGGTTTTGGTATGGCGGTCTACGACACGTGGATTCATCAATGACGAGAAATGTGTGTAAGTCTTGCAAACGGTTGAAGGAGTTAGCAAAGTAGTGGGTACACGATCAGTAAAGTCTCCACGTGACATGGAACTGACTTTACCACGATTTCCCACTATTTCACTCAAGAAACCGTCACACTTACAGGGATCAATGTGTTCGCTATTCTAACAATATAAATAAGTCTCTGAATCCACGATTGAAAAGGAAAACATTCGTCTACACAAGAATTTTTCGAGAAATCACTCTCAGAAATTCCATCAGTCGCTCAGAATTTATTCACAGAACTCATTTTCAGCAGTTCTTCAATTTGCAGAAACCTTCAACACATCCACAGTCCTTGATCATCATCGATCCCACATAATTCTCAGCTTCCCTCCTACATATCAACCCATCTCCCTCTTTGCGACCGAATTGACTCTGGAACGGACATTGACTTGGTTTAGGACGGAGTCCTACAGATTGATCTCTCGATTCTAAGCACTCCCTTTGCAGTGCATCTGTGTGAGGTTTAGCAGTTTGCTCGGTCGAGGAGTCTCGACAGCGCGATCGACTCTTTTCTTCCCTAAAAAACCATTAAACCGTTTTCCCCATCCATAGAAGGTTTTCCCAATCATAATTTAGGTTTTGAAGCCTAGCTTATTTTTCACAAGTATTCCCGTCAAATACGGTTTCTAAGATATCTCAGGCTTCTTTAGACTTTGTGCACGTAATCACATGATGCTGAAGATCTGGGGTAATGGCAGATATGATAGCATTTAAGTCGTCGGAATTTTGCTTTGCAGTAAGGATTTCTTATGGACTATATCTACCAGTATCCTTAGGTATAGATACATCGCCTTCTGTATTAACCCGAGGATCATAGCCATTAACAACACATACCCATGTTTGAAAATCACGAGCTTGAAGAAAAGCACGCATGACGATTTCCCACCATAAGTAGTGATAGGTGTTGTAAAACACCTAATTTTATATCAATGGTTATGCTTTCTTTGCTATTCTTCTTGTGAAATACGTATCTTATTGTTACTTTTGAGTTCATTAGGTGCAATGGAGTCATTGGAAGCAAAAGAAGGAAGAAAGCACTCTTTTGGAGCATAAGGGAAGAACAGTCAATTCACATGCGAGTGGAAGCTATACCAAGCTAAGGTTATGAGCGAAAGAATGACAAAATTGTCATTTCATGGGCGAACACTATCTGGAGCCCAGTCAGGGTTAAGGGGCAACCTTGTTCATGTTTCAGAAATAAGGGATGCCATTTTGGTGGCCTGTATTAATCTGCAGGGTGTCGATAACAGTTTTGGTTCTTACCCATCCCTGGGGCGTAATTATCCAACCCAGCTTTTCCAACCCTAGAATCGAAAGTCTCTCATTCATTTCGTTTTGAATCTGAAATTGAGAGGAACTACTGCTGTTGTTTTGTCCGAGAGATAGAGAAGAATATCTGAAATTGAGAGACGAAGATAAGCAGAAAGGTGATAATGTTGCTAAGATGGGGTTGGAGTTAAATTGAGTTTTAAAGTGTTGATGATGGTTAGATCTCGTGGTGATTCTGTAGAATTTCTGAAGTAGAATGGATCGAGAGCTGTGTTGGTGACGCTGTCGAAGAATTAATGGGTTTGATGTTGAATCCAAAGAACAGAGAAGAGATAAGGGTTTGAGTTGGTTTGAATTTGGTAGCTGGTTTGATGAGTTCTCGAGTTCAACAGAGACATGGAGAGGAGCTGCTGCTGGTGATTCTTGAGTGGGGGTTAGTTGTTGGCGAAGAATTAAAGCATTGGTGTTGAAATTGAAGATGGGTTATGTTCATTTAAAGGTTCAGAAAGAGTTGCTGGTATAGATTTAGAGCTTTGAGAAGATTACAAGGGTTTTTGAGTCTGATGCCATAAGTTGTGGTTGTGCTTCATTGGCAGGGTTGAGTTAGATTGCAGAGAATGGCTCGACAATTTGGAAGTACAGTGCGAGATGGTTGAGCAGTAATGTGAAAGAACAAGGTGTTAGTAGAGTTTGCAGCTAGATAAACTGCAGAACTGAAGCTGTAGGTGTTGGTAATGTGTGTATGAGAATTGCAGGCATGTTGCAACTGTGATTGGCTAAGCTGCAGTTTGTTACAGGGAATAGAGATTGAAGTTGTATAGAAGTGGTTCCAGTAAAGGATTTTGAGACTGGCGAGTTAGATGGATGTTGGTTGAGTTACAAGGCAGCGAAGATTGGCTGTTCTTGCAAGTGAAGATTAGATGTTATCGCAAATGGAGTTGTTGTTGCAGCTGAACTAAAGACTTGTTGCAATTGAATGAATGCAGGTATTGGTGCTATGTGTTGCAATGACCTGAGAAGGGTATGAGTCTATGATGCAGCTACAGTTAGTGCAGAGAAATGGGTTTGTGCTGATGATGTTCAAGTTGAGTTGTTAACGGAGATCAGAATGAAGCAGGGAAAGAGCTACTAGTAGAGATCAGATGAGCATGAGCTAGTGGTGTCGTGTTATGTTGCAAAGGTTATGGAGCTGTGAATGGAATAGCAGTCATGGGTGTACAAGGAAAGATTGGAGCTGCATTTCAAGTTGCTGGTGGTATTGAATATGAATGATACTGCATGTGGAATTGTTAGTGTTAATGTTGCAGTTATGAACTATATTACAGGTGTATGTGTTGAGAGCTTCATGAAAATGGAGATGCATAATTGCGAGAATTGGCTGGACCTGACTTGCAGGTGGTGGCATCGAATCGCAGTTAGTTTACAAGGAGCAGTGTAGATGAATGTGTAGGAATGAATGCAGTTGGATTTGGCAGTGATGCACAATGATTGTGCAACGCAAGTTGGTTTGCCAAGAAGCAGTGATGCACAATGATTGTGCATCACAAGTTGGTTTTCCAAGAAGCAGTGATGCACAATCATTGTGCATCAGCAAAGCTTTGGCCTGCAAAATGGTTGTGGCTTAACAAGTCAGCTGAGTTAGACTTAACTCAGACCTGACTTAACTCAGACCTGACTCATCTGACTAGAACTGACTCACCTTGACTCGGTTGACCCGACCGATTTGAACCGTTGACCGGTGACCGGGCGGACTTTGCCGGTCACCTGAGCTGTTTTCCGGTGACTTTGCCGGCCAATTTCCGGCGACGATTTTGGACATATTTTCTACATGGGTTTTTCTCACATATGGGCTTGGTGGACATCTTGCTATTGGGTTTTGGGCTTTTGAATACTTGACCTAATTTTGGAAGGGAGAAAAGCTACAAAAAGAAAAGTTTTCTACAACTTTTGTGATCACGTATTATTCTTGGAGCTTTGGAGATAGCTACAACTAGGGTTTGCTTTCGTTTATCTTTCATCTTCTTCAATTGTTTTATGATTATGATTATGATGAACTCCATTATTATGAGTAACTAAACTCAATTATTGGTTATGGGATAAAAGTTGATTTCCAACATGTTATTTGATTCAATGAATTAGTTTTGTCTCAATACTTTATTGTTTATGTTTCATTATTAATAATGTCATATGATTTGAATGCTAGTTTGTTTGAGTCCGGAATCAATTAGAACTTATTGCTCTTAGGGAGTTAAACTTAATTGTGCTTTTACACTTTAGGTTGCTTTCTAGGTAGATTTCACAATAGCATCTTTTAATGTTGTTTGTGATAAAATTGGGAAATAAACGGGATACTCTTGCGATCAAGATATCCTAGGACTTTTAGTAAATGAGAGATTAAAATTCCAATTCTAGTCATTGATGAAAATACATGTTTGTGAATGATACTATCGCATGACCAATATCTTCTCCTTATTGATTATTCAAATTATTTTATTTCTTTTGATTACTTTTATTGCTTTGTTTATTTAGATAAAAAAAATCCCCCCCTTTGGTTACTTAAGAATCTGAAAATTTGATAACAACAAAAGCCTCTCTGTGGGAACAAACTCTTTCTTATCACGTACTATATTTATATCTAGTTGAGTGAGAAAGTGAATTATTTTTGACGCATACGATAGCGATCAAATTTTTGGCGCCGCTGCCGGGGAAGCATACGGCTTATTATTAAGTTTTTAGTTTCTTATCATCATTTCTGCTTTCATATTTTCTTTTTGTTTTCTTGTCTTTTTTCTCACTTGTTTGCGAGAATTGTTTTCAGGTACCTAATCCATGGCTTCTAAAGATTGGAACTATCCAAGGTGCGGGATAGCTACTCGAAAAGGCACAATACTCCAACCAAGTCAAGACACGACGGAAGAACAAGAGTTAGAAGTGGAAGAAGAATTACAACTAGAAGAAGAACAAGAGGTTCCATTTATAGAAGAACCACTAGTTGAAGAAGAAGAAGAAGAAGAAGAAGAAGAAACGGGTGATGCAAATCGTACACTCAAGGACTTGGCTTCTCATAGGCTTGATGCACAACGGTGGTGTATTGAGACAAACTCAACCTTCGAGATCAATCCGGGGTTGATTAGAGAGTTACCGAAGTTTCATGGCATGGCAAATGAAGATCCATACAAGCATCTCATGGATTTCCACAACGTTATCATGGCTATGCTTCCACCGGAGACTAATGCGGATGGAGCAATGTTGAAAGCTTTTCCATTATCTTTGGCGGACAATGCTAAGGAATGGTTGTATTATTTATCATCCGGAAGTGTCACTATATGGAACGGGTTAAAGAAACTTTTTCTAGAGAGGTATTTTACTGCGTCAAAGGCTACTCAAATTTGCAAAGACATTTGTGGGATAAAGCAACACGTAGGAGAATCTTTGTATGAATGTTGGTTGCGATACAAGAGATTGGTGGCAAGCTGTCCACACCACCAATTTAGTGACGTGATGATAATACAATAATTCTACGAAGGTCTCCAAACAAGTGATAGATATCTTCTTGATGCAGCGGGTGATGGTGCACTAGTGAACAAGACGGTGGCCCAAGCTACCGAGTTGATTGAAAGCATGGCTGCGAACTCGCAACAATTCTACACAAGAGGTGAACCAATGGTTAGGCGAGTGCATGAAGTTACGGATTCATCATCACACCGTGATCAAAGGATGGATAACATGGAGCAAATGATGCAAAAGATGGTTGCGGTTATTTTACCTTCATATGGTGAAGAGTTGGAGCAAGCTAGTGCGGTCTTTCCAAATCAACAAAGACGGTACGATCCCTACTCCAAAACTTACAATCCAGGATGGAGAGATCACCCCAACTTTAGCTATGCAAACAAGCAAGGCGCGGTTCAACAACCTACATTCAACCTTTCGGGTGGATTTCAACCACAACAACAATAATTCCAGCCACAACATCAACAATTTCAGCAACCACAACAATCGATGCAAAATCAAGGTTCCGATATCGATGCAAAGCTTCAAACTTTTATGCAAGGCATTTCTACCATGTTTAAGGAAAGTCAACAAGAAACTAAGAGTGCTATAAAGGAGTTGCAGACACAAATGGGCTCCATGGCGGTTGATATAAACAAATTGAAGGCACAAAATAGTGGGAAACTCCCTTCTCAACCTATTAACCCAAAAGAGGGTGTTAATGCTATTACGTTGAGAAGTGGTACACAACTTGTGCAACCCGAAGTTATTGATTCGGGCAAGGTGGAAACACCAAAGGAACCTGTTTTGGAGGAGAAGAGTGATGATTCTCCCCAAACTTCTGAGGTACCTATTCCTAACTCTAAAACTCCGGTTTCTACTTATGTTCCTCCTTTACCTTTTCCTCGCAGATTTGCAAGCTCCAAGAAGGCGGAACTAGAAAAGGAGATTTTAGACGTTTTAAAGAAGATTCATGTGAACATACCACTCATTGATGCGATCAAGCAAGTTCCCAAGTATGCAAAAGTGTTGAAGGACTTGTGTACCAATAAGCGAAGGCTCAAAGATAATGAAGTGCTAAGTATGGGGGAAAATGCTTCGGCAATCTTACAACACAAACTCCCACTGAAATGTAAGGATCCCGGTAGCTTTGACATTCCAGTCACAATTGGTAACACCACATTTAACAAAGCTATGTTGGATTTAGGTGCATCCGTTAATGTTATGCCTGCATCTATGTACAATTCACTTGAGTTAGGTCCTCTTAAAAAGGCTGGAATTGTATTGCAATTAGCCAATCGCTCTAATGTTTACCCAATGGGTATTGTTGAGGATGTTCTTGTGCAGGTTAATCAACTTGTATTTCCAGCTGACTTTTGCGTGTTAGAGATGAATGAAGGGTCACCAGACTCGTCTCTTCCATTGCTACTTGGGCGTCCCTTCATGAAAACGGCGAAAACCATTATTGATGTGGATAAAGGAACGCTAACTATGGAGTTTGATGGAGAAACAATACGTTTCAACATTTTCGAGACGATGAGATATCCTAGTGATGTCCACTCTTGTTTCTCCATTGATGTTATGGATACATTGGCACAACAAGTATTTGAATTGAATGGTGATGATGCTTTGGAAACCGTTTTGACTACATCCATGGATAATGGTGTAGAGTGTGGTAATGAAGTCAAGGAAACCCTTGGTGATCTTAATTCACTACAAGGATGCCCAGAAACTCATAATATCTCTTTTATTTCTTTACCATGCAGTGATGAAAAGCTTGTACCTTCCATTGTTAAATCTCCAAAGTTAGAATTGAAACCTCTTCCCGATCACCTAAAGTACTTATACTTGGGTGACAAGGAAGATTTACCTGTGATTGTTTCTAACAAGCTTAGTGAATTACATGAGCAAAAACTTCTAAGGGTGCTAAGGAAGTACAAGACGGCCATAGGATGGATAATTGCCGATATCAAGGGTATAAGCCCTGCCGTGTGTATGCACAAAATCCGTTTGGAGGACGATGCAAAGCCTACAAGGGAAGCGCAACTTAGTTTGAACCCTCCCATGATTGAAGTTGTGAAAAAGGAGATACTAAATCTTTTGGACGTGGGTGTTATCTACCCCATATCCGATAGAAAGTGGGTGAGCCCGGTACAAGTAGTACCAAAGAAATCAGGTGTGACGGTGGAGAATGATAAGAACGAACTTGTGCCAACTCTTGTGCAAAACGGTTGGAGGGTTTGTATTGATTACAGGAAATTGAATGCCACCACTTGGAAGGATCATTTTCCATTGCCTTTTATTGATCAAATGCTTGAACGTTTAGCTGGACATTCTTATTATTGCTTCCTTGATGGTTATTCAGGTTACAATCAGATTATGATAGCGCCGGAGGATCAAGAGAAAACCATTTTCACTTGTCCTTTCGGTACTTTTGCTTATAGAAGGATGCCTTTTGGCTTGTGCAATGCTCCAGCTACCTTTCAAAGGTGTATGGTAAGTATCTTCTCAGAATATGTTGAAAACATAATCGAAGTGTTTATGGATGACTTTAGTGTCTTTGGTGATTCATTTGACCTTTACTTGCACAACTTGTCATTAATCCTTGAACGATGTGTTGAAACAAATCTTGTATTAAATTGGGAGAAGTGTCATTTCATGGTAACTCATGGCATAGTTTTAGGCCATATAATATCTTCTAAAGGCTTGGAAGTCGATAAATCTAAAATAGACCTTATTCGTGCTTTAACCCCTCCCACTACGGTGAGGGAGATACGCTCTTTTCTTGGTCATGCAGGTTTTTATCGTAGATTTATCAAGGATTTTTCCAAGATAGCATCACCACTTTGCAACTTATTGCAAAAAGATATGGTTTTTAACTTTGATGAAAAGTGTATGGTGGCATTCAATCGTTTGAAAGAACTTTTGATTTCAGCCCCTATCATTAAACCACCGGATTGGAGCAAGCCTTTTGAGCTCATGTGTGATGCAAGTGACTATGCGGTTGGTGCTGTGCTTGGGCAACGTGTGGGGAAGATACCTCATGTTATTTATTATGCTTCTAGAACGTTAAATGAGGACCAACAAAACTACACAACCACTGAAAAAGAGTTGTTAGCCATTGTTTTTGCTTTGGAAAAGTTTCGTTCTTATCTAATTGGTACAAAAGTTGTTGTCTTTTCTGATCATGTAGCGCTTAGGTACTTGATAATGAAGAAAGAGGCGAAACCGAGGCTCATACGATGGATCTTGCTCTTGCAAGAGTTTGATATTGAAATCAAAGACAAGAAAGAAATTGAGAACACCGTTGCGGATCATTTGAGCCGTCTTGTTGTGGAAAAGGAAGCTATCCCATTGCGTGAAAGTTTCCCAGATGAGCAACTATTCTCAATTGCCTTTGAAGAACCACGGTATGCTGACATTGTGAATTACTTGGTGTCTAAACAAATCCCAAAGAACTTGTCTCGTGCTGAGAGGGACAAACTTAAGAGGTTAGGGAACCAATACATATGGTATGATCCATACTTATGGAAACAAGGTAGTGACCAAGTATTACAAAGGTGCGTTCCTGAATCCGAGTTTAATTCTATCTTGTCTTTTTATCACTCATATGCTTGTGGAGGACATTTTGGGAGTAAGAGAACCGCTCACAAGGTACTTGAAAGCGGTTTCTATTGGCCAACCTTGTTTAAAGATGCATATATATTTTTTACAACTTGTGATAGGTGCCAAAGAACAGGCAATCTAGGTGCCCGAAATCAAATGCCACAAACTTTTATTCAATTTATTGAAGTTTTCGGTGTATGGGGTATTTATTTTATGGGTCCTTTTGTCAACTCTCATGTGAATTTTTATATCTTACTTGTTGTGGATTATGTTTCCAAATGGGTGGAAGCTAAGGCCACCCCGACTAATGATTCTAAAGTGGTTTCAGATTTTGTGTAAGCTACTATCTTTGCAAGGTTTGGAATTCCAAGAGCCATAATTAGCGATGGGGGTTCTCACTTCAAAAACAGGATCTTGCAAAGCTTGTTGAAGAAGTACAATGTGTCTCACAAGATTACCACACTTTATCATCCCCAAACAAATGGACAAGCCGAGGTTTCTAACCGGGAGGTGAAATCCATTCTAGAGAAGACGGTGAACCCAACAAGGAAAGATTGGAGCATGCGACTTAATGATGCTTTGTGGGCTTATAAAACCGCATACAAGACACCTATCAGGATGCCTCCCTTTAGGCTTGTGTATGGTAAACCTTGTCATTTACCCGTTGAAATTGAGCATAAGGCGTTTTGGGCTATTAAGCAATGCAATATGGAGATGGATGGGGCTGGAAAGCAAAGGAATTTACAACTCCAAGAGCTAGAGGAGCTCCACAATGATGCATTTGAAAGCTCACGCATTTATAAGGAGAAAACGAAAGCATTTCATGATAACATGATTTCTAGGAAACAATTTTTCATTGGGCAGAAAGTGCTTTTGTTTAATTCTCGCTTGCATTTATTTCCGGGTAAACTAAGGTCACGTTGGATTGGACCTTTTATTATTACTAATGTGTTTTCTCATGGTGCAGTGGAAATTCGTGGCATAGCTACAGGCAAGGAACTTAAAGTTAATGGGCACCGGTTGAAACCATATTATGAGAATTTCACTTCCGAAGTGGTGGAAGGAGCTAACTTTGTGGATGCACTCCCTCTGGAGGAGGCATAGAAAGCAAGGAGATAGTCGGGCTGACGACTTTAAACCAAGCGCTAAATGGGAGGCAACCCATAGGATGAGTATTTCTTGTCTTGTATTTATTTCTTGTTTTTTTAGTTTTCTTTTTTTTTTTTTTTTATTTTTTCTGATTTCTTGTCATTATCATTAGATTTCCCACCTTGACTTTCTTTGGACGATTCAATTTACATTGAGGACAATGTAAAGTTTAAGTGTGGGGGAGTGGTTAAGCATTTGCATTGTAAAATTTTTTTTTTTTTCAACTTTTGTGAAATAGTGAATAAGAAAACTCCAACTTGTGGTTAGTTTAGAGTCACATAGTATACATGTCGCTAAGATTACATCGAGATTCTCATAAGAGTGACTGAACTTAGAGATGACAGAGAACATGATCGGGTTTCTTACTGTATGAGAGTTAAAGTTGGATTTAACCATCCCAGTGGCAAATGAGGTGCAGACTGAATTCGGTATTAGATTTGTGATCCCCTATAGTGGAGACTACCCATGTTATCATCATGAGAGGCACCGACCTTCATTTATAATGTGCTTTTAGAGTGTGTGTCACCGTACGTAAACTCCGGGTAGAATGGTGAGCTACCCAACCTCCCACCAATAGAAGCACTATTTTGATCTCTTGAGTGCTATTTTATCAATCATGAATGGTGACATCGAATTGCTAACTTACATACCACTTGTAATCTTGTTCGCAGTTAGCACCATCCACTTTATCTCTCTCTACCAACAGGTCCATAGAAACACCATCATCATCAACAAGAGGAGCATCACAAATTCGAAGGAAAGTTGAAGACGTTTAAGGTTTACAAGCAACAGTACAGAAATGAGCAGATTTCAGATTAAGTATAGCAACAAGACAAGGAGCAGAATTTTTACAAGTTGAAGACTATTGTACAAGAGTGAATATTATCAAGATGAGATTCAAGAAGTTTATGATATCGAGACATACAAGTTGTGAGAATCGAGCGGTAAAGTACTTACACCATGGCCTTTGTACTTGCATTTTTATTTTTATCTTTATTTTGTATTTGTATTATTTTCTCTTGTTCAAAAAAAAAAAAAAAAAAAAAAAAAAAAAAAAGACAAGAGAAAACTTTTATTAGGTTCATCATTAGTTTTCATAGTTTGTTTATTTTTATTTTTTATTTTATTTATATCAAAAACAAACAAAAAAAAAGGTGAAAAGTGAAAAAAAAAAATAAAATCATTATATCATATTTTGGTTTGTTTAGTTCGTATTTGGTTTTGTATTTATTCAATAAAGCCAATGGAATAAGAAATATCCGTAATGAAGTTTCAAGCAACAAGGAATTAGAGGAAAGAATCATCATTGTCAAGATTCTACGAAGTTCAAGAGTTGTCATCAAGAGTTGAGGACCGAAGACGAAGATGAAGACACCGATTGAAGACCGAAGACGTTTCTATGGATGCTGTGAGAGTGGTGCTAGATGCACATCGAACGGATAACGAGGTAAGTAAGCATATTTCCACCTTCATTAAGTGGTTGATTTCCTTTCTTAGAGATCATCAGAAAAAGGGTTTTCAAAATGAATAAAAGATGTGGGTTTTCAAAACAATTCGGAGGGTTTTTGCCTTCCTACTATTCAACGTGTTGCAGGATTATCTCTTCATTCCTACCTCGACACATGTGTGGCCCATAAAGAGCTGTTTATTATTGAGAGTAACTTCATAAAACCCTTTCTTGTGAGGCAAAGTCGAGGCTTTTGATCACTCCGAATCCGAATTTCTTTCGAGAAGGGATGGTTATTTCTCTCTCAACTTTTAAGGATGAGATTGTGTTCATTTATGTGTCTAACTTCTTATGAATAGTGTGCAAAATCTCTGTGTCTTCTTAGGGCATTGGATGCTATCATTAAAAAGAATTAGTAAGTTGGAAAAGCAGGTTTTGTGGGTATCTCTATTAAACCCTCATGAGAGTTGTATGCATACTCTAGAATAAATTTTGTTTGATTTGCTCGAGGACTAGCAAAGTCTAAGTGTGGGGGAATTTGATATGTGTTGTAAAACACCTAATTTTATATCAATGTTTATGCTTTCTTTGCTATTCTTCTTGTGAAATACGTATCTTATTGTTACTTTTGAGTTCATTAGGTGCAATGGAGTCATTCAAAGCAAAAGAAGGAAGAAAGCACTCTTTTGGAGCATAAGGGAAGAACAGTCAATTCACATGCGAGTGGAAGCTATACCAAGCTAAGGTTATGAGCGAAAGAATGACAAAATTGTCATTTCATGGGCGAACACTATCTGGAGCCCAGTCAGGGTTAAGGGGCAACCTTGTTCATGTTTCAGAAATAAGGGATGCCATTTTGGTGGCCTGTATTAATCTGCAGGGTGTCGATAACAGTTTTGGTTCTTACCCAACCCTGGGGCGTAATTATCCAACCCAGTTTTTCCAACCCTAGAATCGAAAGTCTCTCATTCATTTCGTTTTGAATCTGAAATTGAGAGGAACTGTTGTTGTTGTTTTGTCCGAGAGATAGAGAAGAATATCGGAAATTAAGAGACGAAGATAAGCATAAAGGTGATAATGTTGCTAAGATGGGGTTGGAGTTAAATTGAGTTTTAAAGTGTTGATGATGGTTAGATCTCGTGGTGATTATGTAGAATTTCTGAAGTATAATGGATCGAGATCTGTGTTGGTGACGCTGTCGAAAAATTAATGGGTTTGATTTAGAATACAAAGAACAGAGAAGAGATAAGGGTTTGAGTTGGTTTGAATTTGGTAGTTGGTTTGATGAGTTCTCGAGTTCAACAGAGACATAGAGAGGAGTTGCTGCTGGTGATTCTTGAGTGGGGGTTAGTTGTTGGTGCAGAATTAAAGCATTGGTGTTGAAATTGAAGATGGGTTATGTTCATTTAAAGGTTCAGAAAGAGTTGCTGGTAAAGATTTAGAGCATTGGGAAGATTACAAGGGTTTTTGAGTCTGATTCCATAAGTTGTGGTTGTGCTTCATTGGCAGGGTTGAGTTAGATTGCATAGAATGGCTCGACAATTTGGAAGTGCAGTGCGAGATGGTTGAGCAGTAATGTGAAAGAACAAGGTGTTAGTGGAGTTTGCAGCTAGATAAACTGCAGAACTGAAGCTGTAGGTGTTGGTAATGTGTGTATGAGAATTGCAGGCATGTTGCAACTGTAATTGGCTAAGCTGCAGTTTGTTACAGGGAATAGAGATTGAAGTTGTATAGAAGTGGTTCCAGTAAAGGCTTTTGAGACTTGCGAGTTAGATGGATGTTGGTTGAGTTACAAGGAAGCGAAGATTGGATGTTCTTGCAAGTGAAGATTGGATGTTCTCGCAAATGGAGTTGTTGTTGCAGCTGAACTGAAGACTTGTTGCAATTGAATGAATGCAGGTATTGGTGCTATGTGTTGCAATGACCTGAGAAGGATATGAGTCTATGATGCAGCTACAATTAGTGCAGAGAAATGGGTTTGTGCTGATGATGTTCAAGTTGAGATGTTAATGGAGATCAGAATGAAGCAGGGAAAGAGCTACAAGTAGAGATCAGATGAGCATGAGCTAGTGGTGCCGTGTTATGTTGCAAAGGTTATGGAGTTGTGAATGGAATATCAGTCATGGGTGTACAAGGAAAGATTGGAGTTGCAGTTCAAGTTGCTGGTGGTATTGAATATGAATGATACTGCAGGTGGAGTTGTTGGTGTTAATGTTGCAGTTATGAACTATATTACAGGTGTATGTGTTGAGAGCTTCATGAAAATGGAGATGCATAATTGCAAGAATTGGCTGGACCTGACTTGCAGGTGGTGGCATCGAATCGCAGGTAGTTTACAGGGAGCAGTGTAGATAAATATGTAGGAATGAATGCAGCTGGATTTGGCAGTGATGCACAATGATTGTGCATCACAAGTTGGTTTGCCAAGAAGCAGTGATACACAATCATTGTGCATCAGCAAAGCTTTGGCCTGCAAAATGGTTGTGGCTTAACAAGTCAGCTGAGTTAGACTTAACTCAGACCTGACTCATCTGACTAGAACTGACTCACCTTGACTCGGTTGACCCGACCGATTTGACCCGTTGACCGGTGACCGGGCGGACTTTGCCGGTCACCTGAGCTGTTTTCCGGCGACGATTTTGGACATATTTTCTACATGGATTTTTCTCACATATGGGCTTGGTGGACATCTTGCTATTGGACTTTGGGCTTTTGAAGACTTGACCTAATTTTGGAAGGGAGAAAAGCTACAAAAAGAAAAGTTTTCTACAACTTTTGTGATCACGTATTATTCTTGGAGCTTTGGAGATAGCTACAACTAGGGTTTGCTTTCGTTTATCTTTCATCTTCTTCAATTATTTTATGATTATGGTTATGATGAACTCCATTATTATGAGTAACTAAACTCAATTATTGGTTATGGGATAAAAGTTGATTTCTAACATGTTATTTGATTAAATGAATTAGTTTTGTCTCAATACTTTATTGTTTATGTTTCATTATTAATAATGTCATATGATTTGAATGCTAGTTTGTTTGAGTCCGGAATCAATTAGATTAGTCTTCATCTCTATTGCTAGATTAGGGTTTTCAATACGAAATAGTTCTTTATCCCTGATTCTAAGTAGCATAGTGTGAGTAGTGCTTGTAGTGATATATCCCACTAATCACATATGAATCATAACCTTTGTTAAAACGAATTAGTGCTTTTACACGTTTGTTTGCATTGATTAGTCTTATTTCATAGAACTTATTGCTCTTAGGGAGTTAAACTTAATTGTGCTTTTACACTTTAGGTTGCTTTCTGGGTAGATTTCACAATAACTTCTTTTAATGTTGTTTGTGATAAAATCGGGAAATTAACGGGATACTCTTGCGATCAAGATATCCTAGGACTTTTAGTAAATGAGAGATTAAAATTCCAATTCTAGTCATTGATGAAAATACATGTTTGTGAATGATACTATCCCATGACCAATATCTTCTCCTTATTGATTATTCAAATTAATTTATTGCTTTTGATTACTTTTATTGCTTTGTTTATTTAGATAAAAAAAAAACCCCCTCCCCCCTTTGGTTACTTAAGAATCTGAAAATTTGATAACAACAAAAGCCTCTCTGTGGGAACGAACTCTTTCTTATCACGTACTATATTTATATCTAGTTGAGTGAGAAAGTGAATTATATTTGCACGGCTGACAACCGGTCAAGTAGTTTGAGCCATCGAAGACTGGTGGTACCTTTATGAAGATAGAGTTTTTGTCCATAGAGTCATATCGCTACAAACACAAACTTATAAGGTCTTAAAACGTGTTTGCCTGCTCTGATACCAATTGAAAAAGTGGGGGTCTAACAACCTCACCCAATAATTCGCTTAGCAATCTGTATGGATTAACTCCAATATACTTTCAAGAGAATAAACTAGACAGTCAGACTCAATCTTAAGAAAAGTATATCAAGGAGTTATATCTCAATTTCTCGATTCAATACTTACTCAAGAAAATAGAAATTTGCGAGTCTAATTGAACACAAGAAGTTTTGGTAACGAGGAAACCGAAAAGGCAGAAAAACCCCGGGACCTAGTCCAGATTGAACACACACTGTATTAAGCCGCTACAGACACTAGCCTACTACAATCTAACTTAGGTCTGGACTGTAATTGAACCCCAATCAATCTCATACTGATCCAAGGTACAGTTGCGCTCCTTAGGTCTCTGATCCCATCAGGATACTACACACTTGATTCCCTTAGCTGATCTCACCCACAACTAAGAGTTGCTACGACACAAAGTCGAAGACGTTAATAAACAAATATGTATCACACAGAAAAGTCTACAAGAATAGATAAATCTACCTCCCACAGAAATATTGTTAGAGCATAGCTCGGTCGACCTCTCATGCGTTGCTATCTCAAGCATGTTTGTCAATGTTAGTGATCAAAACTATGAGTCTTGATTTCTAGGCTACATAGCTAAGTCTCGGACTAGGATAGAAAAGTGTAGTTGAGCTCAAGGACTTCATGGTGATTCATCATACAACGACGAAGATCTACTCAAGGAACCGTGGAACTTCATCAACAAAAAGGTATGTGGAGACTTGAACTTATCTATCACTCAAAAGTCTATCTCCTACTTCTTATGAGACAAAAGTCGTATGCTATATAGACTGGATCATACACAATTGATATTTCGAGCTGAGTATATCTCGCCTATCTATATCTCGAAATCATGTGTTGGTAAAGCGTTTCGCTTTGATGGGGTTTATCTTCACCTAATAACGAAAGTCATATTGTTTTAATCACTTTGAAAATTGCTTTGACGAGAAATAGTTTAACAACTATATAACGTCCTCTTAGAATGTTTTAATGGTTGGAATGAGAGTTTAGGTCAACATAACCAATGATGGATATAAGCATTGTGTGGTAACACATATGTGCATAAGTCATATTCCTTAATCCGAAGTTTGCGAACTTTGTTGATTGAGAGAAACGGGAGGAATTGGCTTTGCCAAGTCCGCGAACTGACGGAAGTTCTCTTGCCGAGAATTTCTGCTGGGATTTTCTAAAAACTCGTTTGCGTGTTTAGTCCGCGAACCTAGTCCGCGAACTGGCGGAAGTCTCCTTGCCGAGATTTTCTACTGAGTTTGGAAAACTCTGTTGGTTGCCTTAAGTCCGCGAACTTGTTTGTGTACTTGAGTGGGTTATGATCTAAAGATGTGCTCTGAACATGAAACTTAAATTACTAAGAAATGCAGTATGCAAATCGTGGCTATAAAGTTCATGAGCCATTTCAATCGAATCGAATCATCTTTGTTTCAATTGTGTCTTGTGTAGTTACATAAGATATCATAGCAATTGAACAACTCTCTAACTAGTTCATTTGAGTCAATTGAACTAGCTATGGTGAAGAAGAACAAGGTTAATATGAAATGCTCATATGGATAACCTTTTGGGTTACTATGTTGAACCAACATACACGTACACGTTTGGGCACGGTTTTCACAAACCCAGTAAACGTATATCTCAAGTGTGTGTGACAAGCTAAGTTTTCGATCTAACAGTTGAGAAATATTAGCTTGAATCTAAATCAGGTTTTCATCTAACGGTGAATAGTGATTGCTTTGTACCTAAGGGAAAACCCTGATTTGAATGCTATATATAGGAGATATCTAGCATTGGGAAAAACTAATCCCCACACGTCTGTGTGATACTATTGCGCTCTCTAGAGTCTATTCCTCTCTAAAACCAGGTTAACGACTTAAAGACTTCATTGGGATTGTGAAGCCAGACCGATACTACTTTTATCGTAGTTGTGTGATCTGATCTTGCATCTTCTATCGTACGAGTACAATCTTTGATTGACTTGAGAACCTGAGAGTTCTCCGATAGGAAAGATAAAGAAGTCACAAACATCTTCGTCTCACTGTTTGTGATTCCTCGACGTCCTCTTGTTTATACAAGTAAGACTGTTGAGAGGTGATTGATTAATCTAGGTTGTTCTTCGGGAATATAAGACCAGATTATCAATTGGTTCCTGTTCACCTTGATTTAATATCATAAGACGGAACAAAAACCTAGGGTTTTTCTGTGGGAGAAAGATTTATCCTTTGATAGACTTTTCTGTGTGAGACAAATTTGTTTATTATCAAGTCTGTGATTTTGGGTTGCAGCAAATCTTGGTTGTGGGTGAGATCATCTAAGGGAATCAAGTGCGTAGTATCCTGCTGGGATCAGAGGCGTAGGAGTATAACTGTACCTTGAATTAGTGGGAGACTGATTGGGGTTCAACTATAGTCCAGTTCGAAGTTAGCTTGGAGTAGGCTAGTGTTTGTAGCGGCTTAATACAGTGTGTATTCAATCTGGACTAGGTCCCGGGGTTTTTCTGCATTTTCAGTTTCCTCGTTAACAAAATTCTGGTGTCTGTATTATTTCTATTTCCGCATTATATTTGTTATATAATTTAAATAATACAGGTTGTGCGTTTGTGATCATCAATTGGAAATCCGACGTTTGGTTGTTGATTGATATTGATTGATCCTTGGACATTGGTCTTTGGTACCGTCCAAGTATTCCTTGTGTTTGATTAGGACTCTTTGATTTCTATTAGCTTGATTAATATCAAAAACAAGAGAGAGATATTAACTCCTAAGATACTTTTATCTAGATTGAGTCTGACTATCTAGTTGATTCTGTAGCAAAGTATTTCGGAGTTAGTCCATACAGATTGCTGAGCGAAATATTGGGTGGTGTTGTTAGACCCCCCGCTTTTTCAAATACCTACAATTTTTATTCCGTCTTTTGATAAATCAAGGTGAACATGAACCAATCGATAACCCGGACTTATATTCCCGATTCCCGGAGAACAACTTATAATTATCAATCACCTCACAGTAATCTTAATCGACTAGCGAAACAAGATAATGTGGAATCACAAACGATGAGACGAAGATGTTTGTGACTACTTTTATATCTAGCCCATCGGAGAAATTATTCTCGAGCCAATTTTAGAATTGTACTCAATACGATATAAACATCAAAATCAGATCACGCAATTACAGAGAAAATAGTTGGGTCAGGCTTCACAATCCCAATGAAGTCTTCAAGTCCTTAACCTACAGGGTCTCGATAGAAACCTAAGGTTAAAGGAGAATCTACTCTAGCTTATACAACTAGTATCACACAGGAGGTGTGGGGATTAGGTTTCCCAGTTGATAGAGTTCTCTTTTATATAGTCTTCAAATCAGGGTTTGCAATCAATGCTATCTTGGTAACAAAGCATTCAATATTCATTGTTAGATGAAAACCTGATTAGATTCAAGCTAATATCTTTCAACCGTTAGATCGAATCTTATCTTGTTATACACAAATCAGGGTTTGTGTAACCGTACCTAAATGTGTACACCTAGTTGGTTCAATAGTAGTTAACCAAATGGTTAGCTATATGAGCACTTTCATATCAACCATATTCATCTTCACTATAACTAGTTCAAATGACTCAAAAGAACTAGTTAGAGAGTTGTTCAATTGCTTAGATCTTATAGAAGTATACAAGACACATCGAAGCAAAATCGGTTTTGATTCACTCGAAATGATTCATGAATATTATAGCCACGGTTTGCAAATTGCATTCCTTAATATATATATATATATATGTTTTAGTTCATGAAAAAACCAATTTTAGAAAGTAACACACTTAAATATGCGTACGGGTATGCGTGCTTAAGTAACCGGATTTGAGTTTGTTTTGGTTTTCAAACTCATCCGAAATTCACGGACGTGAACTTTTCGCTAGTATGCGTACGGGTACGCATACTTAGGTAACCGGATTGAGTTGGTTTTGATTTCCAAACTCAGCAGAAATTACGATCGTGAACTTCCGCCAGTATGTGTATGTGCATACTTACCCAGTCTCCATCAACCATTTAGTACACACACAAGTATGCATACATTTGGTTCCCGGTTTTGTACTTATACACTAATGTGCGAAGACACTATATGCTTATATCCAAAGATGGTTACATATTCTAAACTCTCATTTCAATCATTGAAACATTCTTAGAGGATGTTATATAGCGGTTATTCACACACTATTTTTCATCAAAGCGATTTTCAAAAGATTGAAACAATCAACATGACTTTCGTCACTTGTAAAGATGAACTTGGCCAAAGCGAAAGCTTACCAACATATATTTCGAGAAATAGATAAACGAGATAAACTCCGCTCGAAATAACAAATGTGTATAATCGAAGTCTATATAGCAATACGACTTTTGTCTCAAGATAGGAGATAGAGTAGGTAGACTTTTGAGTGATAGATAAATTCAAGGATCCACATACCTTTTAGTTGATGAAGTTCCACCAGTTCCTTTAGTAGTTCTTCGTCTTTGTATGATGAATGTCGTTGAGTTTAGCGCTCAACTACACTTTCCATCCTAGTCTGAGACTTAGCTATAGGTAGACTAGAAATCAAGACTTATAGTTTTGGAAACTAAACTTGACAAACAAGCCTGAGATAGAAACGCTTGAGAGTTCGACCGAGCAGTGCTCTAACAGTAATAGCACAAAATAAACATCAAACTAAATCACATAATACCATAGTGAATCGATTTTTCCTTCAACTTCAATCAGCCCACTCCACCAAAAAACACCTAGGACATTCCCAGAAATGCCTTCCATATGTGTCTTGTTCATAAGAAGTCCGCAAATGCATAAACGTCTTGCAACCATGCTTTGAGCATCCACTGAATCTCTGTGGACAATGTTCGTATTCGTGATCTCCATATCCACAATGGTTACAGTGTAATAACTCTTTCTTCAATTTGGATTTAAGTTTGAAGTTTTTGTAGAGTGTTGCAATCTTTTCTTCTTATTCTTTTTTAACCTTCATAGCATCATCTAGCATATGTGGTTCCTCTAGACAGTTGGGATCTTGACCTTGAAAATACCTGAGCTTTTCCGGTTGTCATTAAATCACCATTCTGATGCATGAACAACTTTCCCGGGGACACTTTGAATACATCCAAGGGAATTGCATAAGACTGTGGTTATCCATGAAACATAACGGACAAACCTCTTTTGCTTCGACACATAATATTTGGTTCGTTTTGCCTTTAGAAAACATGGTGGATGTTGAGAAAGAAATATGTTTGTTTGGTTGAGAATAAAACCTAGTGTTGTATTTATAACAAAAAAACAGGTGTTGGTAATTGAAACGGGCGGTTTTACTACAAACGCCAAATCCTATGGTAATTCAAACGGGCGTTTAAAGGAAAGCAGCGCGGTTTTACCACAAACGCCAACGGCTAAATTCCAACGGCTCGATTTTCTTTCTCGACCTATAAATTCCATTCTTCCCGTCCACAAAATCACAGCTTCTTATTCTTCTTTCTAATCTCCCTCACTCTGCAGAAATGTCTGTTAGAAATCGTGGTCCCAAGTTTACTGAAGAAGATGGGCTCTTAAGACGGTTCTTTTTGGCAGAATGTTTTTTTAATGTTCGTCTCACTGACGGGAAACCTAGGAAACCGAGATGCTCGTCGATTGCGTGCTCGTTTACAATCTATTAGGCTTGCAGTCCATCCATTTATTGCTCTGGTAATGGAAATTGATCGAGAAAATTTCATCGGTGTAACTGAAGAAGAAGTGATCCAAACATCTCTTGATAATTGGGAGGAAGCTCACGGTAAACCTTTTCGTTACAAAGCGTGTTTTAGAATTCTAAAAGATGGTCCATCTCAAGCACATATGTACTGCACTCGGATGCCTCTTTCGGTATTTACAATGGAAGAAGATGTTACTCTTGTTCGATCTTGGTTACATCGTATGATGAGACTAATGAACAGTGACTATTTCTGGGAAAGAGGATTGGTACATTTTGTAGCATCGCGGAACGAAACCATAAGAAACAGTAAGAGCCTAGAAATAAGAATTGCATTCATCGCTAAGGAAGTTAAACATTATACGAAATTTTTGTGGATGGTTCACCAATAGCAATTTTGGATTATCCAACGAAGAACTGGTGAGTATCTTACCTCTGTCCTTATGGATTCAACTGCATCATAAATATCTGAACTTGTTGTTTATCTTTTTTACAGAAAACCATCGCTCAGACCAAGTTTACTGAAGAAAGCGGAAGAGAGTTTAAGCATTTTGAATGCTATGAATTCTACAGAGAGAATGTCGTTGGATTTGATGTAGTCTGATGTTTTTGTTGTGGTTTATTAAAATGTAGTTTGATATTATTTGCAAGTTCAAATTGTAATAAATTTCACTTAATCTGAAGTGGAAATCTATTTTAAAATCTAAATATTTTCATTCATTGATATTACTGCCAATTCTTTTACAAGATATAAACTTAGACAATAATAAAAAACACTAAATAACTTCAATAAAAATCAAGTACAAGTTTTGGCCTCCTGTTTATCTTCATTTGACGTATCTTCTATTCAACGCGTTCTTTGACAGTTTCGCCTTTGTTTTTGAATTTTTTGTTGTTAGCTTTCAAAACTGGACCTCTTCTTTGCCTTTTAGCGGAACATTTTCTTGGAGCAACTTCAAAAACTTTCACTTCCCTCTTACAATTTTCAATCTTTTTAAAACTCCTACATATCTTAGAAACGACAGCTTCAAGTTTTGCATCGCAAAAAAGTGTGATCGCCTTTTCAGCCATTTCACCAACAATAAATTAAAAAATTGAAATAGATTTTAGAAGAGAAAATTCAAGAGAAGTGAGTTTTGGTGTGACTGAATTGTTTGAAGATGATGGTAATTTATAGAGGTAAAAAGTGAATTTTGAAATTTAAAAAAATTACCGGTTGGCATTTTTGCTACAAACGCCAGCGTTCTATGTTCGAGCGCAGCGTTAATGATTTGAATGCCATCGCTTGTGCTTCCGACGTTGGCGGTTTTTCTGCCAACGCCAGCGTGTGTCTCAAGTTCGGGCGCTTGATGATCAACCGCCCAATGCCTTACCATAGTGGAAAAACTTATTTGGCCATCCACCTGGATCAACAAAAAATTTCATTTGAACATTACTATAGGAATTGCCCTCATCTCCCTTCAGCACCTCTCACAATCACAACCATCACCTCCATCATAACCCCCACAATTACCACCTCTTTCTCCTTCTTTCTTTTTATTTCTTCTTCTTCTTCTTCGATTACCCTCTTTCTCAGTTTCGACCTACACCGCCCTCACCCGCAACACCAACATCACCTACTACATGATCAAATCTCTACTTTATTTTAGATTTATGTGTTCCTCATTGGGACAAATTTTGTATATTGACACAAATTTTCGTTTCTTCCCGGGAGTTGGTCGACTGGTTAGGTATGGTCCATTTTGTCATTGTCAATTGATCAATATTTTCCACATCAACCTCTCCAAACTCAACAACCAAGACAAGAACTTACATATAGTAGACTCATGTGATTCATAAAGTGAATTCATTCTTCTTTCTTATCAGCTCAATTCTTCAAAAAAAAAAAAAAAAAACACTGTATTATCTCATTAGTGAATTCAACCTACACTGCCATCACCTGCAACACCGCCATCACTTGCTACACCATCAGATCTCTACTTTACTTTAAATTCATGTGTTTTAGGATAAACCCATTTCATACTTTTTTGATAAATTTGCATTCTTTTTTTGGAACTGTTATAGTTTGGAGCTGATTTACTGTGTAATTTACTTTCAACAAAAGTCTAATTTGCTTAAAGAAATTTTGGGTTTTCAATTTTGGGGTTTTCCGTTCAATGACGGTATCACATTTTTTCTGGGGGAGTACTAATATTTAGGGTAATGGGTGTTTCTTATATGTTGGTTCTGATTATCGGATCATGAAAGTGATGTGATTCAAGTGAAGATTAATGAAATTGTTGTTTTTGTGTGTTGTTTCTTTACCATGATTATGAAAACAGGGATAATGATCAAAACCGGTTGATCCGTTTTAAATCGAATTGATTCTTCAACAGTTCGACCATAATTTGAATTTTTGGAACAGTTCAACAGTTCGACCGTTTTAAATCAGACGGTTTGGCGTGAAAACCGATTCGACCGACCGTTGTGCATCCCAAGGTGTAAGCATGCAAACAGATTTTTCATATGAACAATCCAAGAACAAGTTGGTTAAGAACTCAACAATATTTTCCAAAAATTACATTGACATAATCAATTCACCCTAAAATGGTTGAAAAGTTTGCATGGCATCTAAAGCATCAGTTAAGCATTTCCTAGGAAAAAACTTAATCCTTTTGAGAAATATCAAAATTTTGAATCCTTTTTCAAGAACTTTCCATGTAAATAAAGTTAACAATAACATTTAGAGTCGATGCCGCTTTAGTATAGGAGTGACGATACCAGTGACCCGACTTCGAAACTCGTCAGCACCAAATTCTTTATCAGTCGCAAAAAAATAAAAATAGATACCAAGAACAAGTTGGTTAAGAACTCAACAATATTTCCAAAAATTACATTGACATAATCAATTCACCCTAAAATGGTTGAAAAGTTTGCATGGCATCTAAAGCATCAGTTAAGCATTTCCTAGGAAAAAACTTAATCCTTTGTTCTTGGATTTTTCATATGAACAATCCAAGAACAAGTTGGTTAAGAACTCAACAATATTTCCAAAAATTACATTGACATAATCAATTCACCCTAAAATGGTTGAAAAGTTTGCATGGCATCTAAAGCATCAGTTAAGCATTTCCTAAGAAAAAACTTAATCCTTTTGAGAAATATAAAAATTTCGAATCCTTTTCCAAGAACTTTCCATGCAAATAAAGTTAACAATAACATTTAGAGTCGATGCCGCTTTAGTATAGGAGTGACGATACCAGTGACCCGACTTCGAAACTCGTCAGCACCAAATTCTTTATCAATCGCAAAAAAATAAAAATAGATACCAAGAACAATTTGGTTAAGAACTCAACAATATTTCCAAAAATTACATTGACATAATCAATTCATCCTAAAATGGTTGAAAAGTTTGCATGGCATCTAAAGCATCAGTTAAGCATTTCCTGGGAAAAAACTTAATCCTTTGTTCTTGGATTTTTCATATGAACAATCCAAGAACAAGTTGGTTAAGAACTCAACAATATTTCCAAAAATTACATTGACATAATCAATTCACCCTAAAATGGTTGAAAAGTTTGCATGGCATCTAAAGCATCAGTTAAGCATTTCTTAGGAAAAAACTTAATCCTTTTGAGAAATATCAAAATTTTGAATCCTTTTCCAAGAACTTTCCATGCAAATAAAGTTAACAATAACATTTAGAGTCGATGCCGCTTTAGTATAAGAGTGACGATACCAGTGACCCGACTTCGAAACTCGTCAGCACCAAAATCAATCGCAAAAAAATAAAAATAGATACCTAACTTGATCATACTATGTTATTTTGAATGACATTTTGAGGATATATGGCTTACGAAAGAGTAACAATGAAATAATAAGGAGATCTAAATTTGTAAGGTGTGTTTCTCGAATTTAGCTGGTCTTGGACGGAATTGATGACAATATGGGGGCAGGGGGGCAACCATTGTAACCTCTGTAGTTTTTTGTACATGGTGGAAATATTGTTTCCTATGGAAATAACATTAAAAAAATGTTATCCTTTATGTTTCTAAAAATCTTTCACAATTATTATTATCATATAAATTAATTTGTAACACTTCTTACAAAATAATTTTCAAAAATTCTTGCTAATAGGATTAAACCATTTTGAAAAGAATTATTTCTCCTTACCAGGATGCTTTTGTCCCTAGTAGATCAATTCATGACAATATTATTATTGCTCATGAAATGATTCATGCTATTAAGAAAAAAGAGGGTTTTAGTAGTACTATGGATTTGAAGATTGATTTATCTAAGGCATTTGATAGACTTGAATGAAATTTTTTGATAGGGAGTTCTAAAAAGATTCGGTTTTGCTGATGATTTCTGCAATCTTATTTTTCTTTATATTTCCACAACTAGTCTGAACATTTCTCCTTATCTACTAGCTTATCATAATTATGGAATATCTTTCAAGGAGTTTTCTAATTTCTGAATATAACCACATTATCTATGGTGTGAAAGTTGTTAGAAGAGCTCTATCCATAAGTCATTTGTTTTTTGTTGATGATGTTATTATCTTCACCGAAGCTGATATGCAGAATTTTCATGGTATATTGGATATTATAAAGAATTTTGGTATGTACTCTGGTTAACTATTGAATTTTCAGAAATCTTGTGTTTACTTTAGTAAGAACATTAGTCCTGCTGCTTTTAGTGATTTAGCCAAAGCTCTCAATATGAACATAGTTAATGAGTCAGACACTTATCTAGGAGCATGGTATAAATAAACAAAAAGATCCCCATCCTACTGTTCAATCTTTTGAGGCTATGATGAATAATTTGAATAGTTCATCTCTTAATCAATCAGGTAGAACTATAATGGTTAAGTCTGTTTTTAACTCTCTACCCACTCATCATATGTGCTATTTTGATATTCCAAATAATATTATTACGAAACTTGATTCCCTCTAAAGGAACTTTTCGTGGGGTCACAAAGGAAAAACGAGGTATTTGTTTCATTTCTTGGATGAGTCTCTATGTTTCTAAGGATTTGGTTGCCTTGATTTTCAGAAATCTTGAGGTTTTTAATCGATTTCTTATTACTAAGTTAGGTTGGTAAGCATGTAACCAACCTAATGATTTATGTTTTAAAATGTTAAAAGTTAAGTATTCTAAAGATAAAGATTTTCTACACCTTTATAAACTTAGTGATAATTGTTCTTGGATATGCAGGGGAATCTATAAAAGTTTTGGAAATTGTTAAATCTTACTCTTGTTGGTCTGTTATATGTGGTACAAAGGTAAGAATATGGTTAAATAAGTGGATTATTGGGTTACAACAAACCACGTATTGCTACTGATAATGCTAGTTTCTCTTCAGCTTATACTTTTGTTTGTGAACTTTTTTTAAATGATATTGTACAATGGAATGTGAACTTAATTCAAAGGCTACTTCATGTTGATATTGCTAGTAGGAACCATAATATTGGGCATACCAAAATCTTTCAAGGCATACTGAATGAAGACAAAAAAGGTTGTTGAATAGCAAAATCAGATAACCCCTTAACCCAAATTTTTTTTAATGGCAAATCTGCCCTTTACGTATTATTGTTAATAGTCTTGATTAGTGATTAAATATTTTGTTTAGTGATTAAGATAATTTTCAGAATTATAAGAGTTGTTTAGATGAAAAATTTGAGGAAAAAGAAATCAAAGTTTTGGTTTGGTTAAGAAGGAGAGAAAGAGAAGGAGAAAGTGAGAAAATTCTAATTCTTGATTCAATGGAGGATGAGGAGGGTCATCATTCATATAAAAAACCTAGGAAAATACACATCAACTACAACAATGATCCAGAAATGGCTGATTTCTTAGATTATGAGAATGATTTTACACCCACTCAAACTCAAGCTCAAACTCAAACACAAACTCAAGATGATGATTTTTATGAGCCAAATCCTGATGATGAATACATTGATGAGGAACCCAATTCTTCTAATACACAGGTACACTTATATCCTATACTTAATCTCACTTCTATAGCTCTCAATTATCAAAAGTTAGGTTTTTTGAATCATGGTTCGGCGAAACAGGTTGAGGTTCGGCTCACATCTATGAGCCGAATCTACCATTGATGAACGGTTCGTCTTACTGAATCTGTTTACTGCATGCGCCGAACCTATAATTTCCAATTCCAACCCTTTTGCTAGACACTAGTTCGGCTTATATGAAAGTTTCATAGTAAGCCGAACAACATCCTGAATATCCCGGAATAGAATCATTACTAATTCGGCTTACATATCCAAAATCGTATGTGCCGAACATAATTTTTTAATTTCTGGGTTGAAATATTGTTACTGGTTCGGCACATATGGAGAATATCGTATCAGCCGAAACCTCTTATGTTCAAGGTTCGGCACATAATTTGATTATAGTATGAGCCGAACATAAATTTGTAAATTTTTGGGTTAAAATATTTTTCGAGGTTCGGCACATATTGAGGATATCGTATAAGCCGAAACCTCTTATGTCCAAGGTTCGGCACATAATATGATTATCTTCTGAGCCGAACATAAATTTGTAAATTTTTGGGTTAAAATATTGTTCGAGGTTCGGCACATATTGAGGATATCGTACAAGCCGAAACCTCTTATGTCCAAGGTTCGGCACATAATATGATTATCTTCTGAGCCGAACATGCATTTGTTAATTTTTGGGTTAAAATATTGTTTGTGGTTCGGCACATATTGAGGATATCGTACAAGCCGAAACCTCTAAATGTTTATAGTTCGGCACATAATGTGATTATCAAATGCGCCGAACCTTGTTATTATATTCCCTTTCTAGTGTTTAACCTTGTGATATTCTTTGTAGATCGTGCTTGGACCCATGGAAAATCAACCTGATCCAGTAGACATAATTCACGAGGATACCAAGGATCACTTCCAAAATGATTTGGTATGTAAGAACCTTTTGCTTACCTTAATGTTGTCGGAATATTCCAAAGTTTTGCCTACTAATTACTTGTTTTGGAATGAACGTAGATATGGAAAACTACACCAGAAGTTCTGGATTGGCTTGAGGAACACGCGATGAAGATAAATTGTGTACTAGTTAAAGGACAATAAAGCCGATGGGATCGGTTTGAAATGATTTGTGAGCGTAGTGGAACCGGCGCTAGCAAGGTTAAAAAGGGTACTGTATACGTTGGGAAGACCGGGAGAAAGAATAGGACGAAGACGAAGAAAAGAAATTGCCCTTTCAAGATCGTTTTCAACCTCAAGAATAAGTCCATGAACAAAGAAGATCAATATTGGATAATGAATAAAGATATGGATTGTCGTCATAACCACACACGTCCCAAAGACCTTCATGGACATGCGAAAGTAGCGCGACTCAAACCCGACGAGATGCTAGAAGTGGATAAAATGACACGAGCATGTTTGCCACCTTCTAGGATTCTTAGCAAATTGAAGGCGGACAACAACAATAACAAGTCGACTATGCAAACTATCTACAATGCAAGACAAAAGATTAGAATACTCAATTTGCAAGGTAGGATGGTGATGCAACAAGTAATGTGGTTAGGGGTGAAGAATAACTACGCTTGCCAAAAGAAGTTGGATGACTTCGGTCAAGTCACACACCTTTTCCTTGCCCACCCGGAATGCGCCCAATTGGCTATATGCTTCCCACAAGTTATTATATTGGATTGCACGTACAAGACTAATAAATATGAGATGCCGTTGATGAACATTGTGGGGCATACTTCGACAAAGGCACCGTTCACCGTGGCTTTTTGTTTCGTGAAAAACGAGAAGAAAGAGAGTTATGTTTGGGGGTTAGAACAATTGAAGTTAATCTTCCGGGAGGGTGCTCTTCCTAAAGTGTTCGTTTCCGATCAAGATTCATCGTTGATGTATGCTATTAAGAAGGTATTTCCGGATGCATTGAATTTTCTTTGTACGTTTCACATATGGTGCAATGTGAGGAAAAAATGTCAACCGATAATTCAACCACTTAAGTTGAAAGAATTAGAGAATATTGCTAAGCTACCGTTGGAGATACGAGTAAAGAAAAAGAAGGAATTCTTGAAAGCATATGAACATAATGAGATGTTGTGGGCTTCTTTCCAAGGCGAATGGGAAGCTTTGATATGGTCAATCACCGAGGATGTCTATGAAGAAAATTTTAAAATGCTTATTAAGCATTGGAAGACCGCCTACCCCGATGTCATTACTTACTTGGTCAAAGATGTGTTGGAAACATAAAAGGACATTTAACCACGACCCCTCTTCTTAGTGGTAGGCTTTTGTCCGGGTTCCTCGGGTCCTTCTCCTTTGTTGATGATTGCATTCCACTTTTTGTAGAGGTAGGTTTGTTCTTCCACGGTCATTGGTGTTTTGGAATCAATTTTGTCCTTCATTTTTTTCAACATCTCCCTACCCGCGGCATTGGTCCTGACACAAGTATGAAAGTTATAAGACTAATTCGGCGCAAGTATGAATCATGTCTTGAAATTTTTATTAGCTTACACAGAGAGTGGATCGACTCATACCACAAAATAATTATACGCCGATCCTAAATATTCGGCTCAAAACCTATATTGTCGAGTAAGCCGAACCCTGTATTCGGCTCACAACCGATATTGTCGAATAAGCCGAACATATGATTATGAACTCAAACATGTATTCGGTGCAACATGATATCATATAAATAAGCCGATCCTACACACTTGTAAAATTTATGAAATTTTAACAATGATATTCGGCGCAGCCCTAATACTATCGAATAAGCCGAATCTAGACTTATGAATTGAAACATTTATTCGGCGCAAAACTAATACTACCATACAAGCCGATCCTAAGCACATGCAAAAATTCTGAAATTCAAACAACATTTATTCGGCACAAAACTAATACTACCATACAAGCCGATCCTAAGCACATGCAAAATTTCTGAATTTCAAACAACATTTATTCGGCACAAAACTAATACTACCATACAAGCCGATCCTAAGCACATGCAAAATTTCTGAATTTCAAACAACATTTATTCGGTACAAAACTAATACTACCATACAAGCCGATCCTACGCACATGCAAAATGTCTGAAATTCACAAAACATATTCGGCACAAAACTAACACCATCGAATAAGCCGATCCTAAATATAAGTCTCTGTTTTACTAAGTTCGGCTCAAAACAGATTTCAGATATACGCCGAGCCGTTCATATGCACTTTCAGGGTTCAGTTTCAAGAACAGCTCGGCGCACATCTAACATTTGTTTTACGCCGAACCATACCCTGTAACCGCCGCAGAATACATGATTTTGACGAATTAAATCGACCAAAACAATCAAAAACATCAAATATGAGATGGGTTTGTAGAACTAACCTTCTTATTTTCATTTCCGGCGTTGGTTCTTTTTCAATCTCTTCTTCCGATTGATTTTGTGGTTGATTTTGAGTTTGTTCTTCACTCTCTAAATCTTCTTCTTCATGAATAGGTTGTTCAATCGATCGATTTGAACGAGATACTTCCTTACGACGATCCATTATATAGTTTCACAGATCGACAATTAAATTTCCGCGATGAAAAAAAAAGAAAGGGAAGGGTGGAGTTCGGCTGTGGAGAGGAAGAAGAAGAAGGTGAATGAAACTGATTTTAGGTGTAGTTGATTATAGGTTTTGTATTAGAGTTAGGGATAGATTAGTAGTAATTTAATGGATTTAAGGGTATATAGGTAATTAAACCACCCCATAGGGTACCCCTTATAAGGTCACCCAAGTTAGGACTAGTCCTTTGTATGCCCTGAAAGTTTTAGGCATGCCCAAAATTGGTGTTCAAAATTTTAGCCATGTGTATTCCTAGATGAGAGAAGATATACTTTAGTATGGGTATCAGGCAATTAGGGTTGTTTTTCAGTCAAGTGTGCTTACAAACTATTTTTTTGGTCGTTTGGTTTAGCTGATAGGCCGTGTAGGACTATTAGGTGGACATCCAAACCATCACCGATTGGAAAAAGTTACAAAACTCTTATCAACATTTATAATTCTAATAATCATACTAATTATCCTGTTCCCACCAATGTCTGGAAATTACTATAGAAAGTTAAGATCCCATACAGAGTAAAGTTTTTCATTCGGAAATGTTTGAAGTGCATAGTTCCGACTAGAGACAAATAAGACGTAGACATACATTGTACCTTGTGTAATGCTTTAGTTGAATCTGTTGAACACTTAGTTTTGAGTGTCCTACATTTTTGGTTTGGTGTTAGTATAGATTTTTCAACTGTACTCTCTGAACACTCTAACATTTTCAATTGGGTGATAAGTTGGTTTAATACAAGTTTCTCTTTTGTTGGACAATCTTCTCATCAAAAGGATTAGTTTATGTCCTCTCTGATGATTACAACTTGGATGATATGGAAGGATAGATTTTCTATTGTCTTTCAGAATACTAAACATAACAGAATCCATACTATTGAAAGAAAAAAATTGCTAGATAATTAATGTTGTCATGTTATTTCTAGTCAAATTACTCATCAGAATGGTTTACTAGTACTACAATCTAATAATTGGGATCCTCCTGAAAATGCTTGTTGTAAGATAAACTTAGATGCATCATTTAAAAAAGAAACTGATAAAGCAGGCATTGGACTAATAATCCGAGATTTTGTATGTACGTGCTATGGAGCCAAAGAATAGTACTTTGATGGAGGATTGAATGTGGATCATGAAGTGGAGTAACTAGAATGTATGGCATTGAAGGAGGCAATCGACTGGGCTATCTCAAGGGAATATGAGGAAGTTATTTTTGTCGGATAATGAATTTTTTAAAGTTGTCAGTGAAGCATCTCCATGTGTTCATTGGACAAACCATTGTTTTATTTTAGACATCAAATTTTTGTTACAAAGCAAATCACTATGATCTTGCCAATCAGTACTTAGGATTAAGAATGGTTGTGCAGATTGTATTGCCAAAAAAAACAAATATAAGTTATGATAGTTTTGAGTTTCATGATAATTTTCTTCCTGATATAAACTCCTGAATCAACAAGGAAGAACAATGTGTAAGCTATAAACAATCTTAATAAATCCTTTTCTGAATTAAATAAATTATTTTTTGTTATTATTATAATATAAAAGTTACAAATTTTATATCCACATCTGGTCCCCAACTGTTAGAGCACTGCTCGGTCGAACTCGCAGGCGTTTCTATCTCAAGCTTGTTTGTCAAGTTTAGTTGCCAAAATTATAAGTCTCCAGACTTTCAAAGTTCAAGAATCTGAGCTGCTCCCATGCCCAAATAGGAAAATTATGGACACTTAAGACATTATCCACACTTTTTCCGCGAAACGATTATTTTTCCAAATTATCTAGAGAACATAACTAAAATCTTAGAAACCTTATAATTATTACCCATCCTTGCACGACTATATCTTATAGTTGGATTTCTGTCAACTCCTTGCTACAATCAGGCCTCCTGGGTATGAGATTGTTATTACAAACTCTAAGTTCCCAAGAGTCAAAGCTTTCATAGATAATGGGAGTTGCAAAACACGACGCGCAAGGCATAGAACAAGAATTAAAACCTATATAACATCTCACCAAATTTATTAATCCAAAAGCGATCAAGGAGATGTAAAGTGAAAAATCACAGAGGCGTTTATTGAATCATCCAATTACAAAATAGGGAATTACCACCAAAGGAGATATGTCTAAGAAGAATTAGAGCATGTCAGAGGCAGTTGTTTACCTGTACGAACAACGAGAGCTCCGAGCCCTGTTGGATAACCAAATATCTAGACAAGGACAAGCGGATGTGTTAGATCAGCCCAATGAAACTTCCTAAGAGAGCTAGAAACAAGTTTGACTACCTTATAGAATGAGATGGCAACAAAGTCAGCTGGAAATCTAGCTAAATCCGGAGGTTGTGTGGCACATCCCTTGGCAGCATTAATCAAAGACCATCCACTGTCCACTGAATCACACCATTTGAAATAAGGGACAGCTTAAATATACAAGATGTTAGAGTATCACATAAAGATATAAGCAAACAAACCACCTAATGCCAAGAAAGTCTACACGCAACAGTGCAACCTTGACATAAGGTATACACAAAATAGACTTTCAAAGTTCAAGAATCTGAGCTGCTCCCATGCCCAAATAGGAAAAGTATGGACACTTTAAGACATTATCCACACTTTTTCTGAGAAACGATTCTGTTTCCAAATTATCTAGAGAACATAACTAGAATCAACTTATAATTATTAACCAACAGCTACAGCTGGGTTTTTTTTGGGGAAATGGGGGGTAAGGTAAAAATGGATGCATGAGTAGATGCCTCTCTAATAAGGTAGCGAAGTCACTGGATGGAAATAACCACGACATAAGGTCGAAATTCTTTTACATTCTACTTTATCAGGGCAGGAATTAAAAAAGTAAAGAAAGAAAGGGTGTCTACATGACAAAGTTGTATACCTGGAGTATGGTGAGCCTTCCAAAGCTCTTTCTGAATTTTCCTTCATAAGCTTCACCAAGTCTAGGCTAAATTTCATACCAGAAAAATTGCACTCCGAAGGAAAAGCAAATAGATTGTAAGCACTACCTGCCATCAGCAAAACATTGTAAATTTATGGTAAGAGAAGATCCAGTAATAGTTCCTCATTAAAAAATAGTCTACCTGTTATGACATCATAAGACTCGGCTAAAATAAATTGAAAGTAATTAAAATTATCAATAGTAATAATCTGGCACCACAGCTGGTTGCCCTCTTTTCCTCTCATAAGAAGTAATCCCTTTTGCTATGTGTTGTATGGTGTGTATAATCACGATAAAAAAGTTCTTTTTTAGAATTTTTGACAGAGATTTTTATCGTGCCCATATCCCTGTTACTTTACTACACAAAACTAACAATGCTAAATCAAGACAGTTCTCAAAAGAAAAACAAAAGGGAAAATTCTAGCTAATTTATTAAGCTAAATTTAAACGACTAGAATATTGTAGGTAAAATGACATGCCAGATATGGTAAATACTACCAAAATCAGCATATCCAAACCAATCTACCACCTCCAAATACACTAACCTGTATATCAGTCTTGTAGAAACAATTTAAAATGATGAACATTTTAAGAGGTTAAAACTAAAACTAAAACTAAATGTAGACTGATTCAGGGAAGCTTGTCACATTGCACATCCATATACCTAAAGAATTTGCTGTAGGGATATCTTCAAGAATTTCGGTTCTGCTCCTTCTTTGTGCAGAACGCTGAGATAACTTGAGCGAAGATAGATCATTTCTAGGATGACCATTCTGATTCTCAATCTCTTCTACATCCACAGCCAAAGCAGCAGCACCTTTAGAAAGAGCATATCTAAAAGATTTGATAGGCAAACATGACTTGACATTCTCAGTATGGTGATTAGTAGAACTCCCCCGACTTTCAGGGGTTCTATTAGCAAAAGGGGTACATAATACTCAGAATTACTTCATTATTACATAATACCCCAATACCGTTCCTTTCATCCAAAATTAAAGCAGAAACATTTGAAGTCTTTTCTATATTTGATTCATGAAAAGTATCAACGGGATAACAAAAAGGCTTAAAAACAAAAAATATACTGAGAGATACAGTTGTAAAAGTATATGACGTAATTACAAATATAAGATGTAGTATAGTTATTGTAAAGGATACTCTCTAATCCCAAGGACACTGTTGTGATTCTCCATTGTGTACACAAAACAGCTCTCTTTGGTCCAAGGAAATGCCTCACCAACTAGTTTTAACGCGGCCGTTGCTCCTGAAGTGAATATGCACTTGTAGTCCTTAGGGGATGCATTAAAATACTCAAGGACCTGAAATTCATTAAAAAGGAACAAAATAACTAAGTATCTTCATTTAAGTGTTGATTTAAAAAAGAAATTTATCTTTGATTTTGGTTTACCTGTTGACGAGCAGACCTAACCAAGTCAGAAGTGGATGAGCTAGTGTCGCTTTGGCTATCTAACACAAATCAAGGATATGACTATTCCATGAAAAATCAGATAAACTCCATAGATACACAGTATTAATAGAACACAAATCTGAAATTTTAAATTGCATGAAAAATTCTAAATAAAATTGAAAAGAAAATGATTTCTTCAGTATCAATTTGATAAGGATACGAGGATTTCCATAAACATTAGTAGTAAAGTCTTTAAGGATCATTTCCATCTGGGTTTCGGAATACAAAGTTGCTCCAGCATGATCCAAGTAAACAAGTTCTGCAAATAAAAAATATTTCAAAACAAAAACTAATCAAACAGTAGTTCATTTTTTATTACAAAAAAAAAAATTACAAAGGGGAGAAATGAAGATATTAACAATACTGACTTACCTTCCAATCTCTTGAATTCGGAAGACCAAATTTAATCGATGTTTTTGGGAGAATTAGGGTATCCATAATGCTCCCCAAACTCCTTAAGAAATCTTTCCTTGTCGTCGTCCATCTTGTTTTCCATCAAAAATATTTTTTTCTCTCTCACTCTTTATTTCTGCTGTTGCTGCCGACTTGTTGGCGGTACGGCGGACCAGTGGTTGTTAGCATAATTGGACCGGTGGTTCCCAAAAATATAGCTGCTAGTGTAGAGTGTGATTTCGATATATGAGTAGGTGCGGGTGGGCTCATGAGTAGGTGCGGGCGGGCTCATTGATTTCTTGCATTAATATGTGGGCGGGCTCATTGATTTCTTGTCTTAATTATTGCTTAAAAAAATACATTAAGTACGGAGTATTACAGCATTTTCTATGGAACGAATAAACATGAAAAATGGGTTAGTCAAACCTACACTCTTGTTTATTTTGCTCATCCCACTATGGACTTTACAAACATGAGAAATGGATGGTCAGACCAACAAATTTGATGATTTGTACACTACGGGTTAACATGAAACGCGCGTCTCATTTAGAACCTCGCGGATAAAAAAAACTTGTTGTCGCTGGTAGTTGAAGACAATCATGCTGGCTGTGATAACCCGCCAGCGGGTAATGTTAATTCTCCAGCGGTTGATTATCAAACGTCAACTGCTACATCTCAATCCAGCCATCCAATGGCTCTTACTTTTTTCATTATAAATTCAGCTCATTTCAAATTTAAAGTTCACACTTGCTACACCTTTACTTTAAATTTCTCAATTTCATATCATTCCAATTAGAGCTGGCAAACGGGCGGGCCGGGGCTGGCTTGTTACGGGTTACACGGGTTCGGGTTAACACGGGTTAAAACCCGCGGGTCGATATTCTTCACGGGTGATCATTTCTTCAACCCGCACCCGTAACGGGTAAAGCTTGCGGGTTCACGGGTTAACCCGACTTGTTTAATTAAAAATAAAATTATAATTTCATTAAGTTAATTTGTGACAAAACAGAGACCAAAGTCACCAAACCACATAACATAACTTGGGGATAATACTAAAACATAGGATTACATAGAAAAAAAAACACAATTATAAGTTCTCTAGTCTACTGTGAAAAAGAGTAAAGAATCAAACCCTAACCTAGGATTATCGTTTCTAACCTAAAATCAATTCACATCCACCACTTTCATCACCTGCATCTCAATTTCATTCATAAATCTTCTCGTTATCACTACCACTAATCTGCAACATTAATCAACAACAACAAAAACACAAACCCATCTTCATCCCATCATATTACTAATCCAACTCACATACACTTCATCTCAAACTGTCTGCATGTTATCAATTACAGCTGAAATCAAATTTCAAACGGCACATCCACCATTAAAAGAACAAAAATGCTAAAATTACAACAAATGGACCAAAAAGGAATATAGTGGTGATAACTATAATGGAGAGACCTGTAGCTGCAAGAAATTAAGTTGTTGTTGCCATTGGTTGGGATGAAATCAAACGAGGAAGCACCGAAAACCCAAAACGGTTTTGTAAACTCAGCATCGATGGAATAAATCGATACCACCTCGTTTCTGTGCTCAATCTGCATCAGGGAAACAAGACAATAGAGCAATGGAAAATATGCTAACTTATTTGATAATATTCATTACATGAAATAACTCCCTCTCTTTATTCCTATATAATAAACATTGTTTCTAGATCCTGTAAATATAGTCCAGAGTGTCTGCAGGCATGGTTGAGCTATATCAGCTGACATGGACAATACAATTGAGCCAAAGCAAATACTAAATACATACTGCATCGAGGTTGGCCAGGTCGCAGTAAAACCCGATTGGCAGCGGCATGCCACATTAGACTTGACTGGGATTAAAATTCCAATTCATGAAGTATGTTACCCGAATTTGAAAAAAGGCAATAATGTTAGAGTGAGTACTGTACATACCCATTTGTAAAGGTTCCAGAATCCACTTTTCCTGTCTGTAATGAAAAATAGTTCCCCTGCATACAGGAAAAAATATAAACATCCAAGGAATTTGGAACACTAAAATATATATATATATATATATATATATATATATATATATATATATATATATATATATATATATATATATATATATATATTATTTTTTTTTAAATTCCTTCAGTAAGTACCTTTAGAGGACCACTTGGGCTCAGATGGAGACTCTACCAGCATAGGATCACCACCGGCAACACAGATCCTTTGGCTTATATCTCTGCACAGGTGGAAAAATCAAAACGTTCATTTGCAGGAACAAAAGGTAGCTTAAAAACCCACAAACTATGGTAGATTAGAAAGGAGCCACAAATGTGACAGTTTAAACACGAAAGCATACACACCCATCCTTGGAAATGTAACCAACCCAAAGTTGTGCTTTATCCCATGGCATGTTAGGGTGACCCCATTCAATCCAAGCTAGCCGCTCTCCTTTGGAATCCAGACGGGGGAATGCGTAGAAGTCATTTCCACCGACTAACACTTTTGGTTCTGATACAAATCCAAACAAAAGATCCAATAACCAGCCCAGAACTAACATATGGGTCAGGTTAATTATTATATATAAACAAGACATGTGTTTTGTGATAATGTTTACCTTGGTTAGTTTCGCCATTAAAGGTGACGGATACAATTGTCGTGGTGGGATTTATGCTACTGTCACGAGTATCTATCAAAGAAAGGAAAACAAACTTGAGAATAACCATAAGATGAACACCAACGGGTAAAGTAAGAAAAGTGGATTTATCAACAAGTACATATGCTTCCTAGAAACTTACCTTCCCTTACTGTGATATAACTACAGGTCCACCATAATCTGGAGTAATTGGTATGGCAAAGGAATCTGCTCACCAATGGAATGTTAAATATTTGACAGATGAATTATTAAAAAAAGGTGCAGTTTCTAGTACAATTAGACAGGTGTGAAACATGGAAACACCCATAGCTAATATGAAGTTACGACCTTTGAGGTCCAATCTTAAGTGTACCAAGCTGAGTTAATTTGTACATAAAGGCTTGAATTTTCTCCAACTCAAAATACTTTTGTCTATAAGACCCAGAACAAAGAAACACAGTAAAGTACACTATTGACAACTACATAAAAAATGGGAAGAATAAGAAACCAGACCTCCAATTATCTGCTTGTAGAGTCTTTGATCCGCGTAATTCGAGAAAACGACTGTATCACCAGAAACCGTGAAAGCCTTACCTCCATATTCTTGAGCTAATCAACAACAACAAAAACGCAAACCCATCTTCATCCCATCATATTACTAATCCAACTCACATACACTTCATCTCAAACTAGTAACCTAATATCCATATAACAGGTTCTCAGATTAATTCCAAATTGAAACAAATGATTCACCCTTTGCTTAATCTTCAACTTGATTCCATCATATCCCTAAACCGTCAATTTTCTTTTTTTTTTCAACTAAGTTTCAAACCCGTGAACCATGAATTCTCTTTTCTATTAAGAACCCTAATCGATGGAGTTCATCCAATTATTATACGAATCTAAACCTCAATTTAACAAAATCATCTTTCAATTTCATCGTATTCATCACCAATCAAATTTCCAGTTCATGTTGGAACCCTAACTCACTGATTCTTCAATGTGAATTAAATTGAAAATCAATAACTAAAAATTCAACCTTAAAATTAACACCCAATACCCATCATTACTTGATTTCATTCTCAATTTGATATAAAATTTTCAATCCATTCTAGAACCCTAATCCTAATTTTACTGATTCCTCTTTCTTCAATCATCACGAAACCCTAACCAAAATTAACTCCACAGACTCATTAACTCTTTCCTTGATTCACTTATTCATTAAGTTTATTCAAATTTCAGAAGAATCATGAATCACTCACTCACAGTTCGTGCGGTGGAGAAGAAAAATGGAAAGAGAAAAGAAAAACCAGAAAAGAAAGAGAAGAAGAAGAAAAAAGAAAGATATCTCTTCATTTAGTTTTAGGGTTTCTCCTTTTATACCTTAATCGTGTGGATGTGATTAACCCTAGATAATTCGACGGACAGGATTATGTTAAAATTACTAATTAGTTATTGTGGACGGGTTTACGGGTTGTACCCGCAGTTTCACGGGCCGGGACGGGTTAACCCGTTTATTCACAAGCCGGCATTTCTCCAACCCGAACCCGGCTTGTTTAGAAACCAGCCGAGCCGGGTTCGGGTTTTTACGGGCCGGGCACGGGTTAACCCGCGGGTTTCAGCTTGTTTGCCAACTCTAATTCCAATACCATCTTTTCCTTGTTTTTCACGCACAACTACTCATATCATCCCCATCAGGATTTTTCTTCTTCAAATAATCCATTTTTCTAACAAATATGGCATCCCCCTCGCAAGAATCCCGACAAAAATCTCAAGCAAGAGCTACTAGAGTTTGTTGTGTCAAGTATACTTTGGATGAAGACGAATCAAAATTCTGTATTATTTACAGTAGATCATATCAATGGTTTCTCACAAGAAAAGAACATTTTTTATGAAAAAATTATAAAGAGACTTTGTTAAGAATCGGTAACATCAATCACCGTGATGATGACGGGTTGTCTCATCGTTTTCATGCAATTAGCAAAGACGTTAGTAAAAATGTAACTTTGATCATGCAAATGTGGCGCTCAAAAAAAATGTGAAACTGAAACGGATAGGGAACACAGATTTCGGGAAGAGTGGCAAAGATCCCACAAATCTGGGTTTCCAAGACGAATCTTGTTACAACATTCTGAAGGTGCTTAACAAGTTTAATCCATATTTGTTGGAAGGTAATCAAGTGCCTGCAAGATTACCACATGGTCCAATCTCGCAGGATTTTCAAAATGGTGGGCATGTTTCCTCATCGGAAGGAAATGGATCTCCATATGTTGGGTCTCCAGTGATATAATTTTTAATTTATTGTTGTAGTAATAAAGATTCGAACTCTACGACTTGTGAAGATTAAATTTAAAGGTTTAATAAAAGTAATAAAATAGAGAGTTACTGGGACTAGGATTCCACCGCATTCATATCATAGGGATCAATTATTTGTTCTCAACAATTATTGCTCGATAAATAAATAAAACATCGACTCTTGTTTTGCCAAAGTAGATCCTTAAAACATTAGTAATAAATCGTAAGCATGGGACATCAAACATTTAAGCAAGCATGACCCATCTAATAAAATAATAACTAATTAACTCGAATCATAAATCAATTCAAAATAAGTGCAAAAGTCATATAGAAAATAATACAAATTCACCCATGTGTGAAGTTCGGCTTCCTCCGTCGACCCAGTGTTGGGGTTTAGCTTCTCATGATAAAAACACACTCAAAAAGATAATTCATTGCTCAAATGATGTTTTTATTAAAGAAAACTAATATTACAATGAAACTGCAACGTTGTATTGCCGTTACAGAAGTCACCGTTAAAAGAGATGTTTCAAATTCAAAACAAGTGTGCGAAACTGACTGTTACGAGTACTATTTATAAACGACAGTTTTCTGCGACAGTCAGTAGGCGTCAAATGTTCTTCTTTTCTTCTTCTCTGCTTCTGCTATGCAACCTTTTGTTCTTCTCCCCAACTCTCGATGCCCCTCAATAGTATCCTCAACACCTCTTTGTAGATGGTAGATTTTCGACAAAGGCTAAATTCGTAAACTCATAATTATACGAAGATCTGATTCAACAATCAGACGTGAGTATCGAGACACGGGTCTCTCATCGAATTCTCAATGGAGAGTACTTTCTCTCAGAGTACATGTAGATATGTAGTCTCACGACTGGACAACGACATATCTCATGAATACTGAATACTTTAAGTGATTATTTCTATATAGCATCACGAGATGGACGGCTCCTAGACAGCTTGCTCTGCTAGTATAGAGCGATAACGTCATCAGGAACAAACAACAAGTTTACCCTAACTATATAAAGGATATGACCGGCAAGCTCGTATCAGGATAATTAATGCTCCTAGACAGCTTGCTCTGCTAGTATGGATCCACAAAGTTAATTATTCCTAATTACAATCGCTACTATTCCATGGTCGAATCCACGACTGGTCCCATGGAATGACAATAACAATTGTTCTGATTCTATGATCGAATCCACAGCTTGATCTCATAGAATAGCAATAATTATATTATCTCATTACTCCGATTTCATGATCGAATCCACAACTGGTCTCATAAATGGTAATAGATAAACCTTAATTACTCCGATTCTATGATTGAATCTACGATCCCATGGAATGGTAATGCTCACTTTATTATTCTGAATTCGTAGTCGAATCCTCAGCTGATCTTATGAATTAATAATAAACATCTTATTACTCAGTTTTGTGAATTATTCCCCACTGAATTCCACAATTAGTAATAAATAATCAACAACCGGGCGTCTGAGCTACCTCTAAGTAAGCCCCGATTCAAATGGTGAAGGTGTATTCAACGATGATACACTAACAGTAACCGCACGAACGAGTATTTCAAAAATACAACGAAACGATGAACCTATGCAAAATAGAGAAGAAAATAATAAATAATTAAAAATATTGACCAGGGTGCTGGGAGCACGGACACACGACCAACCGACCGTGGCATGGTCAATCCCACGCCAGTTTTATATTTTTAATACATTTTTATTATTTTCCATGATTTGGTGAAAATTCTCTCATTTTATCAAATCTCCTTCGTCTTGAGGAAACTCCTCGGTTTCATGGTACTTCCATAAATCCATAAAAAATAATATAAAATTAAGGAAAGGAGTGTGGGGCGCGACCATTGGCCAACCGGCCATGCCTTGGTCTCAACCGGCCCCACACCCACGGTTCCTTATTATATTATTATTATTTCTCTAATTTCATGAAAAAACTCCTTGATTTCATGGTATTTTTGCACAAATCATCAAATAATAATAAAATAAAATAAATTATAAAAACTTGTGGGACCGGGCCTTGGCCGCCGGGCCATGCCTTAGCCGGTCCCACACGCCCCTTTGTATTATTATTTTATTATTAGTTTTCCTTGAATTCATCAAATTCCTTGATTTCATGGTATTTCTCTCAAATTAGGAAAAATTCCCTCAAATCATCAAAATACCTAAAAATATTAAAAAATTAGGAAAACTCGTGGGACCGAGCCCTAGCCGGCCGGCCATGCCTTCCACGGTCCCGCACGCCCTTGTTTTTTAATATTTTTTGCTTCCTTGAACTCATGAAAACTCCTTCAATTCATGGAAACTCCCTAAATTCATCAAATTTCTCAAAATTCATGAATTTCTCATAAAATCATTATAAAATTAGGGAAACTCGTGGGACCGGGCTCTAGCCGGCCGGCTATGCCTTCCACGGTCCCACACGCCCTTGTTTTATTATTTTAATATTTTTTTGCTTCCTTGAACTCATGAAAACTCCTTCAATTCATGGAAACTCCCAAAATTCATCAAATTTCTCAAAATTCATGATTTTTTCATAAAATCATCAAAATATTATAAAATTAAGGAAAAGGCACCACGAGACCGTGGTCACGACCGGCCGACCATGCCTTGACCACGACGGTCCCACGCCTCCTCATTCCTTATTTTATAATTATTTTTCATCATCTCATGGTGTTTTCCTCAGTTTCGTCGAAACCCTAATTTTGGCATATTTTCTCGAATGGATGCTCAATTCCATACCAGAAAATATCAAAATTCTCAGCACTGAGACACGGACTCCTTGGGGACACGAGCACGCTATCTTTACAGACCAAGATTGGCTCTTTGGATCATGGAAGCCGGTCCCATCAATTTTCACAGTTTTGACCTAATTTGCACAATTGCTCGTATTAGGTCCAAAACTCTCCCAAACACTTTGGATTTTCATGAAGTGATCGTCAGGCAGTCACGGGACAACCCAGGGCCGGGTTCATGACTCCATGGTCGGTCCCTCGCCTCGTCATAATTAATTAGGTTTTCTCACCTAAGGCTCATACGAGCATTTTCGAATAAATGATTAAACCAGCATTTAATCATTCTTTCACCAACAAATCGTTAAATCTTAAGGAGTTCTTGTATTTTCTTACGTGAGCATATGGACACTACATGGTTGATCCACGGTCCCATGTAATCGCTCCCTCCTTCGTCCCATGGTTTAAATTCTGACGAACCATGAATTGATCATCAATTGATCAAATTAGGGTTTCTGAATCCAAGGATCATCATTCCAGATTCTAACCTTAATAATTTTATGACGACCTCATGGTCATTAATTTTATTAATTATGCTCGGTTCAACGACCAGTATTCTAATTAATATTTTTGGTACGCTGCCAATAATCCATCAGACGAGCAACACATGCTCAGACGATCAAATATTCAACAATTCATCACATGAGAAACACTTGCTCAGATGATAAATATTTGTTCAAACCAAGGAATATTGGTTCAACAATCAATATTCAACGATCCACCGAATGAGTAATACTTGCTCAATTCATCGTAAGAACTATACTTCTGTCTCATGACATGTTCAATTCACGAGTTTCAGAACATCATGTACAACTCAACGACTACATGGACTCATCGTCCCATCAAACCATGAAGTCATCAATTGACTAACTACCACGAGACGTCAATCGTGTCACTTGGGGGGATATCACTTAGAGTTTTGGTCTGGCGGTCTTCTGCACGTGTGTTCAAACACACAATGGAATGTGAGCAAGTCGTGCAATCAGTTGAAGGAATTCACGAGGTAGTGGTGGAAAATCGACCAAGTCTCCACACGTTGAGCAATTGGTTTCAAACACGATATCCACTTCCCCACTCCTTGATTCCATCAACTGTCATACTTCATGGAATCATAGTGTCTACAATTCCAGCAATATAAATAAGTCTCTGAATCATGATTGAATCATCATCAGTATCATCAATCTCACGTCAAACTGAAAACACGAGATCATCAACTCATCAATTGAGCAACTACTCTCAATTGAGCAATTTCAATCACTCAGAGCTTATCGTATTCATAATTCATACACCCACAATCTTTGATTACCATTGATTCCACACATTTCTCAGCTTCCCTCATACAGATTAACCCATCCTCTCTTGTGACCGAATTTACTCTGGAATGGTCATTGTCTTGATTTAGGCCGGAGTACTACAGATTGATCTCTCGAATCTAAAGCACCTCCTTGGCAGCGGTGCATCTGTGTGAGGTTTAACATTTCGCTCGGTTCGAGGAGTCTCCTCCGTACGGTCGTCTCCTTAATTCCTTAAAAACCAGCAAATCGTTTTTTCCCATCTACACTCTTTTATACTCGACAGGGTCTTCCAATCTCACTATTCAATGCAAATAATCCTCCCTTTACTCCTCTGCAATATCTCGAGATTTTATTTCCTTCTTTATCTCTTCACGGGCCTGTTGTTGGTTATCTTTCCCTCTTTAACTCCTTCACGCTCGAAACATATTTCCAACACGACAGAGATTACGTCAAACCTTTCTAAAATCATGCCAGCCTTCATTTGAGACGGGAAAGTGAGAAATAATCCCGTGAAACCCTACTTCCCTGTTTTATTCAAACCCAATCATCTAGCCATATGTGGTCGATTCTGAGGACCTTACCAGTCATGTTTAACTCCATCAAGCCTAATCCAACTAAATCCAACGATTAAACCTCCCAAAATTCTCTCAAATTCCAAACTGAACTTTCAGACAGGGAATAAGCCCGAAAATGATATTTTCTCCAAATCCGTGATTCCAGCCAATTATGATCGAAACAAAACATCTTACCACTCATGTTAAACCATAACAGGGTGATTGCAGCTCACTGGGACGATTAAATCTCGCCAAAACTCCCGGAAATTCTTCACAGAAACTCCCGGAAAAACATGTAACTCTGTTGTCTACACCACGGGTTAGCTAGCCAAATTCAATCGAACCAAATACCCTTACCAATCCTTTTAGGACATATCAAGACATCTCACAAAGTTTCAGCCATTGAGTCTCGCAAAAACGCCGTTAAATCTACAACAAAAAATTCTGCCATTTGAGAACTAAATTTTCCCGCCAAAAATCTGCATTTCAAACGAAGAAGGTGAAGTGCCCCTTATCTTGTGGTGGGGTGCCGATAACAGGTGGGTGCTGAGAACAAATTTAGGATGCACATAACCGTGGGTGCCCCTTACCCAAATTGAGAGTCCGAGTAGTAGTTGTCCTCCGGGTGCCTTTAGCAACTTTTCGAGCGAATATTTCCAAAAATGTTTATTTGCAAAAAAATACCTAAAAACAGATTTATTAGTGATAAAATGAGTCCCAGCTAATGTATTTATGGGTGAAAATGTGTTGCACTTTCGTGCTTATCAAATTCCCCCACACTTACATTTTGCTAGTCCTCGAGCAAAACAGAAAATTGACCCGCTACACAGCTGGTCATATAATAAGAGAGAGTTAAACCCGCGATACATTTTTTTAGAGACCCGCTACATAGCTGGTCATAACCCTAACAATCATAATATATTTTTTTATAGACCCGCTACACAGCTGAGCATTCATTTTTTTTTTTATAATTTTTTTTAGACCCGCTATACAGCTGGTCATTGAAAATACCCAACAAAAGACCCGCTACACAGCTGATCATGATTTGCAAGGAAATTCCTGAAACAATAAAGTAAAAAGTTAAACACTCCCCCACACTTAAACATTACATTGTCCTCAATGTAACTGAGTCATCCAATGCAAAAGTTAAGATGAGAAATCCATAAGATGCAAAAAAGTAAAAAAAAAAAAAAAAAAAAAAAAAAAAAAAAAATACACCTACTAGAATGTACAAAAAGGATCCCCATAAAATAATAACCTGAAAACTTGGGGATCGACCCAAAATACAATATTTACAAACGACAACTTCACACTTATATCATGAAAACGAGGAGACGCTGAAACTATCAAAAACCAAGATTTACCCCTAAACCAAGTTTTTACTGCACAAGGAAGTGCGTAAAGAACAAAATATGGGGATTCTATTGAGACTGGGGAATTATCAATCGGCTCATGCACTGTATCATAAATAAGAAAGTCCTCTGGGTATTTAGATGCAAAGTAATCCAACAACACTCTAGAAGCACGCAATTCTAACCCTAAATTAGGCAACTTTTGGAAGTCTATGGGTCTAGAAACAACCTCTAAGTTCGGTGAATTATCTTGTGAGATAGATCATCCATGGAATTAGGCAAATCATCTACACAATCATCCACAAGGTCATCTACAAATTCTGTCTGGAATGGAGAGTCACTACAAGACTGATCATTATCATCATTAAATAATTTTTGGCATTCCAATAATCTCAGTCTTTGTTCCAAACTAGATGGTGTGTGTTTATAATACTTCTCATATATATCTCTAGAGGAGATTCTTCACTTACCTCATGTGGAACAGAAACTCCATACCATTGCATGCGCTTATATTCAGCAAGCGTCATCTTAGATGAGGTTTCCTGGTAACTTGACTTTCTACGCTTATATTCCGCCAGCGTCATTGTAGGTGACGTCTCCTCAGAAGAAGTCATCATCCTAAAAATGTCCCTGAAAAGAAATACAAAAAGAAACCCATAAAAAGGAAAAAATAAAATCTAAAAAAACAAAAAAATAAAAATATTGTACAAAAAAAAAAGAAAAAAAAAAAACCTAAAAATTAATCTAAAAACAAATCCGCGTCGGCGACGCCAAAATGATATGATTTTTAATTTGTTGTCGTAGTTAATAGGATCCGAACTCAAAGACTTGTGAAGATTAAATTTAAAGGTTTAATAAAAGTAATAAAAGAGAGAGTTACTGGGACTAGGATTCCACCGCATTCATTGTTATAGTTTTTCGATTGCGGTAAATAAGAGTTCGTTGCTCGGACTTGTAAAGATTTAAAAACAAAAATATATACAAAATATGTCACACGATCAAGATATACTAGGACTTCGGATTCCACCATTAACCACATTCAATCAGTTCATATAACGACTCATAACTATTCTAGCTCTTTTGTTGACTCTTTTATTTGCCAAAAATAGATTTTGTAAAAAATCAATTGTAAATCACAAGCACGGTGCATCAAAAGCTCTTACGTCTAAGCATACACCATCAAACGAAATCACAACTAATTAATAAAAATCATAAAACGATGAAAAACAAGTGCAAAAGTCATAAAGAATCGATTATAGTTACCAAAAGTTTGTGAAATAAGGCTTCCTCCTTCATCCCAGAATTTGGCTTTAGCTATTCATATCAAACACACACTCAAAATAATAATTCAAGCTCACAAGGTGTTTAAAAGATTGAAAACGGATAAAACAGTGGATCTACGACCAACGCTGAGCGTCCAGAAAACAACGACAATACTTTGATGCTGTAAACAAAGACACAAGCCAACTGTTGTTGACGTTGCTGAAAATAAGACTGTCCTGGGTAGTCTGTTCTTCGTGTTCTTCAAGCTCTTTAATGGCAGCAGCAGCAGCAGAACCCGTTCCTGGATATCGATTGTTTCTGCTCCTCAGAGGCTCTGCTCGACCCCCAACTCTCGACCCAACCCTCTACCACTTCTCAACAGCCTTTATATACACAACAAGGTCCAAATAACTCGAATAAATCCGAGTTTATCTCCCTTTTTCTTCACGTGCAGTTGAGAGAGAAATCTATTTTCTGTTGCTTTGTACGCGTCTGTTAGCTATAAAATAGCCACCAAACTCTTCCTATGACTTGAACAGGACCAAATACATAATTATCCAGCGTAAAAGTCTCCTAAAATCTCCACAAAATCTTCGACAGTGAACAGCAGGACACGTCTCTCTGCCTGGACTTTGATCTCTTCTTCCGTCTTATCCAGCCCAATTGGTTGGGTCTAATTGCTTGCAACAGGCCTGTTATGTCTTCTAGAGTCCATACGTACCAAATACATCCATTGAATCTCCTCAAAACTCGCTCAAATTCCACTTTCAAAACTGTTCTTCGCTGCTGCCATTTTTCCCGCCAGTTTTTGTTTTGAATTTTGAGAAGGAAACTGACCTCCCCCTAATCCAGTTATGGTGTCCCTTTAGCACATGCCCTGAAATGGGGTGCCCCTTATCCAACTTAGTAGTGTCTTTAGCA